>NC_136267.1:154814148-155204148 GCF_964187855.1 Myxine glutinosa | reverse complement strand
ACTTCGAAAGAGGTCTGCGATAGTGGAATTTTTATCGATGTTGCATACGCCATCTTCCCTCGGTGTCAGAGGGATTTGGAACCTTGAGTGCGCTGTTCTTCCACCAGGCATGAGGGTAGCAGCTATGCCAGATGAGGCCACCGCAGGGGGCAAATTCTCCACTCGCTCTCACTTTAGAGAGAATCAGGTTAATAAGAAACGTCTTCCCTGTGCCTCCAGGCACGTCAATGAAAATCATTGATGACTGATTCGTGCGGATGTTGCTATTCGCGTCCATAGACGTGAGGTGTGATTCGTTGTCCGCGTCCGTAGCGCCGTCGGAGGGTTGATACGACATTCTTCCTGCAAATAGTATTGTGTTTGTGCTATCGTTTTGCCGATCATCAAATGACAAATAAATTACATTGTGAAAATTAAAGATTTCAAATAAACCTATTTAAAGTGTATGCGCATATAAATAATAAAAATTATCGAAGAAATATCTCTCGGTAATTTCCTGAAACATATTTTACTTCTGGGTAATAATGTTGAATGAAATAACGAAGATATATACTGTATGCCTGTTATTTTAGGCGGTGTATTTTCGTATATCAACGTGGCGCGATTTTTAAAATATATCTCTGCAATTTCCCGTGTGTGCGTGAATGTTCTCAATTATTTATTTTACCGAGTCTAAAACCATCGATAAAAATGAAATCAGATGGAAGCGGTAATAATTTTAAAAATCGAAGAAATATCTCTCGGTAATTTCCTGAAACATATTTTTGCCGATCATCAAATGTCAAATAAATTACATTGTGAAAATTAAAGATTTCAAATAAACCTATTTAAAGTGTATGCGCATATAAATAATAAAAAAAATCGAAGAAATATCTCTCGGTAATTTCCTGAAACATATTTTACTTCCGGGTAATAATGTGGAATGAAATGACGAAGATATATACTGTATGCCTGTTATTTTAGGCGGTGTATTTTCGTATATCAACGTGGCGCGATTTTTAAAATATATCTTTGCAATTTCCCGTGTGTGCGTGAATGTTCTCAATTATTTCTTTTACCGAGTCTAAAACCATCGATAAAAATGAAATCAGATGGCGACTTAGATTGAAGATAAAGGCGTGAAACAGACTCAATGGCCTTGAAGATACAAGCCTTTCAGAATTCATTTCGTTCTATAAACGGAAACTTTCATCGGATTTTCTTCCCGTTTTTTTTCAACCGAGTCTAAAACTATCTTAGCGACTGTGAAAAATGAAATGATATATCGAATTTGATTTGAAATAAAACAGAGAGAGAGCAAGACACCACGGGCCTACAAAACAGGCCTCAAAGCTATGCGAGTTAATAAAATGGTGGATATTACTACTCTCTCAAAGGGGTAAGCCATGCCCCCGGACCGATCGAATGTAACATACAAACACGCAAGATTTCAATTTTATTATATATATATATATATATATATATATATATATATATATATATCTATATATATATATATATATACATACATACATATATATATACAGACTTGGCATTTAATATGGAATTTTTTTTCTTTCTTGACTTGGGTTTCCTTTCTGAACTCAGAATATCAATCTGGTGAGTTTCTTTTACACTTCGGTGATTTCTTTGTTAAAAGAACAATGTCACTGATTGTCTGTCGCAGCAAGAAGTCAATAACAGGATTATATCACATGTGGCGTGACAAAATGTACGGACAGGTACATTTGACGATTGGCTTCACAATCGGGTATATAAGGGTTGTTGCGTTCTGTATTAGTGGAAAACAACTGCTGCACTTCTACAAAAGTTATTGCCGCTTCCTCTGGAGATGGTCCGTCAACTCGACAATGCTGTTTGTCATGGAGTGGTGGCTTTACGAAATTCCGGCATGAAACAGTGTGCTATCGCTCGGCAGTATGGCACCACTGAAGGTCAGGTGTCAAAGATCCCGAAACGAAATGGGGTGTCCCTCCTCCAATATCGAGGCCAGGATGTCCCCACAGAACCACAAGGAGGGATGATCGCCAGCTGCACCGGTTAGTCCGCAATGGCCGTACCAAGTCAGCTAATCGGTTTAGGGCTGAGTGGCAGCAACTGACAAATGTGCCTGTATCGAGAAGGCTAGTCAACCAACGACTGGTTCAAGCAGGCTATCGTGCCAGGCATCCCCTGAGAAAGCCACGCCTGACAAGACAACACCGCCAGCGCCGATTGCAGTGGGCCAGAGAGCACCGTCAATGGCAGCCAGGACACTGGAATCACGTGATCTTCAGTGACGAGTCTTGATTTCTGGTCTATCGTCAAGATGGCCATGTCCGAGTGTGCAGACAAGTGCATGAAGCCTACAACGAAGATTGTATAGTGCCAAGAGTCCAAGCTGGAGGTGGTGGGGTGACCGTTTTGGCTGCTTTTCATGCAGGGGGCAAAACTGACCTGGTTGTTCTGAATGGAAACCTGAACCAGTTCAAGTACAGGGCCATTCTGGAAGAAACATTGCTTCCATTTGCTCGTGCAGCCTTTCGAGGAAACTTTGTCTTCCAAGATGACAATGCACGGCCTCATCGTGCTCCCATGATCCAACACTTTCTTGCTGACTGTGGTGTAGAGCACATGGAGTGGCCTGCCATGTCCCCGGAAATGAATCCGATAGAGAACTCGTGGGCAGAATTAACGCGTCAAATAGACAACTTGGACCAGCAGCCTAACCTCTGTGCGTGAATTGCAGCAGGCTATTGTCACTGCATGGCAAGCGATTCCTGTCCAAACCTTGGCAAATCTTGTGAACAGCATGCCTCAACGTGTACGTGCTCTCCTGAATGCTCATGGGGGTTATACGACGTACTGAACTGTAATTTTACTGTCCGTAATCCCAGTTGTAAATTAACTTTTGTTTTTGTTAAAAAAAAAATTGGCTAATGTGCAAAATAAAGAAATACTTCTGGAAAAGGTACAGAAGTTTAACACAGTACTGTCTGTGAATTGAGTTCGATATCAGTTTACATCACTTTCAAGGATCAATTTATTTGCTTCGAAATCTCAAATGTGGTTTTTGTTTCTTTTAAAGGTCACATTAACAAAATCTAGAATAATTTCAACATAATTCCAATGAACTTTTGGTTCTAAGTCATCTTGAAAAGTAAGTTCACCCCCACAAAAAAAATGTTCCATATTAAATGCCAAGTCTGTATATATATATATATATATATTGTTACGGTCCGCGGTTAAGGATGTTGTTTGCCGAGCGGAGGCGCCGCGGCCGAACAGTTGTTCCCCGACTAAACCCGATTCACCCAAACGTTGGCCGTATCGTGCCACAGATATTCAATGTGGAAAAGACTAAGACGACGAATGCAAAGAGGAAGAAGAAGAAGACGTACAGAAGAGTAACGGGGTTTATTATTTACACACACATAAGCAAAAAGAGCAGTCACGATTATTTACAGGTGACATGAAAACGCAGGTGACACAGTGAAAATTACTAGCTTATACGGACTTAATTACCTACCCAGGACAGCACGAACAAAACAAACTCATGTACGCAAATGGATGGAAGGGTAGGAATCGTTTGGAGGGATGAGCAGGTGGGATCACAGGGCACAGCGAGCGGGTCCACTCCGGGCGGGAAGCGGGGAGCCGGCAGCTCCTTGTATTCGGCTTTACAGCGCACGCCGGCAGCTCCTTGTATTCGGCTTTACAGCGCACGCCGGCAGGGTCACTCGGCTGGTTGAAACGGCTCTTTGTCAAAGGCTTTTCGTATCTCGCACGCAACAACGGTGCAACTCTCAACTCTCTTGGACCTCACAACCCAGCTCTCTCTTGGACCCTGTTTGCGACTCTCATGTAAAAGCTCCTCTCCTTTCTCAGCTCATCTGCGATCTGTTGGGGAACGTCCCGAAGCGGGTTATATAGGCCCCGCCCCTCAACCTTCGCGAACCTCCTTGATCTTTCTCTCCAAGTCCAACCCCTTGTTCATGGTTGGTTGAGTGGGGCTGACTCACTCCTCCCCTCTCTGACGAGGTGGGGACCCGCCTTTCTTCCCCAACCCTGCCTCGTGGTCAATGGCGGCTTTGGAGGGGATGTAATTGGCAATCGAGGCTTGGCAATGACGAAAGGGGAAATGGAGGTTTTGGGAATGGGAATGAAGGGAATCTATCTCTTTCACCCGGTGCAATGGAGTGTCATTCTAATGGAAGACAAGGCCTTACTCTAAAACACATAATAAGATATAAGCTACTGAACAAGGGTTTTATCGTGTCCTTCAATGTGGTGTTTCATGGAATTAACTACCGGGACGCCCTTTTTACCTTTACACAACTCCGGAGGCAGGGGGGGCCATAATCAACAATGTTACACAATCAAAAAAATGCAATCCTCATATCCGCAACACTGCACCCTCCTCCTCTTAGGCACGGCCCGGGCCTACAACTTTAAGTTTGTGTGACACGTAGGTGTAGTTCCCTCTACTTTGAACCTGACCCTGAGTGCGACCGTTTTAAAACATAGATAAATATGTCCCGCTGCTCCATTGCACCCTGCCTAACAGACTCACGCCCACAGTTAACCGAATTGCGGAATGGTCTTCAAACTATACACCGACGGTGGGGAGCATTATTTACAATGGCTCTACTTTTATTTACAAAACGCAACCCAGGACCTGTGATTGTTCTTTCTGGGGGGGAGACAGTCTGCTCTGCATCAATGCACCATGAAAGCACCCATAATGCACCAACACACCCTCAAGCACCAATCGGTGCGGTCACCATAGTTCATCAATGTTCAATAATAAAAATAACCAAACAACCCCTAACCCTGCAGGTGGTCTCTTGCTCTTCGGCTCCCTCTGCTGGCTATTATTTCTTCCAGATGTTGTCTTTCCTTTGCTGGCGGCCTATTTGTATTACAATAAAGTGCACCCAACGTGTCCATGTTTATTTATTTTATTTATGGCCCAAAGGGCCGACTAGTGTGGTTCACCTGTGGGGCATCGGTGCCCTGTGGCCAAGGTCCGCCAGCAAGATTTCGGGCCTTCATGGCCGGTTCCAGCAGAGGGGCCACGCCCCAACCCATGGGGTCCATAAGTGGTGCTCGGCCACAGATGTGTGGTCCATAATGTGGTGCATCGATGCAGACAGCTGGTTCTGGGAGTTCCGGGCACACAATGGCCGACTCACGCACGCTCCCCTCGGCGCCCAATGGCGCACAGGTCATGTGGGAGACAAAAGGGGGAAGACACATGAGCGAGGGGTAAGGTCACAAGGGTACACATCAAACAAGGCAATGCAAGGCGAAGTGCGTACGGAGAGCGAAGTGAGAAAGCTCGTCCCTACCGTACGTCACCCCCCCCTGTCACCTACACTACCCTTGCCCTTACCCCATATGTACAAAATCTACACATTTACAAATTCGTCACTACTGTCACGTTTTCCCCATATTTCCCTTACACCAAATTCGTCACCACAATCCCTCTATCCAAAATTTGCCATCACCAAATTCATCATCAATCCTCATGAGGAGGAAGAGATGGAACACAAAGCACAATGTCACACCCACGTCATGATGCGTCTCACAATCCAAAACATTTGCACATAAAAAATAATCAAAACATGGCATGGTGTGGAGGTACGTCATCTCAGGTGAGTGGATGCAGATGGTGCGAGGAGACTTCAATCCTAACTATCCTCTAAATGACATTAACACACTTTACACTACCCGGGGCCTTTCCCTGCCAATCCATTGGCCAACTTACACTTTCGGTTCTAAAAACCAATTCCCATTGACCAAACTGTGGTGCTTCTCAATTTGGGGTCTCACTCCCCCGATTCATCTCCCGGTACCCTTGCACAATTTCTGGGCTGGGGCGTGTAGCTCTCCCAGCAGGTCTACCCACCTGCACACCTCCACCACTGTAGTTGCCACCCGAGCTTACCTGCTCCTCACCCTAACCTAACTAACTGGGGAAGGCCCCTCCTGGCTCTGTCACCCCTTGGTGCCCTCTGGCACTGGGCTACCCGGGTCCGTCCTCCGGATCCTCGGGCCCCATCCACAACTACCGGCTCCCAGAGCCCACCTGCGGCCTCACCTGGCCGACATCCTCGCAGTGGTGGAGTGCCCAAACCAACTACACACACTAACAGGCTACACGCCCAGCCATTTCCACAACACTAATGCACCCATCCAAATACCATTCTCTCACCCCGCACCACAGATGCCAATATCCAACCACAATTTACCTATACCCTCTACCTAACACTTACACTACCCGCCCCGGGTATTCGTGATGAGGGTCCACTCTTCCCCCATTCACACCTTCGCACCATCCACTCCACTCCACAATTTCCACCATACTCACTCCACAACCATCCATTCCAATACTCCATATATCCCATACCATTTATTCCATACACCTGTTCTCCATTCACCTGTAGTTGCACACCTGTGCAAGCATACTTCGTGCCACCTGCACCCTCCTTCTCTTCCTGGACCATTTTGTCATCAAAATACACATCACCACTACTCCCTCATACACTGCTCCATCCACCTGTCCAGTTGCACACCTGTGCAATCACACCTGTTCAATCACACCTGTTCACCATACACTTCCAATCCTCAAACACACGGCATCATCTCAGCTAACTACTCCCCTCTGAAACTTGCGCTTCCCAGTCGCCCCTTTAAACTATTGCGCTCCCACGTCATTATCATCCAAACTAATCTACCTGCGTCCCCACTACAGGTATCAGTCACTAACTAACCTTAACGTTACCTAAGGTCATCTCTCTAGATCCCTACATTATATCCTAACCCTCCCGGGCTAGTTTTCACTGCCATAAACCCCATAAATCTAGTGCTCCTTTGCCCCCGCTGTGAGGGATGGTGGATTGGCCATCCCATCACATGGGGCATCTCTTACTATTAATTTTGCTCGTCCAATTTCCACAAATCAAAAATTTTCCAATTACTGCCAATTCTACTCACTTTTCTAAATTTCGTATCAAATCACTATCACTATTACCATCATCACAGTCCACTCACTAGTGCCTCTCGGTGCGCAAATTCACTTCCACAGCCCGGCTTCGTAAAGCCGAGCAATGAATGCGGGTTGTTTGGTGCCGGCGGCTGGATACGTCCCGCATTCGGTGCAGGGAAGGACGCTTACCCGGGCCGAGATCCCACGCACCATCTTGGCACAGAGCCCTCCAATGGCCCGATCTCGACCTGCCGGAACGTCTCAACAAAAATGGGTCACCATGACGACCCTTCCTATCGGGCTGCCCGTTCCACCTAGCGGAGCACGGACGGGGCCGTTCCAAATGCGGCCCAGCGTGGATCACGTACGGCGGTCCTTTCGAACCCGCCGTGGTTCGGATCCCCGCTGGTCCTCGCGGCACGCGAAGCTGCCCGACGCGCACCAAGGGCCTGATTCGGCTAAATGTCGTTCTAACCGCTAACCCGCTTACCGTCGATGCCTCACCTGCATGCTTACACGCATAAGCTACCCCTTTCACCCTCACTGAGCTCGATGCTCCAACGCCGCCCGTACACCCCGCATACTTCGTTATTGCACTCGTTCTTTCGCTCACAGACTTGGTCACACACCTGACCACCGAACACCTTGGCACACACTCGTCGTTCGCACACCTCACCAACACACCTTTTCGCGCCCCCTCCTCGGTCACCTCCTCCGTGACAATCACAGGTGTGCTCTCACTCGCACACCCAACCACGTGCCTCACGACCAATTCCAGTGTGCATTCCCACACACGCTCTACCCTTCCAGGTGTGCATCCTTCCATTCCAGGTGTACATCCTCTCTCACCTGTCACAACCAACTCACGCTCCGTGTCACTCTCACTACTTTCACCACCACTCTTGACAGCGCACTCACCCTTACTCTCGACAGCGCACTCTTTCCTCATGCACCTGTCCGTTACACACCTTTCTCGCACACACTCTTGCGCACACTCTCCCGTTACTTCCTCCGTAACACTCACCACAGGTGTGCATCCTCACTTACTCTTGACAGCGCACTCTTTCCCCATGCACTCGTCCGTTACACACCTTTCTCGCGCATCCTCTTGCGCACACTCTCCCGTTACTTCCTCCGTAACACTCACCACAGGTGTACATGCTTCCGTTACATCCTTTGTAACACTCCCCACTACGCGCTTCCATGTGCTCCCTCGCACACGCGCTACGACCGACTCACTCTCGACAGCACACTCACTCCTTGGCGCGCACTTTTTCCTCACACACCCCAGAGTCGGACATTCTCGCACACCTCCTCTTTCGCACACCAGACCTGTCGCACACTTCACCAACGGCCTTTCACGAACACCCGGATCCAAATCAACCCCCAAGCCGACTGAAGCTTTCCTCACATCATGTACATTTCCACGTATATCGCCACTCACCTTGGCACCTCGTCTCCGCACCTCCTTCGCCACCTGCAAACTCTTTATTTGGTTAGCGAGCACATCATCACGATTTGAGCACCGACCTTGTACATATTCCATCACCTCCTCCTGTATTTCTCTCTTAGTTTCTGTCCGTCTCTTCTTAATTTCACTCACCTCCTCTTCCACTTCCTCTAATTTTTGCTTCACCTCTTTTATTTCCCGGTGCGTCTCCTCAATTTCGTCCTCTAAGGCTACCTTGACCGTTTCTATGTGCGTCCTCACCTGCCGGTCCTTCGTCTCCATTACCTCTGTCACCTCATCCAACCTCATTGTCAGTCCCTCACGTACCATCTGACATTGCCTCTGTGTCACTATCAAGTCATTTTTTATGTCGTTTTGTGTCGCTTTTAACCCTCCTAGTACCGCAGTGTTCCTTTGAACCTGCTCCGTGAGTTCTTTTTGTCCCTCCGTCAGCTGTTCCACCTCCTCCGTCAGATCTTCTATGCCCCCTTGTAACCTCGCCGTATTATTCCTCACTTCTTTCTCCATACGCTTTTCACCTCGCTTTACCTCCTCGCGTACCCCCGAGACCTCCTCACCCACACCTCGTCGTATCTCCTCTTTCATCTCCTCCCTCTCTTTTGTAGATGCCGCCCTCATCTGTCCCAATTCATCCCTCTGAGCATCCAGTTTGGTTTCTACCCCGATTTTCACCTCCTCTATCTGCTCTCCCATTTGTTTAATTTCTCGGGCGGATTGCTCCCCTATCTCCCGCAATTTGCCTTCCATCCTATTTTCTAACCCCATTAACCCATTTTTCACCCCCTCTATCTGATTCTCCTGGGCAGCCATTCTATTTTCCACCCCCGGTAACCCATTCTTTACCTCTTTTATCCCGTTGTCTAACCCCTCAAATTTGTCGTCTAACTTCCCAAATCTCTTGTCTAATCCCTTAAAATTATTGTCTAACCCCTCCCCGGTACCCCTCGCTTCATCCCTCATTACCCCCAATTGCTCACTCTGAGCCCTCGCTTCGCCCCTCATTACCCCCAATTGCTCATTCTGAGCCTCCATCCGGTTCCCCATTTCTCCCATTTTGCCCCCCAATTCATCCCTCATTCGCTCACTATCAGCCCTCATTCTGTTTTCCATTCGTTCCATGCTGTCGTTTTTTTCCTGCATTTCCACCATGAATTGGGCCATGAAGGCTTGCATTTGGGCCGCGCTCATTGGTTCCGTGGCCGTGGCCCCCTCAACCACGTGCGCGAGAGCGCCATTTTGTGCGCCTGATACCCCCTCAACCACATCCGCCATATACATTTCCCCGAGGTCCTGGGTCGATTCTACCCCGTCTATCTGTATCTCTCCCACCGGCATCCCGTCGCCTTGACCAGCCATGGCGCGATTTCAAAATTCGGGTTTTTGTAAAACAAATGCAAATTTCGGCTACTCCAAATTTTGACCAAATTTTTTTTTCTAGCTGTTTTAAAAATTTGGTTCGGGCCACGTATCTCACTCCCCGACACCAATTGTTACGGTCCGCGGATGAGGATGTTGTTTGCCGAGCGAAGGCACCGCGGCTGAACAGTTGTTCCCCGACTAAACCCGATTCACCAAACGTTGACCGTATCGTGCCACAGATATTCAATGTGGAAAAGACTAAGACGATGAATGCAAAGAGGAAGAAGAAGAAGACGTACAGAAGAGTAACGGGGTTTATTATTTACACACACATAAGCAAAAAGAGCAGTCACGATTATTTACAGGTGACATGAAAACGCAGGTGACACAGTGAAAATTACGAGCTTATACGGACTTAATTACCTACCCAGGACAGCATAAACAAAACAAACTCACGTACGCAAATGGATGGAAGGGTAGGAATCGTTTGGAGGGATGAGCAGGTGGGATCACAGGGCACAGCGAGTGGGTCCACTCCGGGCGCGAAGCGGGGAGCCGGCAGCTCCTGGTATTCGGCTTTACAGCGCACGCCGGCAGCTCCTTGTATTCGGCTTTACAGCGCACGCCGGCAGGGTCACTCGGCTGGTTGAAACAGGGCTGGTTGAAGCGGCTCTTTGTCAAAGGCTTTTCGTATCTCGCACGCAACAACGGTGCAACTCTCAACTCTCTTGGACCTCACAACCCAGCTCTCTCTTGGACCCTGTTTGCGACTCTCGTGTAAAAGCTCCTCTCCTTTCTCAGCTCATCTGCGATCTGTTGGGGAACGTCCCGCAGCGGGTTATATTATAGGCCCCGCCCCTCAACCTTCGCGAACCTCCTTGATCTTTCTCTCCAAGTCCAACCCCTTGTTCGTGGTTGGTTGAGTGGGGCTGACTCACTCCTCCCCTCTCTGACGAGGTGGGGACCCGCCTTTCTTCCCCAACCCTGCCTCGTGGTCAATGGCGGCTTTGGAGGGGATGTATTTGGCAATCGAGGCTTGGCAATGACGAAAGGGGAAATGGAGGTTTTGGGAATGGGAATGAAGGGAATCTATCTCTTTCACCCGGTGCAATGGAGTGTCATTCTAATGGAAGACAAGGCCTTACTCTAAAACACATAATAAGATATAAGCTACTGAACAAGGGTTTTATCGTGTCCTTCAATGTGGTGTTTCATGGAATTAACTACCGGGACGCCCTTTTTACCTTTACACAACTCCGGAGGCAGGAGGGGCCATAATCAACAATGTTACACAATCAAAAAAATGCAATCCTCATATCCGCAACAATGTATATATATATATATATATATATATATATATATATATATATATATATATATATATATATATATAATCGTTAGATTAAATAAGACGCGGACGTAGCTTCAGGACGTCGATCTTTAATTGTCGACAATTAAAGATCGACGTCCTGAAGCTACGTCCGCGTCTTATTTAATCTAACGATTATTTATTCAATACAAATGAGACGCCCTGCTCGTACTTTGGAGTTTCTACTATTTCTTACAGTTATATATATATATATATATATATATATATATATATATATATATATATATATATATATATATATATATATATATATATATATATATATATATATTGTTGCGGAAATGAGGATTGTGTTTTTTTATTGTGTTTTTATTGTATAGTAAATTGTTGTAAAATATCGCCTTCCTGCCTCCAGTCTGTTGTATAAAGGTCAAAGGGCGTTCCGGTAGTTAATTCCATAAAGCATACATTGAAGGACACTATAATACCCTTGTTCAGTAGCTTATATCCTTATTATGTGTGTTAGGGTAAGGCTGTGTCTCCCATTAATTTAAATACTCCATTGCACCAAGTGAAATAAGAGTACATCCCCTTTCATTTCATTTCAATGGCCAACTGCATTTTGGGCGGTTTTCTTCAACCACCATTGGCCACGAGGCAATTTTGGGGAAGAAGGGCGGGTCTGGACCTCGTCATCAAGGGCGGAGCCAGAGGGCTGTGCCCACCAATCAGGGCCGAAGGAGCTCACCGATGGGCGTGTCCGGGAGGCCGGCGGCTTGATTTGCCGGCGGCGATATAAAAGAGCGCGCACGGAAGCCGTGAGGGAGGTCCATGACAAGAGTGGCGGCGAAGAGATCACCGAGAAGAGAGTTGAGTAAGGGATCCCTGAAGAGAGCAGCTTGAGCCACCGCGGCTGCATCAACAGCAGCTTGAGCCACCGAAACTGCAGCCACAGCAGCTTGGGGCCTGGACGGCCGTTTTGAGCAGGACCGAAAAGGAACGGCGGCTGCCAAACGCGCTGATCATGCTGCGGTATCCGTGGACCGGCCTCCCCCCCCTCCAAGCCATCCACCTCCGCCATTCCTATCATCATTCCCCGTGTGAGTCGTCTTCGTTTGTTCTGTCCTGGGTATTAATTGGGTATTAATCTGTTTAGATAAGCTAGCGATTTTCACTGTGTCTCTAAAATCTTCTGTACATTATTTTCTTATCTTTCCTTCTGCTTGGTTATTTTGAGCCTGTAAATAGTAAATAAATTAGATTCGTATTTCCAACCTTTTTGTCTGCTTCTTCTTCACATCCGTGTCACCTTAGTCTTTTCCATATTGAATATCTGTGGCGCGATCCGGCCAACGTTCGGGAATCGGGTTAGTCGGGGTAACTGTAAGGCCGCGGTGCCATCCGCTCGGCAAACCAACATCCTTATCCGCGGGCCGTAACAATATATATATATATATATATATATATATATATATATATATATATATATGCATACACACACACACACACACACACACACACACACACACACACACACACACACACACACACAAAGGTATTATATCAAGACCTGGGAGGGCTCTGTTCCTCCTTCTGAAACCTGCATATGGACATAATAAGCAACATCACCCCAAAGATTAAATGTTGCAGCAGCATTTTCAAGAGATCATCAATTTCTATATTTACATAAACAAAAGGTGGGAAATGCCAATTAAAAACAGAATATGAAACTACTGAAAGAGGATGATGGGGGTAAAGGGGAAGCTCAAAGTGTGTGGATGAGTGGGGGAAAAGGAAAAGCGTATGAGAGAGAAGAGGAATGTATGAAGCATACGGAATGAGGTTTAGAGGAGTGTGGGTGTTGGGGTCGTAGTCAAGATTGTTAAAATTGTTCCATTGGAGCGCACCTAACATGTAGATATCCCCAAATACCAATAACAGGATTAAGTCAACCTTAAAATATTCCAGTGCTTCAAACCATACAATTGTTCCTGCATATATGGTCACGCATCCCAAACATAATTCCACTCTCACACGAACATAATTTATTGAGTAACATGAATAATTCTGAGGTCAATGTTCTCAGAATTATCTATCAGCATTTTCACCTTGCATTTCTGAAAATGAAATATTTATGCAGCACTTTGAAAGAAATCCCACTTTTTAGGGGCTCCTCCCATGGATTAAGTGCCCATTTTAGAAATCCCCGGAGGTATCATTCATCTGATGTCCCAAGTACTTCTCGATGAACATCACTTCATCGATGGACGAGACTCTCACTGGACATTGCCTGAAATGTACAAATGTTGCTCTGCGGCAGAAATGTAAAAAAAAAAAAAAAAAAGCTTTCACAAATTATACCTTGAAAACGCCTCCAAAAGATGTTTAAAACTTAAGTTATATAGAGAGCTATTGGGGTCCACTATTGTACACCGCTCCTTTCCTATGCCATCTCCAGGCGCTGCATAACTCAGTTTTCACTCCGGTTGTTTGTTGTACACCGCTCCTTTCCTATGCCATCTCCAGGTGCTGCATAACTCAGTTTTCACTCCGGTTGTTTGTTGTACACCGCTCCTTTCCTATGCCATCTCCAGGCGCTGCATGACGTCATTGCCGGGCACCAAAGGGGCTCGGCAATGACGCACGCTGAAAGGGAGTACTCAGTTTTCACTCTGGTTGTCGTACACCGCTCCTTTCCTATGCCATCTCCGGGCGCTGTATAACGTCATTGCCGGGCACCAAAGGGGGCTCGGCAATGACGCACGCTGAAAGGGAGTACTCAGTTTTCACTCGAATTGTACACCGCACCTTTCTTATGCCATCTCCAGGCATTGCAAATCGTCATTGCTGGGCACCGATGGGGGCTCGGCAGTAACGCACGCTGAAAGGGAGTACTCAGTTTTCACTCTGTTTGTTTGTTTGTTTTCTTTCTTTCTTTCTTTCTTGTTTGTTTGTTTGTTTGTTTGTCCGGGCGATATCTCAGCCATCCTTTGAGCTAGGAAGCTGAAATTTCGGCACAATAGTGAGCAAGTCCTTTATCAAAAAGAGTATTTTTTGTTTTTTGATTAATCAATTAATTGAGGAGTTATTTAATTATTAGTGATTAATTAAGTACTTATTTAATTAATCAAATTTCCTTTCTCTTCTGACCATTAACTCAGGCACCTTTTGAGTTAGGAAGCTGATATTTGGACATGCCAATGACCAGGTGATTTGGCGGCAAAGGCTATTTTTGATTTATTAATGAATCAATTAATCAATTAATCGATTAATTATTTAATTATTTGATTAATGACAATTTTTTATTTATTTATTAAGTTACAGATTCTGATGAAATGGTGGTGGTTTATGTGTTCTCTGACTGAATTGATTAATAATTTAATTTTTTTTATGATTACTATTTATTTATTTTCATTATTAATCATTTATTTATCTTCTTTCTCATTTGGCCAATATCTCAGGCACCTTTTGAGCTCAGAAGCTAATATTTGGACATGAGTGACCAAGTGATGTGGCTATCAAGAATATTTTTGATTTATTGATTAATCAATTACTCAATGAATCGATTAATTATTTAATTATTTGATTAATGACGGTACAAAAAATTTTTTTTTAAGTTACAGATTCTGATGAAATGGTGGTGGTTTATGTGTTCTGTGGCCGAATTGATTGATAATTTAATTTTTTAATGATTATTATTTATTTATTTTCATTATTAATCATTTATTTATTTTCTTTCTCATTTGGCCAATATCTCAGGCACCTTTTGAGCTGGGAAGGTAATATTTGGACATGACAGTGACCAAGTGATGTGGCTATCAAGGATATTTTTGATTTATTGATTAATCATTTAATCGATTCATTATTTATTGATTAATCGATGAATTACTTATTAATTAATCAATTAATTATTTAATTTTTTATTAATGACTTATTTGATTAAATTTCTAAAAGATACATCTTCGGATGAAGCACTAGTGGTTTTGTTATGGTATTAGCCAATTGATTAAGAAAATATTTTGTGATAATCTTTTATTGATTTTAATTATACAATTAAGCAATCAATTAGTGTACACCTCTCCCTCCCAATGCAGCCTCTATGAGCTGCATTGCGGTATTGCCGGGCGCCGGAGGCGACCCGGCAATGCCGCGCTGTAGGATATTTAATTATTTGGCATGGGGGCGGTGTACTTTGAATGTATCTGTACTTGTTGTTTGTTTTCTTGCTCTCTTGTTTGTTTGTTTTCTTGTTTGTCCAGGTGATATCTCAGCCATCCTTTGAGCTAGGACGCTGAAATTTCGGCACAATGGTGAGCAAGTACTTTGTCAAAAACAGTATATATATTTTTTGATTAATCAATTATATTTGATGAGTTATTTAATTATTAGCAAATAATTAAGTACTTATACATTTCCTTTCTCTTCTGGCCATTATCTCAGGCACCTTTTGAGTTAGGAAGCTGATATTTGGACATGCCAATGACCAAGTGATATGGCTGTAAAGGATATTTGTGATTTATTGATGAATCAATTAATCGATTAATTATTTATTGATTAATCAATTCATTATATATTTTTTTCGATTAATGACTTGTTTAATTAATTTTCAAAAAGTTACAGATTCGGATGAAACACTGGTGGTTTAGGTATGCCATTAGCCAATTTATTAAGAAATTAATTATTTTATGATGATACTTTATTTCATTATTTTTTTATTATTTTAATTTTTTATTATTTATCATTTATTTATTTTCTTTCTCATCTGGGAAATATCTCAGGCACCTTTTGAGCTAGGAAACTAATATTTGGACAAGACAGTGACAAAGTGATGTGGCTATAAGGCCAAACAAAAAAATATTCATGTTTAGCGTCCCCGCCCGCTTCCTTTTTAGAGGCCGCCTCCTTTTTTTTTTTTTTTTTTTTAAACATCGTTCGACTGATCGCGAGCAATCAATTTTCTCACTCTCTCGATTTGATAGTCTCCATCATAATTGTTTCATGGCCGCTCACACAAAATAATCCCGTCTGTGATACACGTACATACAGGTTCGGCAGTAATATGCGGCTGGTTGTTGTAGACTAGCAAAACGTGTGAGCGTGCTATAGAATGTTAGCGCTAGCGCTAGCGTGCTGTAGTTTATTTGCAAGGTAGAGTACATGTAGCTTTACCATGTTAGGAAGAAGATATGGTTGAGAAATAATGAAATATAATGTAAAATGCATTTAGATACATTATTGTATTGTAATAATAAAATAGGTAAGATATTGTTTGCAAATCTCATCTTGAATTTTTCTGTTTACCTGTATAAAGACACAAAAGAAAACAAAGTACAGTATGCAAATATATGAAATGGTCTCTTTTACTAGTCTTTTATTAATATGTTACTCAGTACATGTTGTATTTTGTCAACACAGATCGTCAAGACCCAAACATTCTACATGTATTTCAAATCTAAAGAAACAAAAAAGCAGGCGACCATCTTGGGAATTTTTTTTTCAAAAAGGCAGGACGCTAAACATGTTTTTTTTTTTTTTTGGCCTAAAGGATATTTTTGATTTCTTGATTAATCAATCAATCGCTTCATTAGTTATTGATGAATCAATTAATTATTTGGTTTTTTTATTAATGACTTATTTAATTAATTTTCAAAACGTTACAGCTTCGGATGTAGCACTGGTGGTTTAGGTATGCTATTAGCCAATTGATTAAAAAAATATTTTATGATCATTATTTATTGATTTTCTAGAAATATAGGGACAGAAATACAAGTTTGTGGGGCAAGGGTACCCAGAAGGTGTGAATGGTGTTGGTGTCCTGTTTTCTGAGGAGTTTGTAGACAGTGTGGTGAGTGTGACTAGAGTGAGTGATAGGTTGATGATGGTGAAAATGATGATTGGAAAGCTCTTGGTAAACGTCATCTCAGGATATGCTCCGCAGGTTGGTCGGAGCGATGAAGAGAAGGACAAGTTCTGGTGTGCTATAGAGAAGCTGATGGAAAACGTGAAAGATGAGGAAGTTGTTGTGGTAGGAGGAGACCTAAATGGACATGTGGGAAGGAGTATGGCTGGTTTTGAGGGAGTTCATGGGGGTTACGGATATGGTGTGAGAAATGGAGATGGTGAAAAGATTTTGGAGTTTGCTGATGGAGCTGATTTGTTGATTTGTAATACTCAGTTCCAAATAAGCTTGTTACATATGACGGTATTCCTCTTTAACCAAAGAAGAGGCACGTTTGAAGCAAGAGTGGTTTAATAACAATCGAACAACACAATTGTGGAGCGCGTCCGAAGATGCAGAGCTTTGTCACACAAAGCAGTACAAGTTCGAGCCACACTGAAAATACTCTGAAACAAGATCCCTTATATAGGCTGGACAACGTCTAAAAAACTCTCCGCTGAAGTAATGACCTTCAGATAAGGACCATGGGCTAGCACAGCCCCTGTAAACGTTTTTTCCTGTGAGAGGGCTGAGGTTTTTTGTATACTGAATCGAGGCTCGTGAAAGAGCTAACATTTACTTCACAAACAAATCAACCAGACAAACAAAATATATAAAAAGAGGGAGCGGAAGACAAGATGGGGAGAGAAGGGGAAGCACACAAACACAACATTTGAGAGCAGGGAGATGTGTGGAAGGGAGAGGGCTTGGGGGGAGGAGGCGTGGGAAGGGGGGTGGGGGGCGGGGAGGGAGAAATATAAAACACAAGGACACCAAGGACTTCCAGGACAGAAGTTGGTATTTCAAAAAAGTGGAATTGGGGTGAAGTTAGCGGGGGTAGAAAAGATCAAGGTTTTGGATGGGGGAAGATAAGAGATGGTGGTGAACACCTGTTTTAAAGACCTGGAGGGTGGAGTGGGATTGAAGAGAGTGAGGGAGTTTGTTCCAGAGGCGGGAGAAAAGAGGAATGAAGGAGTGAAGGTGAGCAGAGAGTCTTGATTTTGGCAGTTTGACCATAAGAGGGTTGCAGGCAGATCTTGTGCGACCTGTAGGAATACTTGCGGGACAGAGCCCAGAGAGAGCTGGGGGGGCAAGGCCAGAGAGGAGTCGGTAGAAGACGGAAAGACCACCAACCTGCCTGCGGTGAGTGAGTGAGAGGCCCTTGGAGTTAGCTTCATCGCGGGAGATTCCAATGATTCTGAATGCTTTGGTTTCAACAGCGTGAAGACGAGCTATGTGTGAGGCAGGAGCACCAGCCCAGAGAGGAAAGCAGTATTCCATTGAGCTGCGGATGAAAGCCTTGTATGTGGTGAGGAGCTCAGGTGTGCCAAGGAAGGACTTCGCACAACGGAGGATGCCCAGTCGGCGACTGGCTTTGGGGGCCAGATTTGAAATGTGGTTTTCCCAGGAAAGATCATGGCAGATAGTGAGACCCAAAAGCTTGAGTGACAGAACTTCTTGGAGAGGATTATTCAGAAAGTGGATGGGAGGGTTGTCCAGTCGGTCTTTTCGGAGAGACATCGTAAGAGTGTGAGATTTGTCAGGATTGAAAGACATGTTCCACTTGTTTGCCCAGTCTGTGATTTTGTCCAGGTCTGCAGAGAGTGAGGAGGCTGCAGACTGCCGATCTGAGGGATGAAGAATGGAGCGACAGAGAGTAGAGTCATCAGCAAAGAGATACAGAGGATTTTCAAGAGAGTCAGATAGATCATTGATGAAGACCAGAAAAAGCACAGGGCCCAGAATACTGCCTTGTGGAACTCCAGCCTGAACAGGAAGAGGAGATGAGAGAAACCCATTCAGGGCCACACGTTGACTACGACTAGAGAGGAAGTCCACCAGCCATGCGTGGAGATTTCCATGGATACCAAAAGAGGGGAGTTTGGTGAGCAGAGCGGGGTGCCAGACCGTATAGAAGGCACGTGATATGTCAAGGGAGACTGCTCTAATTTCCTGTTTGGCATTGAGGACCTCCATCCATTGTTGAGAAAGCAGAAGCAGCATGTCCAGAGTAGAGTGTCCAGGTCTGAAACCAAATTGATGATCAGAGATCAAGCCATTGGAGAGGAGGAAAGATTTCATATCTGAAGCAATGATGAATTCCATGACTTTGCTGATAATTGGGAGAAGGCTGATTGGTCTGTAGTTGCTGGGATCTGTCTTTGCACCTTTTTTGTGCAAAGCAGTGATGTTGGCAGATTTCCAAGCAGATGGAAGATGACCTTGAGCAAAAGAGAGGGTGAAGAGAACAGAGAGAGGGAGTGAAAGAGCGGAAGAACAGGATTTTAGGACCCGTGGGCTGATGCCGTCAGGTCCAGTTGCAGAATCCGAGTCGAGGGTTGACAGAAACTTTTCCACCTTGTCAGGAGGAAAGGACACAGAGTCCAGGAGCAGCTGGGTACGACTGGGTACGGTGGGTACAGAGAGGGATGGGTTTGGGACACAAGATTTAGAGGCAAACACAGAGTTGAGGCATTCAGCTTTTTCACGTGCGGAGTCAGCCGTGTGGCCATTTGAGGTGAGGGAGGGGATGGAGGGGGAACAAACACCAGAAACAGATTTGACCAGTCACCACCAGGATTTGGAAGAGGGAGACAGATAAGAGAGTTCGGTCCTGAGAACGGAGAGATATTGTTTCCTGGCTCTCCTGAGGGTGGACACACACTTGTTTCGGGCTTTGTGAAAGGAAATGAGATTTCCTTACGTTGGATTTGCTTTCCAGGAGACGAAAGCAAGTTGTTTCTGGGCAATAGCCTCACCACAAGATTCCGTGTACCATGGACGGGAGGAAGGGTATGACAACTGAAGACGAGATGGGATAAATCTGTGCATGAGAGAGAGCAATTTACTTTGGAAGAATTCCCAGGATGAGTTGATGTCAGAGGCGGTAGAGATGGGAGACCAGTCCAGATGATTGATGGCTGCTTGAAGACCGTGCCAGTTGGCCTGAGTGAAAGGCCAGACTCGTCGACGCTGAGGAGGCTCTCTGAGAATGGTCAGAGGGATGTCCACTTTAACAAGCACATGATCAGAAGAGCCGATTGGAGCAGAAGAAGAGCAGCAGACATTTTCAGGGAAGTTAGTCATAACCAAGTCCAGAAGAGAAGATGCTCCGTTGACTGAAATCCGGGTCGGGAAATTGACAGATTGTGTCAGTCCAAGTGAGTCACCGAAGTCCTTTGCTGAAGAGCCATGGCTGGTGAGAGAGGTACCCACACCCAGCCAACTGGCATGGTGACAGTTGAAATCACCACATATGAGGAAGAGAGAGTTGGGATGGGGAGATAGATGTTGGTCCATATTCTCAGACAGCGAGATGTAGATGGAGTCATCACTGTTTGGTGGACGGTACAACACACATATGAACAAAAGGTGGGAGCGAAGGGGAAGCCGCAGCCAAAGGTATTCCTGGGGGTGAGGTGGAGATAGGGCAGTGCAGGGCGGGTGAGGAAGAGAGTATTTTTTATAAAGATAGCAACCCCACCTCCAGGACGAGGCTCAGGTCTATCATACCGGAGTAACCAGGGAGAGATACCAAGGAATCAGAGACATCATGAAGGAGGAAGGTTTCTGTTAAGCAGATCACGTCTGGTTTGTCAGAAGCAACCTGTATGGAGAGATCAGACAAGTTTGAGCGAAGGCCCCGGATGTTTGAGGTCCATACTGTTAAGGAAGAGGAAGGGGGAGCATCGGATACAGAACAGGGGGGGGGGGATCGGTAGGGTAAGATGTGGAAGAGGAGGAAGAGGTAGGGAGAGCTGTTGAAGGTGTGTCAGAGATTACAGAATAGCTTGGAAAAAGGGAAGAATGGGGCAGACAAAAGGTTTGATGGTGATTGGGAGAGGCGCAGTGAGGTGTTATTTGACGAGGGGGAAGAGCGAGGCAAAAGGTTGAGGGAGATGAAGGTGAAAGTTCTTCTACCGACTCCTCTCTGGCCTTGCCCCCCCAGCTCTCTCTGGGCTCTGTCCCGCAAATATTCCTACAGGTCGCACAAGATCTGCCTGCAACCCTCTTATGGTCAAACTGCCAAAATCAACTCTCTGCTCACCTTCACTCCTTCATTCCTCTCTTCTCCCGCCTCTGGAACAAACTCCCTCACTCTCTTCAATCCCACTCCACCCTCCAGGTCTTTAAAACTGCTGTTCACCACCATCTCTTATCTTCCCCCATCCAAAACCTTGATCTTTTCTACCCCCGCTAATTTCACCCCAATTCCACTTTTTAGAAATACCAACTTCTGGCCTGGAAGTCCTTGGTGTCCTTGTGCTTTATACTTCTCCCTCCACTCCCCCCCCCCCTTCCCACGCCTCCTCCCCCCAAGCCCTCTCCCTTCCACACATCTCCCTGCTCTCAAATGTTGTGTTTGTGTGCTTCCCCTTCTCTCCCCATCTTGTTTTCTGCTCCCTCTTTTTGTGTGTTTTGTTTGTCTGGTTGATTTGTTTGTGAAGTAAATGTTAGCTCTTTCACGAGCCTCGATTCAGTATACAAAAAAAAAAAGAAAAAAAAAAGTTAGAAGGGGGAAGAAGCGGGGAGGACGCTTTGAGGAGGAGGGGTGAGAGGGGAGTCTAGGAGGGGAGGAGCGAGGGAGAGTCTCGGAGGGGAGGGGTGTGGGGGGAGATTTCAAAGGAATGGGTGATTGGGAAGATTTGGAGGGGAGGGGCAAGGGGGAAGATTTGAAAGAGATGGGTGATGGGGATGATTTGGTGGGGAGGGGCAAGGGGGTAGATTTAGAGGGGAGGGGTGATGGGGAAGTTTTGGAGGGGAGGGGTGATGGGGAAGTTTTGGAGTGAAGGGGTGATGGGGAAGTTTTGGAGGGAAGGGGTGATGGGGAAGATTTGAAAGGGATGGGTGATGGGGAAGATTTGGAGGGGAGGGGTGAGATTGGATTTTGAAAAGTGTACGATTAATGGGAAACGAACATTTTTGGCAAAATGAGTTTCTTGAGACATTCGAGTCAAAAATACGTTTGAGGACACTGGAGGGAGGATGGAGTGCTGGAGAGTTTAGGGAATGAATGAAAGGGGCACTATAAGAGATGGAATTTTTTTTTGGAATGAATAGATTTGGTGAGCAAGTCGAAAGCATCCTTTTATAGAAGAAGAAGAAAAAGGTGTTATAGAATATGACAGAATACAGGTCTTCAGGGGACAGATTAGACATTTTTTAACAACGTGATCACGTGATCACAAGCAACGTGGTCGAAGAACGAACGAACAAATAAGAACGAATAAACGAATAAGAACAGAAGGAAATATTTTTGGTTTTTTTTTTTTTTTTGAGGAGATTTTAAAACAAGGAAGTATGGGTTGAAAAGACCGTGAAAAACAGAGACCGGAAAGTAATTGCAGCGCGATCGGAGAACCGCTGAGACAAAAACAAAGCCTCAAGGCAAGGTCGGACACGGTAGCCTAGTACTACACTTAGGCCTCAGAATACGCGATACGAAAGACCGACGATTCTGTACACAAATATGAAAAACCAACACCAAGAATACTATTAAAGACACCCCAATAGGTACATATACCGAGAGAAAGATACAGTTTCGACAAAAACACAATTGTGAAAAGTTACTTAACTTCGAAAGCGAGCGCGCATGGACAGCTTTGAAGAGACGAGACCACCAATCTTGCGCATGCGCAGAGTCTTGGTAAACATCATCTCAGGATATGCTCCGCAGGTTGGTCAGAGCGATGAAGAGAAGGACAAGTTCTGGTGTGCAATAGAGAAGCTGATGGAAAACGTGAAAGATGAGGAAGTTGTTGTGGTAGGACGAGACCTAAATGGACATGTGGGAAGGAGTATGGATGGTTTTGAGGGAGTTCATGGGGGTTACGGATATGGTGTGAGAAATGGAGAAGGTGAAAGGATTTTGGAGTTTGCTGATGGAGCTGATTTGTTGATTTGTAATACTCAGTTCCCGAAAGAGGATAATAAGCTTGTTACATACACGTCAGGTGGGTCGACGACAACCGTTGACTACCTGATGGTGCGTAGGCGAGATAGGGGGCACCTCCGGGACACAAAGGTGATCCCGGGGGAGGAGGCTGTTTCACAGCACCACTTGGTTGTCTGCGACATAAGGGTGAAAGGTGCGAGGGGAGCTCGGCAGGTGAAGTACCAACCAAGAATGAAGGTGTGGAGGTTGAAAGAGGTGACAGTAAGGGAGGCATTAAAAGAGAGGCTGAGTAGGGTAGAGGATTATGTGGTTGAGCTTGAAAGTGGTTGGATGTCAATGAAAGCTAGTCTGTTGGGAGCCGTTGGTGAGGTATGTGGATGGCCAAAAGGACCACCGAGGCACTCGGAAACATGGTGGTGGGATGATGAAGTTGGAAAGAAGATTGATGAGAAGAGGAAGAAGTTCAAGGAGTGGCAGAAGGCGAAGGGTATGGGGGCAAAAAAGGCAGAGCATGAAAGTTAAGAGGCAGCCAAGAAGGCTGCAAAGAAAGAGGTAGCAAAGGCACAGGAGGCATGTAGGAAAAAGTTTGGAGAACGCTTGGATTTGGAAGAAGGTCAGAGAGCGGTATTCAGGATTGCAAAGCAGATAGCGAAAGAGAGGTGTGATGTGATGGGGGTGAGGTGCTTGAAGGATGAAGTGGGACTAATTGTTGTGGACCCAGATGGAATTAAAGGAAGTTGGAAGAGATATATGGAAATACTGTTGAATGCAGACAATGAATGGGATGGCAACATAGAGAGTAACCCAGTTTTAGGACCGGCAGAGAAGATAAACGAGAAGGAAGTTGAGGAAGCGATAAAAGCAATGAAGAGTAGAAAAGCGGGAGGGCCAACGGGAGTTGTGGGAGATATGTTGAAGGCAGCGGGAAATTTGGGTGTGAAGAGAATGACAGAGATCTGCAATCTGGTGGTGAAAGAAGGCCGCATTCCAGTGGAATGGGAACTGAGTACCCTCGTCCCTCTACACAAGGGGAAAGGTGACCTTCTGGACTGTGGCTCGTATCGAGCGATAAAGTTATTGGAGCATGGAATGAAGGTATTGGAAAGGGTGTTGGAGAGGAGGATAAGGAAGAAAGTGAAGATTGACGAAATGCAGTTTGGATTTATGCCAGGAAGAGGAACGACAGACGTGCTTTGTATTGTGAGGCAGTTGCAGGAGAAGTATATGGAGAAGAGGAAGAAGTTGTTTCTTGGGTTTGTTGATCTGGACAAAGCATTCGATAGGGTTCCACATGAAGTAGTGACATGGGCATTGAGGAAGTTAGGAGTGGAGGAATGGTTGATCAGAGTAGTGATGGCAATGTACAAAAGAGCACGCACAGCTGTAAGGACGAAGGACGGGAACAGTGGTGAGTTTGAGGTGAAGGTGGGAGTGCATCAGGGGTCGGTACTAAGTCCAATACTATTTGTAGCTGTCATGGAGGTGCCGGCTCAGAACGTAAAGGAGGGTTTACCGTGGGAGTTGTTGTGTGCAGATGATCTGGTGTTGATTGCAGAAAGTATGGATGGACTGAAGGAGAAGATGAACAAGTGGAAGGAATGTATGGAGGCAAAAGTTCTGAAGGTGAATATCGGAAAAACGAAGGTGATTGCAAGTGGTAAAGCATGTGGTGAGGTGGAAAGAACTGCGAAGTGGCCGTGTGCTGTGTGCAGGAAGGGTGTCAGAGTGAATTCCATTCAATATCCAATGTGCGCTGAGTTGGTTCATCAAAAATGTAGTGGTTTGAGAGGATCATTAACCAGTGTGGCAGCTACATTCAAGTGTAAGGTGTGCACAGAGGGAGCTACAGATGGAGGAAATGTTGAGTTGGATCTTGGAGACGGCGTGACGCTGGAAGGTGTGAAAACATTTTGTTACCTAGGAGACATGCTGAATGGAGAAGGTGGATCAGACTCGGCAACGGTTGCTAGAGTGAGATGTGCATGGAAGAAGTTTCGGGAACTGAGTGGCGTGCTGACGAGGAGGGGAGTGTCGTTGAAGCTGAAGGGAAAGGTGTATGCTGCACGTGTGAGAAGTGTTATGATTTATGGGAGCGAGACATGGGTAATGAACGTAGAGCAGCAACGAAGGCTGGAAAGGGTGGAAATGCGAATGGTTCGGTGGATGTGTGGAGTATCGTTGAGAGAGAGGAAGACAAATGATGAATTGTGAAAGATGATGGGAATAGAGCCTGTGATGGATGCTGTGAAGAGAAACAGGTTGACATGGTTTGGTCATGTGTTGAGGAAGGATGAAAGTGACTGGTTGAGAAGAGCGATGGAAATGAATGTAGAAGGAAGTCGAGGATGGGGAAGACCGAGAAAGACTTGGCTAAAGATGGTCGAAGAAGAAATGCGGGCAAGGGGGTTAACAAGGGGAGATGCAGAAAATAGGGCAAAATGGAGAACATTGTCATGGGGACCGCAAGGATAACCCTGCTCTTGCAGGGAAAATGGCCTTAAAATGCCTGTTGTTGTTGTTGTATTATTTATTGATTTTAATTCTGCAATTAATCAATCAATTATTCTACACCTCTCCCTCCCAATACAGTCTCTATGAGCTGCACGGCGGCATTGCCGGGTGCCGAAGGCACCGAGGCAATGCCGTGCTGGAGGATATTTATTTATTTGGCAATGGGGTGGTGTACTTTGAATGTATCTGTACTTGTTTCTTACTTGTTTACAGCTGTGGATATGGAGGGGTTTGCATGACTGCGTGATCCCAAAATTCAACAATGTTCAAATGGTGGGCTCTGCATATCACACCAATTCAAACAGTGGGTTTTCAGAGTTGTCCCATAATGCTGTGCATGGCGCCATGTTGGTTATATTCATGTCCCTGGAAATGATCAGTAGTTGTACAATCTAGCACGTTTATATCATTAATCTGACAGTGCAGTGGAAAGTTACGTTAATTATTTGACCTTGTTCGGTCTGGTTTACCTTTTCTCATTTGTTTAGCTTGCCAACCAATATGGCGCTTGCGCACTGCATCATGGGTACTGTACAGAAAGCCCTCTATACATTCCAACAACTCAAAATGGTCCAGATTTTGTACGTCGGTATGTTATTTTGTTGGTGACTTTCGCCACCAAAGGTGGATGGAGGTTATGTTTTCAACCCCGTCTGTTTGTTATGAAGCCTGGTGTTAGCTTAACGGTTCAGGTGGCTGGCTTGACATCTCAGGGTCCTGAGTTCAAGCCCCTGTTCAAGCCGATGAATTAACACCAGGTGGGTTGACTAAGGCTGTCATCCTTCTGAGGTTGTCAAAATGAGTACCAGCTTACTGGCAGGTCGACCAGGATTGTGTCCAATAGCCGAGAAACTCCTTTGGCAGCCATACACATCTGAAGATACAAAAAAGGAGTGGTCTTCTCTTCTGTTTGTTATGACAAAAATTGGAAGTTTTCATCATATGTCAATCTGTCCTGTTTGTTTGTTTGTCTGTTTGTCTGTGAGTGCGACAACTCACGAGCGCTTTCAGTTATCTTCGTCAGACTTTACCAGAGGATTCGAAAGGACAAACGTGAGGCTGTCAATGTTTTTCGACTATATAGGTCAAAAGTCAAAGTTATCTGGCTTGTTTTTTATAGCCAATATCTCAGCACAATAGTGAGCACGTGCTTTGGCAAAAAATTGTATTATTTATTTTTGATTAATCAGTCATTGATTAATTACTTAATTATTACCGATTTATTAAGTAATTATTTATTTTCTTTCTCATCTGGGCAATATATCTCAGGCACCTTTTTGAGTTAGGAAGCTAATATTTGGACATGACAATGACCAAGTGATTTGGCTGTAAAGGGTATTTTTGATTCATTGATTTATGGATTAATCAATTAATCGATTAATTATTTAATTACTCGATTTATTATTTAATTACTCGATTAACAACTTGAAGTAATTTTCATGAAGTTACAGATTCTGAGGAAACGGCAGTGGTTTAGGTATGCTATCAACCAATTGATGAAGAAATTAATTATTTTACGATTTTTATTTCAATTATGCAATTAATCAATCAATTATTGCACACCTCTCCCTCACAATATCATCTGTATGCGCTGCACGGCAGCATCGCCATGCGCCTGGAAGGTGCCCCGGCAATGTTGCGTGCTGGAGGATATGTTATTTATTTGTTTGGCATGCGGGAGGGTGTACTTTGAATGTATCTGTACTTGTTGATTCATTGATTAATCAATTCATCGATTAATTGTATAATTATTCAATTAATCACTTCATTTTCAAAAAGTTACAAATTCAGATGAAACGTTGGTGGTTAAGGTATGCTATTAAGCCAATTGATTAATAATTTAATTATTTTACGATTATTATTTATTTATTTTAAGTAGACAATTAATCAATCATTTAATTATTTTCTTTCTCATCTGGGCAATATTTCAGGCACCTTTTAAACTAGGAGGCTGACATTTGGGAACAACAGTGACTAAGTGATTTGGTTATAAAGTATATTTATGATTCATGGATTAATTAATTAATCGACTATTTAATTATTCGATGAATTACTTCATTTTCGAAAGATTTCAAATTTGGATGAAACGGTGGTGGCTTAGCTATGCTATCAGCCAATTGATTAATAAATTAATTATTTTACGATTATTATTTATATATTTTAATTACACAATTAATCAATCAATTATTTTTCTCGTCTGGAAAATGTGAGGAACCTTTTGAGCTAGGAAGCTGATATATGGATAAAACAATTTTTAGCCGCGTCGCAGACGCTGCTAATAGAGTGCCCTCTGCTGTTGTTGTTGTTGTTCTTCTTGTTCTTCTTCTTCTTGTTCTTGTTCTTGCAGAGAAGACAAAACCTCAAAGCTCCACCCATTCTGGGAACCATAGCTCCACCCATTGTGGGAGAGGCTTCATATAAACAAATATCCACCATTTTATTAACTCGCATAGCTTTGAGGCCTGTTTGTAGGCCCGTGGTGTCTTCCTCTCTCACACAGTTTTATTTCAAATCAAATTCGATATATCATTTCATTTTTCACAGTCGCTAAGATAGTTTTAGACTCGGTTGAAAAAAAACGGGAAGAAAATCCGATGAAAGTTGCCCTTTATAGAACGAAATGAATTCTCAAAGGCCTGTAACTTCAAGTCCATTGAGATATATATTTTTTAAATCGCGGAATGCTCAGTCATACACCGCCTGAAATAACAGACGGGAAAATGCCGAGATATATTAAAAATTCGTCCATTTGATGACAATCGTCACGATGAAATATTTAATTTATACGTCGTCACAATAATGTGGAGAGAGGAGCATAGCTTCGTTCACGTGACGCTACACACGAGAAATTGCCGAGATATATATTTTTTACAATCACGGCATGGTCAGTCATACACCGCCTGAAATAACAGACGGGAAAATGCCGAGATATATTAAAAATTCGTCGCCACACACGGGAAATTGCCGAGATATATTTTCACTTTGCACAAAAATAACATCAAGTAATCGAATCAATAGGAATGTCCTGTGCCTATAACATCGACGTTATAGGCACAGCTGCATCTAGGCATTGTGTAACATCGACGCGGCTTTTGTTTTAATTAAAACTTTTTGTACTTGTTCATTGATATAATTCTTTTTCATTGATAAAAAATTTTCAACGATATTGATTTTCATCATACCTGTCAGGCTTCTGATGTTTTCATGCCTGATGCCTTCATGTTTGTTTGTCTGTCTATGACCAGGATATCTTAAAAATTGGTGGATGGATTTGGCCGAAATTTGGTGGACAAGTTGGGTATGAGGCACGGACGTATTGATTAGATTTTGGTGAAGATCCGATAATTTTTCAAGTGATTCTTCACCATTGAGAAATAGGACAAAAAACGATATATATATATAACAAGATATCTCAAAAAGTTGTGGACGGAATCGGACGAAACTTGGTAGATATATGTCCTGCATGGGCCAAGGGAAAATCGATTCGATTTTGGTGAAGATCCAAATCCGGATCCGGATACCAGAGTTTTTTTAAATCTCAAGTGATTCTTCATTGAGTAATAGTAATACCATACCATTGAGTAATATGGGGCAAAAACGATAAATAACATGATATTTCAAAAAGTTGTGGCCGACTTTTGACAAAACTTGGTGGATGAGTTGGGAAAGTGACAAGAACAAGGCGATTCGATTTTTGTTAAAGATCTGGATCCAGATCTGACCTATCAATGGGATATATGAATGAATATATTCATATATTCATCTGACCTATCAATGGGATACAAAACATAAACTGCTCATCCTGGTAGAGGTATATATGCTCTCTACCAAGTGCTGTTCTAGTTTGAGCTGACTTCATTTTCAAGTACAAACTTTTTTCAATCTTTCTTACATCAAATTTTTTTTCAATCTAGGACACAGCAATGAAAGGCTGCATCCATTCTCTTCCACATGTGACTTCACTGTTCATTCAAAATGGCTAAAATTCATCCAGTGCTTTTAATGACCTATAATGATGGCAGATGTATAAGCAGAGTTTAACACAATAGAGTTGTTTTTTTTAAGTATTGCTTACCTGCATAATGATTAATAAATGATTAATGATTATAAGCATCATTTATGCAGGGTTTAATTGATGTTTATTTAAATTGATTTAATGGAGATGGTTAGACCAAGTCGTGGAGGATGGTTATTCGACTCGGTCGCACGTCATGTTTAGAGGGAGATCAGTGGTTTGAATCCCGGCCGAGTCACACCATAAACTATAAAAACGGTAGCTGCTTCCTTGATTGATACTCTTGCAGCATTTAAAAAGGGATAGAGCACGGACAAGCAACCATAGGTTGACTAACATTTAGCAGGCTTGCATGATGGGCAGAATGGCCTCCTGTATTGAAGGTCCTTGGAAGTGAATTCAAAAAATATTGAGTGCTTGGCATTGCTTAACAACATGGTAGTCTCCATGGAAACAACACTGTGTTGCCGACTAAAATTTCGCAAATGGACCAAAATTCGCCCAAATTTTTTTTTTTTTTCAAAATGACCTGAGTGCTTATTTTTTTTTTTTTCGCAATTTTGGGGGTTTGCAAAAATAGAACAAGGTACTTACACGTTAATAATGTAGGCTGTTATGTAATTTCGTGTCAAGTGTTTGTTAAAAGCAAACTTTTACTTGATTTTGTACATTTAGGTTGGAAAGGTTTTTAAAAAATAGGGTGGCATTTTTTTCGAACATGATAAAGGTCCCAAATCCAATATGGCCGCCTGAAATGAAAATAGACACTCATTATGGAATAATTGGCATTAAACATTAGTTGTAGTTGCTGGTGTGAATTCAGTTATTATGTTGATACTGTGGCAGGCACAAGGGACAATAATTCTGCGCACCAGTGGGTGGCGCGAGCGTCCAGGCGGGGAACTGAAATGCATGCCCCGCCTTTCGGCCGATCGGCCACGCCCGGGGGCAAGGCGTGGCCTCGGGACAAATATGCGGGCTCTAAGCTTGAGCCCGCCCAGTGCTGAAGTGCGAGCTCTTAATAAAGACTCTTGTTGTATCCACGCGGTGTGGCCTACCTCTCTGGCAATCGAGTCGTGTGTGCACAGCACCACACTGGTGACCCGGATTGGTTCAGCCGTTGCTGACTCCCGAACGCGCCATGGCTACCACCGCCGTCGCAATCAAACTCCCGGAGTTTTGGGAAGCGCAAGCCAACGTTTGGTTTGTGCAAGCCGAAGCTCAATTCCAGCTCCGGGGCATCACGGCGGACGAGACCCGGTACTACCACGTGGTCACCGCCCTCGGGCCAGCACTGCCGCCCGCGTCGTGTCCATCCTTCGGCGCCCGCCGGGCGACCACAAGTACGTGGAACTCAAACGTCTCCCCCTCCTCACGTTCGGGCTCACAGAGGTCGAACGTGCCGACCGCCTCCTGGACCTTCCCGCCCTCGGCGACACACGACCATCCGTCCGGATGGATTTCATGCTGTCGCTGCTTGGAGACCGGCGCCCGGATTTCTTATTCCGAGCACTTTTCCTACGCCAGCTACCTGTACAGGTGCACCTCTCGCTGGCCGGTTCCAAAATAACGGAACCCCGCGCCCTGGCTGGAGAGGCCGACAAGTATTTCGCGGCCTGCGACACGCGGTCGGTGTACGGTGCTGCAGTAGTGGATCCCGGCACGGAGGCTACAGCACCCTCTGCTTCCCTCGTGGCCGCTGCTACGCCCCGCCCACTACCGCCGCCGCCACCACCACCACCGCCGGCACGGCCGCTGCGGGGGCCACCGCCGCAAACCTGGTGCTACTAACATGCCAGGTTCGGACGCAAGGCTAAAACGTGCTGCCCGCCGTGTTCTTTTGACGGGTCGGGCCGGCGCTCACTTGCGGCCATGAGCGTCGGCCATTCCGGCAGCCTCCTGTTCATCACGGACACCTTGTCCGGGTGCCGTTTTCTTTGCGACACGGGAGCGCCGGTAAGCATCCTCCCTGCCTCCGCGTCCGACAAGCAAGCCGCGGGCCGGGGCCCCGCTTTGCTTGCCGCCAACGGTACACCCATCCGCACATTCGGGAAGCGTTGACTGTCACTGCGGTTCGGAGGGCAGCGCTTTCAATGGTCGTTCGTCACCGCCAGCGTGCCAATGGCCCTGCTCGGCGCGGACTTCCTATGTGCGCATGGGCTGTTGGTCGACGTTACGCGCAGATGTCTCGTCCAGGCCGAAACCTTCAGCTCGCTCGCTTGTTCGCTAAGCGGCTCGTTGAGCAGCTCGCTGAGCGGCTCGCTGAGCGGCTCACCGAGCGGCTTGCCAAGCGGCTTGCTGAAAGGTTCCGTCCCGGCGAGGTTAGTCTGCACGCTTCCGGCAGCGGATGAGTTTACCCGCCTCCTCACCAGTTTCCCGGCCCTCACACGGCCCACCTTCTCAGCGGTGGCTGTCAAACACGGGGTGGAGCACCATATCCCCACGGTCGGGCCGCTGGTCTACGCCCGGGCATGCCGACTCGACCCCAAGAAGCTCGCCGTGGCGAAAGCGGAGTTCGCCACGCTGGAACGGCTGGGTATCGTACGGCACTCCAACAGCGCTTGGGCTTCCCCTCTGCACATTGTGCCGAAGCCCGGCGGAGGATGGCGGCCGTGAGGTGACTACCGCCGGCTCAATGATGCCACCAACCCCGACCGCTACCCGGACTTTCAGGACTTTTCCGCCCGGTTGGCAAACACGACCGTGTTCTCCAAGGTGGACCTCATCCGTGGCTACCACCAGGTCCCCGTCCAACCAGACGATGTCCCAAAGACGGCCGTCATCACCACTTTCGGCCTCTTTGAGTTCCTGCGAATGCCTTTTGGGTTGAAGAATGCGGCCCAGGCATTCCAACGGCTCATGGACAGCGTCTTGCGTGACTTACCTTTCATCTATGTCGACCTGGATGACATCCTAGTCGCGAGCGCGTCCCGGGAGGAGCACCTGCTCCACCTCCGCATGCTTTTAGAACACCTGGGCCAGCATGGCCTGATCATCAACCCCGCAAAGTGCCGTTTCGGCGTCGCTGCCAACGACTTCTTGGGGCACCGCATCACCAGTGTTACGGATTTATGTGGATTTATGTGAATTACTATTCAGGTCTTTGCTTATCAATGTGTAGTCGATTAATGGTTGTTGTGATTAAAGGGTCAGGAGCCCTTCTGGGAAAAAGGAGACCGGAAACGGAGGAAGAAAAAAGACACGAGGTCCTGGAGAAGCGACGATCTTCTTCCTCTTCCTCTTCCTCGCCGAGCTCCGACGAGAGTTGGTATCGATATTGAGCAGCGTGGAGGACGCTGTGTTTGAAAGCCCGTCTGACAAAAGGAGTTACCTGCGCGGGGTAATTACCCCTTGACACGTCAAGTTGCCGTGGGTTCGTGCACGGAACCCAGCGTCCGGCACAGTTCGCCTCACCGTCTACAAGGACGCGTACGGGTCGCACCTTGGGCCTCGCGCGCGTTGCAAGCCGCGCTTGGTTTTGCCCCGTTGCTTGGCAAGGAGGTGTGCACTGCAGCAGCTGTCCCCGGTACGAGACGTGCACGTTTGGAGCATGTCCGCCCGGGGTTCGTTCCACCGCCCGTGTGCGGAGAAGAGAGACATTGTGAGGGACAGTGGCCCAACTGGTCGTGAGTGGGGACAGGGGGGGACACATATGTAAGATGGCCATCTTAGTGATTGATTGTTGATTGTTGATGGTTGTTGATTCCTGGGGGGAATATATTATTGATTTCTCCGGATCCTTGGTGTGGGGTTTCTTATTGACTGGAATTCATATTGATTGCGTTACGAAAGCGTATAAATCATATATCTTTCTGGCGGGGTGCCTCCCACGGTCCGGGGGTCACCGAGACCAGGTAGTTACCGGGAGGACCACGTAACAGAATTGGGGGCTCGTCCAAATTACGATTTGCGGATTCGCAATTGGGCCTACGTCCGGAATCTAAAATTGTATAAAATAATAAAATAATATTTTTATTAATTAAAATTTATTAATTAAGTATTAATTGGTAATTTTTTGGGGAAATTGGGGGTAAAGTCTTGGGTGAAGGTTAACAGGTGTTAACGATAGGCACCATGGCGTTTGTGGCACAGAACTTTGCGGTAACCCCGAGTGAGGCACAGTTCCGAGCGTTACTAAAGTCGGACCTCTTGAAATTGGCCAAACATTTTAACTTGGAGGTCCGAACTAATTTGAGGAAGGCAGAGTTGCAGACCACGGTGATACAGTCTATGGTGGGGTTAGGAACATGGGACGAGTTAGCCTGGGAGTGGCTACCCGAAGAACCAGAAGACGTTGAGCTCCGGAAACTGGAGTTGCAATTACGGAGCCAGGAACGGATCAAAGAAGAAGAAAGGAAAGCAGAAGAGAGGAGAGAAGAGAAACAAGCAGAGGAAAGGAGAGTGGAACGAGAACTCCAGGAAAGGTTAAAAGAAGAGGAAAGGAAAGCAGAAGAGAGGAGAGAAGAGAAACAAGCAGAGGAAAGGAGAGTGGAACGAGAACTCCAGGAAAGGTTAGCAGAAGAAGAAAGGAAAGCAGAAAAGGAAAGAGCAGAAGAAGAAAGGAAAGCAGAAAAGGAAAGAGCAGAAGAAGAAAGGAAAGCAGAAAAGGAAAGAGCAGAAGAAGAAAGGAGAGTGGAACGAGAACTCCAGCAAAGGTTAGAAAGGATGAAAACAGAGGAAAGGAAAGCAGAAGCAGAGGAGAGGAGAGCTGCAAGGGAACTCGAAGCAGAGGAGAGAAAAGCGGAAAGGGAATTAAAGGAACGTGACATGGCGCTTCAGCAAGAAATTAAATTCAAGGAGCTGGAGTTAATGAGAGAACGGGGAAAGGTACCACCCTTGCTGACGGGGTCGACACCTAGCCAGAACACCTGGGATGTGGGCAGACATGTGAGGCTGGTTCCACCCTTCAGTGAAAAGGAAGTCGCTAAATTTTTTCCACACTTTGAGAAAGTGGCTCGACAGTTAAACTGGCCGGAGGAGGCCTGGACCATACTAGTGCAAAGTGTGCTGGTGGGTAAAGCTCAAGAGATTATTTGGCGCTACCAATGGACCAATGTGCAGATTATGAGGTATTGAAGAAGCATATCCTCAAAGCCTATGAGTTGGTTCCGGAAGCTTACCGGCAAAAATTCAGGAATGCCAGGAAGAGGGAGAGTGAGACCCATGTGGAGTTTGCTAGAGTGAAAGAAAATATGTTTGATCGGTGGTGTGAGTCAAAAGGAGTCGGGAACGACTTCGAAGCATTGCATGACCTGATGCTGGTGGAGGAATTTCAACAGTGTGTCCACGAGGACATCAAAGTGTACCTGCAGGAAAAGAAAGTACCGAAGTTGTGGGACGCAGCCACCATGGCAGATGATTATGCCTTAACACACCGGATAGGGGTCCACGAACCTAACTCCTCGCCTAGATCTCCGCAGGGGAGGTGTGGAACAGCAGGTGCGGAGAACGACAATACATGGCGGCGGCCGCGAGATGAATATGGGGACAACGCTGATACCCGAACTGTTCGAAATCAGGGGGCAACGGGCCCAAGACAAACTTATTTTTCGGGGGGCCTGAGGCAGACCACGAGTTTTTCCTCCGGGCCTACTTGCGCTTTTTGCAAGAAACCTGGACACTTGATGTCCAGTTGTTACCTCATGAAAAGGGAAAAACCAGAGCGGAGTCCGACTATTACCACTCCGAATGCGATGGCAAGCGTAAGAAATCGCCCACAGAAGAGTTACCAACCATTTATTTATGAGGGGTTGGTCTCACTCAAGGGAGACTTGACTAACCCAAGACCGGTTAGGGTTTTGAAGGACACAGGAGCCCATCAATCCTTAATGCTTGAAGGCATTTTGCCATTGTCCAAGAGTACCGCAACTGGTGATAGTGTTCGGTTACAAGGGATCGGTGGCTGTGTTAGTGCCCCACTTCATGTCATCCATTTGGAATCCGATTTGGTGTCAGGACCGGTCACCGTCGGTTTACAAGCCACGCTTCCTGTAGAGGGAGTATCTGTGATTATCGGGAATGATTTGGCCGGGGGGCAAATTTATGGTAACCCAAGGGTTGGTAAAGAGCACAGCAGGGAAAATAACATCACACCAGCTCGGGATGGCGACAAAAGTCCAAGTTATTTGTAGGGGGACTGAACTTCAACACAGAGGAAGAAGTTCTGACCTCTGTCTTCAACAGATATGGGCCGCTGGTGGAAGTGCGGGTGGTAAAAGACAGGGAAACGCAACGGTAAAGAGGGTTCGGCTTTGTCACGTTTGCAAGCACAAGAGACGCCAGGGAGGCAGAGAAGAATTGGAATGGTAAGGATTTGGAGGGTCGGACCAGAACAGTAGGGAAGGCATTTCGTAGGCGTCGAGAGGTCTACAGAAGAGGACAACTTGGCAGTAGTTTTGGGGTTGGCAGCAGCCGATATTACTATGGAGGCTCCCAGAGTTACGGCACCTCCCGAAAGAATGAATGTCAGAGCACTAGCCGAGAAGGAGACCGCCGGTCAGGTAACGGCTGGGACAAGGGGTCCCACCGTAACTGTTAGGAGTCTGGAGAAGTTGAAGCACTATATACGGGGGAGCCACCGAGCCGGGGCTCCTACACGGACTAACCGTGAACGCCACGTTCTTAAAGGCGTCCAGGTAGTGAACTTTCCTGCACGGACTAACCGTGAACTCCACGTTCTTAAAGGCGTCCATGTAATGAACTTTCCTCCCCGGACTAACCGTGAACTCCACATTCCTTAAGGCGTCCATGTAGGGAATACTCCGCTGGGCCTCCCGAAAAAGTGCTATAGAGATGTTTAAATTTGAGGGCTTTGGTCACCACCTCTTAACCGCCATTCAAGAGAAACTAGAAGTGGTTGACGCTTGGTCCAGAGGGAATTAATCTTGGGGATTGTGTGAAATTTTGTTGCTTTATTTTTAAGTGATGACTGTGCCCGGGGGGAACTGATGATTTGGGGGGGGGGGGGGGTGAGTTATCTGGTTTGTTTATCCAAGTTGGCCGGCAAAGAAAGTTTTCGCTGGGTTCAAACTTTCTTTCTTGAAGGGGGGGAGTGTTACGGATTTATGTGGATTTATGTGAATTACTATTCAGGTCTTTGCTTATCAATGTGTAGTCGATTAATGGTTGTTGTGATTAAAGGGTCAGGAGCCCTTCTGGGAAAAAGGAGACCGGAAACGGAGGAAGAAAAAAGACACGAGGTCTTGGAGAAGCGACAATCTTCTTCCTCTTCCTCGCCGAGCTCCGACGAGAGTTGGTATCGATATTGAGCAGCGTGGAGGACGCTGCGTTTGAAAGCCCGTCTGACAAAAGGAGTTACCTGCGCGGGGTAATTACCCCTTGACACGTCAAGTTGCCGTGGGTTCGTGCACGGAACCCAGCGTCCGGCACAGTTCGCCTCACCGTCTACAAGGACGTGTACGGGTCGCACCTTGGGCCTCGTGCGCGTTGCAAGCCGCGCTTGGGTTTGCCCCGTTGCTTGGCAAGGCGGTGTGCGCTGCAGCAGCTGTCCCCGGTACGAGACGTGCACGTTTGGAGCACGTCCGCCCGGGGTTCGTTCCACCGCCCGTGTGCGGAGAAGAGAGACATTGTGAGGGACAGTGGCCCAAGTGGTCGTGAGTGGGGACAGGGGGGGGGACACATATGTAAGATGGCCATCTTAGTGATTGATTGTTGATTGTTGATGGTTGTTGATTCCTGGGGGAAATATATTATTGATTACTCCGGATCCTTGGTGTGGGGTTTCTTATTGACTGGAATTCATATTGATTGCGTTACGAAAGCGTATAAATCATATATCTTTCTGGCGGGGTGCCTCCCACGGTCCGGGGGTCACCGAGACCAGGTAGTTACCGGGAGGACCACGTAACACCAGGCACGGGGCCGTCCCTTTACCGGCCAAGGTGGAGGCGGTCAGGGATTTCCCGCGCCCCCGCACGATCAAGGGGCTCCAGGAGTTCCTGGGCATGGTAAATTTTCACCACCGCTTCGTGCCCCACGTCGCCCAGCTCCTCCGCCCCCTGCACGAGGCCCTACGGGGCAAGCCGGGCAAAGGTGACATCGCCTGGTCGGAGCCGATGGCCGCGGCGTTTGCGGGCGCGAAGCTGGCCCTGGCCAACACCACCATGCTGGCACACCCGGCGCCCGATGCACCGATCGCCCTCACCACCGACGCGTCGGACTACGCGGTGGGCGCGGTGCACGAGCAGTGGGTGCATGGTGCTTGGCAGCCGCTGGTGTTTTTTAGCCGGCAGCTTCGCCCGCACGAATGCCGCTACAGCACCTTCGACCACGAGCTGCTCGGGCTCCACCTGGCGGTCCGACACTTCCGCCATCTGCTCGAGGGCCGCCCGTTCACGGCTTTCCTCGACCACAAGCCCCTTGTGTTCGCGATGGCCAAGGTCGCCGAGCCATGGTTGGCATGGCAGCAGCGTCACCTCTCTGCCGTGTCCGAGTACACGACGGACATCCGTCACATCGCGGGTACAACCCGGTGGCGGATTGTCTTTCCCGGTCCGTCGCGCACGCGGTCCACCTCGGGATCGACTATGCCCGGATGGCGGAGGACCAGACCGCCGACACCGGCGTCCAGGCCCTCAGAATCAACTTCATTGTGGGAGATTCCAATGATTCTGAATGCTTTGGTTTCAACAGCGTGAAGCCGAGCTAGGTGTGAGACAGGAGCACCGGCCCAGAGGAGAGAGCAGTATTCCATTGAGCTGCGGATGAAAGCTTTGTATGTGGTGAGGAGCTCAGAAGTGCCCAGAAAGGACTTCGCACGACGGAGGATGCAATATGGAAATATGGTATTTTTTTCAGACAAACTGAATGAAACATCTGTATTGTTTATAAGGAAACTATAGGAGACAACCATAGGAATGAACACTTAAATAGGAACAAATAATAACAGATTGTTGAACAATGACATGAGCTATGATGGTGGCCAACAACACTCAAACAGTTATCTTACGAGTGTCATGTTTCTGTTTCCTAAATAGGTGTTAGGGGTCAGTACCATGATAGAGATAGAATAGTACAGTAATAAAGAATACAGCACTGAAACTCAAGATCACCGTCCCTCCACAACTAATGTCTCTCCTTTGCTTGGCTAAACTTCCCAATGTTTGTGCCTTGCCTACAAAATGACATAATCTGCCCCCAAAAGGCTCGATGTGCATGCCCAGATATCCCAGGAAGCTAAGGAAATTGGAAGAAATAAAATGTATGACGTGTCCAGGATAAGGATCGATACTTGGAATGGCTCACCAAGCTTCTGAAAGATACATGGAAAAGTACCTGAAAGAAAGGGCTGTGCTTCTGCACAACGAAAGAGAGGGACTCGAGTTAAACAACCCCCGACAGATCGCTACCAGTGAATGAACTGTAGATCAGAATTACGTTCTTCTGAACACTGATGGGAAGGACATACAGTATCTGGGGCTTGTGCATGTACAGGGGAAGTTTAGTTACTATTTATCATGTTGGGAAGATGGGGGCTCTATGGGAGCTTTGACGTCTGTTATAAATGTATTATTTTGTTCCGGGGCCTAAAGAGAAATTATACTTTTTGCATCTATTGGTAAAAGATGAACCATCTGCTGGTGAGTGTGTGTGTGTGTGTGTGTGTGTATGTGTGTGTATGTGTGTGTGTATGTGTGTGTGTATGTGTGTGTATGTGTGTGTGTGTGTGTGTGTGTGTGTGTGTGTGTGTGTGTGTGTGTGTGTGTGTGTGTGTGCCATACTTTTTGTGTCTATTAATTACGTACTGTACGTCCATTAATTAATTACGTATTACATACCATTGAAATGTCCCTTAAAACTCTTTAGACTGCTGAGACCCCTTCGACCTTTGAAGACATTTTAAGAACCCCTGAGATCCTTAAGACCCCAAAGACCCTTAAAGACCCAGATGACCCAAAAGTCCCAAAGACCCAAAAGTTCCCGTGGACCCAAAAGACCAAAAGGTCCCAGAATATCAAAAAATCCCCAAGGACCCAATAGTCCCCAACGACCCAAATGTCCCCAAATGACCAAAAAGACCCAGAGAGCCCAAAAGACCCAAAAGACCTCCCCGAGTCCAGCAAGCATCCATGCTACAAGGCAGTGAAGACCAATGAAAATTGTGTCCAATGAACCAACGGGCCCCCTTGTACCATAAGAGAGTCGTTTGTCTGTGTGTGTGTGTGTCTGTGCTGCCATTTTTCTAAGAGATGTCTTTATGGATATTCGTCAAACTTTCAGACATTCATTAATAAGTGCTGGGGAGTGTTATAGACTATATATGTGTATATATATATATATATATATATATATATATATATATATATATATATATATATATATATATATATTATATATATATATATATGTATATATATATATATATAATTATATATATAAAATTATATATACTGTATATGAATGTTGTTTTTTTTTAATTTATCTATTTATAGTGCCTGAGCCTTTGTAGCTATGCGAAAGGTAATATTAAATTATCCCTGATTAGTGTGTGTATAATATATTAAATAGAAATTTTCCTTTATGGGTGTAGGGAGTGTTTTCGGCACCTACAAAAAAAAAATAGAAAAAAACCAAATTGATTTCTTCAAAATGCCAACAGGATTAGAACATCATTGGGCAACATCGGGTACTCTTGTTAGTAATTGATAAAAGAAAATGTACTCGATAAGTGCTCTCACTGCCGTTGTGATGTTAAATGAAGCACGAAAATAACAATGTGAGATGCTCCACTTGTGCTGAGGTCAACCTTATAATTAGTGCCTGAGTTCACATTAAGCTTATCGACTATCGCTCTTTTTACACGTTTCCTAGTTTTTTGCATCATTCTGTCCCTATTCCTTTTAACCTCTCGTATTAATGTAGGTATTAGCGTTTGGAATAGCGGTTAATTTGTGCCGAGGTTGAGCCATTAGACATGGACTATTACACATTTAACACTTTCATCAATCTCGCTTTACCTGTTTAATGCACCTGTTAGCTCCACCAGGGTCAACAGGTGCTTCCTGCTTGGTATTCCAACCTCCTTGAGAAAACCAGGGCACATTTTAAAATGTGCAAAAGACGCACAAGTCAAAAATTAATCCCCTTTTGATTGTAATCCCCCTCCATAAAATAATTATATTCACAACAATATAGTTTGACTATGATGGAGCAAGCTTTAATTGGATATGGCAACATTATTTTACCACGTTTCCAGAACTGTGCAACAGTTAAACAAATCGACATACAAGACAAGAATGGGTGAGGCATTATGGAGTCATACGCTAAAGACCTGCCTTGAGAAAAATATAACAAAGGAGAAAACGAGTAAATGAGTTAAAAGATTGCAGAATGAAAGAATGGATAAAAACAGCCTATATTGATGCAATCATAGAACCTGTGGCAGAGGACACAGGTGTTGCAGAACTAGATTATACGGAAAAGAAAAACAATTTAAAATTCGAACTTGAGATAAAATTTGATTCAATATTAAGGAAATAAATAAATAAGATGATGGTTGCATAAAATGGTCAACTGAGAGACTGACTTGTGCAGGAATCCTGTCACTAAGCTTCCATTTGACTTCAACATGACTGTAATACGATTTCATGATGCATAAAACATGATCCGGTGGCATGGTATCATTTTCGCACAAAATTCTGCAGAACTCACATTTACTCTGGCAGTTCTTTTCAGCGGATTATCTGCAGTTTTGCACTCCATCTGTGTGATAACGGGCAAATGCCATTTTGATATCTAATATACAACGTTCATTCTAACCACTGACTCACCGACTCACTCGCTCACTGACTGATATTAATGTTCGGTACCTTCTGGGCGTCAGAGAAAGCTAAAATTTTACATACTGACGGACACCGAAAATAAAACACTGGAAAAAAAAAAAATAGAACCGTGGGAAAACATCCATAAATGAAAAATGTAAGTATAAACGTATACGCGTCCATAAAAAAAAACTACTAGAAAGCATCTGAAAATGCAAAACCCATCCGAGTCTGTTGGTATTCAGACCTCGTCTTCTGTATACTCAATAGAACGAAAACAGTTTTTTTAAAATACAAAATGAAAATTGATGATTTTATGCAGACATTTGAGCTTTAGATCTAAAGAAAAAAAATCATCGAACCGTCGGAAAACATCCATAAATGAAAAATGTAAGTATAAACGTATACGCGTTGTTACGTGCTCCTCCCCAAACCCCGGTCACGGTGTACCTCCGAGCCCCGAAAGGAGTCACGGCAGAAAGATGTGTTATTATGTGTGTCAATGACCAATGGTGAAACCACACCAACTGATTGTTACCAAAAAACAAGAATTGTATTAATGTCACACAAGAATAACAGCACAAGTACAATATACTTTCAATTGCACAACCAAAATACCATATAATTATTTTGATGGTACCATCAGTTTCTTACTCAATAACTCTCTGTGCTCCAAGTGAGCGAAAAGAACATTCCCCAAAGTCTGTGCCCCGGCACCAAGCCAAAGTCGATCCACGCTCCGGTGATCGCAAGAAAAGGTCGTATCGAGACCAGAATCCAGGTCGGCTGACAGTCAACGCTGCCAGAGGCGCAAAGGTGCACCCAAAAGGTGACTGGGAAATCACACCTTCGGGTATGAATGTTCAACGGCTCCCAAACGTAGAACAGCAAATTCCCACTCGAAATCCACGTTACACACGCAAACCAGGCTAACGGCTGGGCGCGGTTAAATGGCTGGAGCGAGGTGAAAAGGCTGGAGCGATGCGAAATGGCGGGAGTGAGGCGAAATTACGGGCGGGCCCGTCATGGAGGTGTACCTGCTCTCCAACAACGATTCTCTTCGGAATCAACTGCAAAACCCGTCACGCAGGTTTATCTGTCACAGCAATAACCACTCTGTCACAGGAATCCCTTTTCCAGGAAAACCAAAGTTCGCTCGTGACCCACGTTCACCAGCGTCTCCTCGAGACCTCAAAGCAGCTCGGCTTTTCCTTCCCGACCTCTCTTTTTCCGCTTTCTTGCTTCCTCCTCTTCTTCCGGTTTCTGCCGATCCGGTTTCCGGTTTCTTTTAAAACACTAATTTTTCACCTTTTGAAAACAGTTATCTCCATTTCACTTAAACTATACCAAGAATAGTACATGGAACCAAAAATGCTTACAGTGGATGAAAACCACAACGACGGAAGTGACAAATCCGCAATACTCCCCACCCTCAAGAAAGAAAGTTTGAACATAGTGAAAACTTTATTTTCATGCAAAAACCCTTTTTAACAAACAAAAGTAAAACTCACACCCAAATGATCAATTCACTTGAGCAACAATAATTAATATTCCCCAGAAGAAAGCAACAAAACTTCCAAACACCCTACAGGAATTTTCAAATTTAGCTCACTCTGGATAAAGCATCAGCAACGACATTGTCCCTGCCCTTTACATGCTCAATTTCCAAGTTGAACTCCTGCAAAGCCAAACTCCATCTCACAAACCTCTGCTTTTTATTTTTCATTTTTTGAATGAAGGTTAAGGGGTTGTGATCAGTGAAGGCTTTTATAGGAAAGGTAGTAGTTCCTAGATACACCTCATAATGCTGAAGCGCTAGCAGGAGAGCAAGGGTCTCTTTTTCCACAGTGGCATAATTTGCCTGATGTTTGTTAAACTTTTAAAAATACAGACGGCATTTAATATGGAATATTTTTTTTTTCTTGACTTGGGTTTACTTTCTTAACCCAGTATATTAATCTGGTGAGTTTATTTTACACTTTGTTGATTTATTTGTTAAAAGAACCATGTCACTGATTGTCTGTCGCAGCAAGAAGTCAACAACAGGATTATATCACAGGTGGCGTGACAAAATGTACGGACAGGTGCATTTGATGATTGGCTTCACAGTCGGGTATACAAGGGTTGTTGTGTTCTGTATTAGTGGAAAACAACTGCTGCACATCTCCAAAAGTTATTGCCGCTTCCTCTGGAGATGGTCCGTCAACTCGACAATGCTGTTTGTCATGGAGTGGTGGCTTTACGAAATTACGGCAATGAAACAGCGTGCTATTGCTCGGCAGTATGGCATCACTCAAGGTCAGGTGTCAAAGATCCTGAAACGAAATGCGCAGAGGGGTGTCCCTACTCCAATACTGAGGCCAGGACGTCCCCGCAGAACCACAAGGAGGGATGATCGCCAGCTGCACCGGTTAGTCCGCAATGGCCGTACCAAGTCAGCTAATCGGCTTAGGGCTGAGTGGCAGCAACTGACAAATGTGCCTGTATCCAGAAGGCTAGTCAACCAACGACTGGTTCAAGCAGGCTATCGGGACGCAAAGCCACGCCTGACCAGACAACACTACCAGCACCTATTGCAGTCGGCCAGAGAGCACCGTCAATGGCAGCCAGGACACTGGAATCATGTGATCTTCAGTGACGAGTCTAGATTTCTGGTCTGTCGTCAAGATGGCCGCGTCCGAATGCGCAGACAAGTGCATGGAGCCTACAACAAAGATTGTATAGTGCGAAGAGTCCAAGCTGGAGGTGGTGGGGTGACCGTTTGGGCTGCTTTTCATGCAGGGGGCAAAACTGACCTGGCTGTTCTGAATGGAAACCTGAACCAGTTCAAGTACAGGGCCATTCTGGAAGAAACATTGCTTCCATTTGCTCGTGCAGCCTTTCGAGGAAACTTTGTCTTCCAAGATGACAATGCACGGCCTCATCGTGCTCGCATGATCCAACACTTTCTTACTGACCGTGGTGTAGAGCATATGAAGTGGCCTGCCATGTCCCTGGATATGAATCCGATAGAGAACTTGTGGGCAGAATTAACGCGTCAAATCGACCACTTGGACCAGCAGCCGACCTCTGTGCGTGAATTGCAGCAGGCTATTGTCACTGCATGGCAAACGATTCCTGTCCAAACCTTGGCAAATCTCGTGAACAGCATGCCTCGACGTGTACATACTCTCCTGAATGCTCGTGGGGGTTACACGAAGTACTGAACTGTAATTTTACTGTCCATAATCCCAGTCATAATTTAGCTTTTGTTTTTGTTGAAAAAAAAATTGGCTAATGTGCAAAATCAAGAGATACTTCTGGAAAACGTACAGAAGTTTAACACAGTACTGTTCGTGAATTGAGTTCGATATCAGTTTACATCACTTTCAAGGATCAATTTATTTGCTTCAAAATGTCAAATGTGGTTTTTGTTTCTTTTAAAGGTCACATTAACAAAATATGGAATAATTTCAACATAATTCCAATGAACTTTTGGTTCTCAGTCATCTTGAAAAGTAAGTTCACCACCACAAAAAAATATTCCATATTAAATGCCAAGTCTGTAGTAGCACACTGGGTGATCCATGCCATCCTCATCTTCCTGTTATAGAACTGCCCCAGCCCCCACAACACTTGCATCAATGGCCAACTTGAAAGGTTCTTGAAAATCCAGCACTGCTAGGACAGGAGAGCTCATTAATATCACTTTGACGTGGGCAAAGGCAGCCTGGCATTTGTCATTCCAAACAAACTTGGTCTCTTTCCTCAACAAATTCGTTAAAGGGGCTACCACATCAGAAAAATTCCTGCAGAACCGCCGTTACCAACCAGCCATACCCAAGAATCTCATAAGCTCCTTCTTCCCTTTTGGAACTTGGAAGCAATCAATGGCTTTTATCTTGGCTGTCACCGGTTGCACCTGACCCTGACCTACTACATGGCCTAGGAACACCACCTGTGCTTTTACAAACTCACTCTTCGATAAGTTGATGGTCAACCCTGCCTCGGTCAGTTTCTTGAAAAATGCATGAATTTGTTTTGAGATGATCTTCCATGGTGATGGTGTGGATGAAGACATCATCCAGATCAGCCTCCACTCCCTCAAGGTCTGCAATAAACTTATTAATCAGCCGGTGAAATGTAACAGGTCCGTTTTTCAATCCAATGGGAAGAACCTTGTACTGATACAACCCATTTGGTGTGACTAAAGCCGAGATTTCCTTGGCTCTATCAGTAAGAGGAATTTGCCAATACCCTTTCAGCAAGTCAAATTTAGTCACAAATTTAGCTGGGCCTATTCTATTAATACAGTCATCAATCCTCGGGATGGGATATGAGTCGGTCTTGGTCACTGCATTAACCCGTTTTAAATCCGTACAACAGCGAAAACTGCCATCGGGTTTTGGAACCAACACACATGGTGAGCTCCATTCACTGCTGCTTGGTTCGATGTCATTCTCCAACATATACTGAACTTCCTTCCGAAGATACTCCACCTTCACAGGGTTCATCCGATAGGGGTGTTGCTTCACAGGAGTGGCTTCCTCCACCTCAATATCATGATATACAAAGTCAGTACGACCAGGTACATCTGTGAACAAATGTGCAAACTCAAAAATTAGGCTGGATAGTTGTCCTTGTTGTTCCCTTGTCAAATGACCTCATTTCTCATCTAAATGACTCAACACTTCCGTGTTCGTCAATCTGGGACAAGCCTGGTCATGAAAGTTATCAAACTTCACACCGGCGTCAACCTCTGGATTCTCTTGCACCCCGACTACAGGCACGACAGGTGAGGCAGGAACCATTTTTTCCACAGGCTTCCTCTCATAATATTTCTTCAGCCTGTTGACATGGCACAGCTGCCGCTTTTTCCAGGGGTCGGGAGTTGTCACCACATAATCTGTTTCATTAACCCTCCTTTTGATTGCATAGGGACCAAAATATCTAGCCTGTAGTGGCTGACCTGGAACAGGAAGCCTCAGGTCCTCAGGACCGAAATTTGTTATCTGAGATTTCTTGTCATGTCTCACTTTCATTTTATCCTGTGTCACTTTCAAGTTTCTTCTCGCAACTTCACAAGCCTTTGCCAATCGGTGTCTAACCGTTGCCACATACTCCACCACTGTTGACTGTGACTCCTCCTGTAGCCACTGTTCTTTCACCAATTTAAATGGTCCTCGAACTGCATGTCCAAACACAAGTTCAAAAGGACTGAACCCCAATGACTCCTGAACGGATTCCCTCGTAGCAAACAACAATAAGGGTATTCCCTCATCCCAATCATTGTCACATTCAAAACAGTACGTTCTGATCATATTCTTCAATGTCTGGTGAAACCTTTCCAAGGCCCCTTGGCTCTCGGGATGGTAAGTACTTGATCTTACTTGCTCCACTCCCAACAAGTGTACCACTTGCTGAAAAAGCGTTGACATGAAATTGGAATCCTGATCAGACTGGATGACCTTAGGTAGGCCAACCAAAGTGAAAAATGTAATCAAGGCCTTCGTAATAACTGCCGCAGTAATTTTTCTCAGAGGCACTGCTTCTGGGAACCTCATAGAAGAGCACATGATGGTCAGCAAATACTGATGTCCAGCCTTAGTTTTAGGTAAAGGGCTTACACAGTCAATAATGACATGGCTGAATGGCTCTTCAAAAGCTGGAATTGGTTTTAAAGGTGCGGATGGGACTTTCTGATTAGGTTTTCCCACCAGCTGGCAAGAATGGCAAGATTTACAGAACTCCGCCACATCACGTCGCAATCCTGGCCAGAAAAAATGTACCAATATTCTGTCACATGTCTTGTTCACTCCAAGGTGCCCGGCCAAAGGTGCCTCAGGTGCCAAACTCAATATCTCCTTCCGGTACGGCGGTGGCACCACAATTTGGTAATGAACTTTCCACTCATCGTTTGCTGGCCTCCGGTGGTCCAGTGGTCTCCGGTGGTCTCCATTTTCTCATTAGTATTTCCCCTTTCATGAAGGTGAAAGGTTTCAACATGAAGTTTCATGAAGGTTTCAACAGGTATCTTCATAGCCTCTTCCTCTGTAACGGCTTTATCAATCAAACTCCGGAGCTCCGAATCTCCGTGTTGTTCTTCAACAAGTCTCTTTCGGACCAGCACCGTTTGTTCAACCTCGTTCCCAGATGTCTCCGACGGACACTCCATTTCCTCTTTTGTTCCAGATGCCACCTTTTCCTTAAGTTCCTTGATGTCAATCCCTTTCCTATTACCTCTTTCAGAATTTTCCTCCAATACCTCTAAGGAACCCAAATCCACATTGCCTTCCTTCTCCTTCTCTTCAGAGCGCTTCCTACCCATAGCACGAGTCACTGCACAGGATGGAAAGATACCCGGATTTCCTGCTCTAACTGTGCTGTTATTTTCAATACTGGGCTTTTCAACCAACATCGGATTACCAGAAACTGGACCACCGGCCAAATCATTCCCGATAATAAAAGAGATTCCCTCTACAGGAAGAGTGGCTTGTAACCCCAGAGTGACCCGTCCTGACACCAAATCAGACTTTAAATGGATGACATGAAGAGGAGCTTTAAGATAGCCACCAGCCCCCTGTAAAAGAACAATAACACCAGTTGCCGTCTTCTCTGACAATGGCAAAATACCCTCAAGCATCAAAGATTGATGTGCTCCTGTGTCCCTCAATACCCTAACAGGTCTCTAGGTTCGTTAAGTCCCCATCCAGTGACACAAACCCCTCGGAAATAAAAGGTTTGTACCCCTCTTGGACAAGGTCGTTCTGTGATGCCATAACTTTGGCACGGGAACATTCACAAGGCACTGTCCTCCAAGGACGATTTCTCGCATTGGCCAATGCATTCGGAGTTGCACTAGTCTGACTCCGCTCCTGATTTTTCCTTTTCAGGGCGTAACATTGGGACATCAAATGCCCAGGTTTCTTGCAAAAAGCGCAAGTCGGCCTGGAGGAAAAACTCGTGGTCTGCCTCGGGCCCCCCGGAAGATAGGTATGTCTTGGAACTGCAGTCTTCTGATCCCTAAAAGTCGTGGTATCAGATTTGTCCCTATAGTCCTCTCAAGGCCGCCCCCATGAATATTTGTTCTCCGAACCTGATTTGCCGTAACTCCCCTGGCTAACTTTAGGCGGGAAGTTAAGTTTGTGGAACCCCATCCTGTGTGTCAAGGCATAGTCATCTGCCACTGTTGCTGCCTCATACAACTCCGGTACCTTTTTTTCATCCAGATGTACTTTAATGTCCACGTGGACACACTGTTTGAATTCCTCCACCAAGATCAATTGTCGTAAAAGGTTGAAGTCTTTCCCAATCTCCTTCGAGTCACACCACCTATCAAACATAGTTTCCTTCATTCTGGCAAACTCCAGATGGGTCTCACTCTCCCTCTTCCTGGCATTCCTGAATTTTTGTCGGTAAGCTTCAGGGACCAATTCATAGGCTTTGAGAATGGCTTTCTTCACGTTCTCATAATCTGCACATTGGTCAATCGGTAAAGCCGAATAGAAATCTTGAGCTTTACCCACCAGAACACTTTGTACTAATATAGTCCAGGATGCCACAGGCCACTTTAACATTTGAGCCACCTTCTCAAAGTGTAAAAAGAACTTGGCTACCTCCTTTTCATTGAAGGGTGGAACCAGCCTCACGTGTCTACCGACATCCCAAGAGTTCTGACTAGTTGTCGAACTAGCCGGCATGGATACTACTTCTCTCCGTTCCCCCAGTAATTCCAGATCCTTGAGTTTAAGTTCCTTCTGCTACTCCATGTCCCATTCCTTTAACTCCCTTTCGGCTCTCCTTTCCTCTGCTCTTTCCTCTGCTCTTCTTTCCTCGAGTTCTCGTTCCTGTTCTGTTCTTTCCTTTTCAGCTCTCCTTTCCTCTGCTCTTTCCTCTGCTATTTCCTTTTCGGCTTTCCATTCCAACTCTTTTAACCTTTCCTGGCTCTGCAGTTGCATCTCCATTTTCCGGAGCTCCACATTTCCTTTTTCCTCTGGTAACCAATCCAAGACTACCTCTTCCCATGTTCCTTGTCCCACTAGAGATTCTACCACCAATGTCTGAATCTCTGCTTTCTTCATACTAACTCAGACCTCCAAGTTACAATATTTGGCCAATATCATGAGTTCTGATCTTTTTAACACCTGGAACTGTGCCTCATTAGGGGACGTCCCAAACTTTTCTGCACCAAACACCATGATGACTATTAGTTAGCACCTGGTAACCTTTACACAAAAAATTTCAAAATTTTCGAAAAATTTGGGAATGTTAGAAAATTCCAAATTTGGGAATTTTGGGAATGTTAGGGAATTCGATCCCGGACGAGGCCCCCAATTTCTGTTACATGCTCCTCCCCAAACTCCGGTCACGGTGTACCTCCGAGCCCCGAAAGGAGTCACGGCAGAAAGATGTGTTATTATGTTTGTCAATGACCAATGGTGAAACCACACCAACCGATTGTTACCAAAAAACAAGTATTGTATTAATGTCACACAAGAATAACAGCACAAGTACAATATACTTCAATTGCACAACCAAAATACCATATAATTCCTATGATTGTACCATCAGTTTCTTACTCAATAACTCACTATGCTCCAAGTGAGCGAAAAGAACATTCCCCAAAGTCTCTGTCCCGGCACCAAGCCAAAGTCGATCCACGCTCCGGTGATCGCAAGAAAAGGTCATATCGAGACCAGAATCCAGGTCGGCTGACAGTCAACGCTGCCAAAGAGGCGCAAAGGTGCACCCAAAAGGCGACTGGGAAATCACACCTTCGGGTATGAATGTTCAACGGCTCCCAAACGGAGAACCGCAAATTCCCACTCGAAATCCACATTACACACGCAAACCAGGCTAACGGCTGGATGCGGTGAAATGGCTGGAGCGAGGTGAAAAGGGTGGAGTGATGCAAAATGGCGGGAGCGAGGCGAAATGGCGGGCGGGCCCGTAATGGAGGCGTACCTGCTGTCCAACAACGATTCTCTTCAGAATCAACCGCAAAACCCGTCACGCAAGTTTATCTGTCACAGCGATAACCACTCTGTCACAGGAATCCCTTTTCCAGGAAAACCAAAGTTTGCTCGTGACCCACGTTCGCCAGTGTCTCCTCGAGACCTCAAAGCAGCTCGGCTTTTCCTTCCCGACCTCTCTTTTTCCGCTTTCTTGCTTCCTCCTCTTCTTCCGGTTTCTCCCGATCTGGTTTCCGGTTTCTTTTAAAACACGAATTTTTCACCTTTTGAAAACAGTTATCTCCATTTCACTCAAACTATACCAAGAATAGTACATGGAACCAAAAATGATTACAGTGGATGAAAACCACAACGATGGAAGTGACGAATCTGTAACAGCGTCCATAAAAAAAAAAACTACTAGAAAGCATCTGAAAATGCAAAACCCGTCCGAGTCTGTTGGTATTCAGAACTCGTCGTCTTCTGTTTGCTCAATATAACGAAAACAGTTTTAAAAAACACAAAATGAAAATTGATGATTTTATCCCGACCTTTGAGCTTTAGATCTAAAAAAAATAATCATCGAACCATCGGAAGACATCCATAAATGAAAAATGTAAGTATAAACGTATACGTGTCCATTAAAAAAAACTACTGTAAAGCATCTGAAAATGCAAAACTCGTCCGAGTCTGTTGGTATTCGGTCCTCGTCGTCTTCTGTATGCTCAATATAACGAAAACAGTAAAAATATATAATAATTACAGAATGAAAATTGATGATTTTATGCAGACCTTTGAGTCTTAAATCTAAAAAAAACAAAAAACAGCTTGTAGCTTTTGATTGGTGAACCAATTCTGTGACCCAATATGCAAATCTGTGACTCAATATAGGGCCGTCCAAAAATTACATTTTTTTTTTTTGGGGGAACTATGTACCGTGCATGCTGACATGCTTGATTAAACCTTACTAATAATTTTTATTCGACGTTGATTAGATTTTTCGGGGTACCTCATCGTGAGTAAAACTCGACCCAAAGAAATCCAATGGAAAACTGACGCAACAAACCCGGACAGTGTATAATCAGCAGAGACCTACCGGTCTGATGTCCTCGGCCCACCAGAAAACCAAGATGGTGGCCATATTATTTCGTCTGTGTACATGGTCATGGTGGGTGGAGCCAGGTGACAAATGTGGGTGGGGTCTGACAAATGTCCAACCAATGGGTGCACATTTCAAGAATCGATCCTCATCAAGAAACACAACAAAAACAACAACCACACTAAGCTCTTGTAGACCTGTGAAACAATCTACAAACAGTGAGGCAGTGGTGCCAGAGTTGGACAGAACACCATAAGAGAAGAGAATTGAGGAAGAAAAATAACCTACAGAAAGAGAGTTGGGTTAACTTGGATATAATGAGGGTAAAATAGGGTGCAGATAGGGATGTGGGTGACTTATAAGATGGTGGTGCACTGCTGCCGTGACGTCTGAAGTCCTAGACGGAATAGTGTGGTTGAAGTAAGTTCTACAAAATGAAAGAAAAGTGGAACAAATAAGTTGACATGTGCATAAAGCCTGGATTTTGTGAGATTAACATGGAGGAGGTTAATGCGGAGTCTGCATAAAGGAAGAGTGGATTTGTAGAGCATTGTTTATGCAGCAATATACAAGACTGGGTCAAAGACACTGCCTTAAGGGGCTCCATCCTGCCTTGAGGAGAGGGTTCTTTTGTTAGCAACACTTCAACTGCGAGAGCTGCGGGAGTGAGAACTACAGGTGTATGCTGCAGGTAGCGAGCTTTGCAAGCAGAGCAGGATGCTAGATTGTGTCGAATGAACCAAGATTAAATGTAAAGGGAGATGGTCCTCAACTCTTTTTGAAGTTTACGGCTTAAGAGAGGATTTCTAAGAAAGGATGAGCAGTATGTCGAGGAAAGTTGAATGATAAGACAATTGAAACTGGTCAAAGATCAGGCTGTTTGAATAGAGGGAAGACTGTACATCAGCAGCAATGATGGATTCCATGGCTTATAATTGGAAGTAAGATGACTGGTCTGTGGTTGAGCCGATCTGTGTTAGCATCTTTCTTGGGAACAGGAATGATGTTAACTGGCTTCTGTGCAGGCAAATTGGAAGCAGCCAAATAAGGACAGGCTAAATAGCGCAGACAGTAGAGAAGTAGCAGAGCAGGAATTGACAAACCATCCCTGATAGCATCTGAGTCCATCACAAAAGCAAAGTTGAGACTCGACAGAATTTTCTCTGCCTTCTCGGTTGGGAAGCACGTGAAGTCTATTAGACAGAGGGTAAGATAGGTTGGATTTGGTACTTGAGATTTTGAACCAAATGCCGAATTGAGACCTTCTGCCTTATTTCGGAGGGTAGAGTGTGCAGTGATGCCATTTCAGTTGATGGAGGGGTTGGAGCAGAGCATACACCAGATGGTGATGGTGCCATCATGACCTTGAGGAGGGAGATTGCTTGGAAAGTTCGAGCCTTGAGTTTTCTAATTTGCCTAAGGTTGGACACACTTTTTTTTTTAGCCTTTGTGAGTGAACAAAAGTTGCCCTAAGTTAGTTTGTCTTGCAACACTACGAAACGAAGGTGCTTGACAGCAACCACGTTCCCACAGAATTCAGAATACCAGGACCGAGGGGATGGGAAGGACAGTCACAGATGAGATGCAATAAACCAGTGCATGGCATAAAGTAAGCTTTGTAAAATTATTCCGAGGCATAATCAATCTCAGATTCTGTGGAGAGGGTAGCCAAATAATGCTATAGAGAGGAAAAGGCCATAATCAGTTGCTTCGCTGTGCACAACATGATGCTGGAGTGATTTGTGAATCACTTGTGCGTTCTCTTTTGAAGAAACACAAAATTGAACGACACACACCTACCACCTGCCAGTTAGACAATGATCAATTAAAGAAGCTTTCCGCTTTATGGCAGAAAGGCTTCTCTGAAATGCCATACCTGGTTGTTGCAGAGCTGACACAGTTGGCCTGGTGGCATTTAAAATACAGTAGCAGTGAAAATTTCCAGGTATGTAGTTCTCTACACAAGCGCAAAATGTGACAGATTCGAACAGATAAAATGAGTTTTGACTTCCAGACTACTTATGTCCTATTGCAGGAAGAATTATTCCAAGAAGAATATGCTTGGGCTTGCTTTCCCATCATTAAGGTTGTGAAATGATTCAGTTATAATTGATCCCAGGAATTTGATGTTAGAGATGTTTTTGTGAAAGGCTTCTGTGAAAGGATGTGAAAAGTTACAGGTCTGAGGATGTGAAAGGCTTCTGTGAAAGGATGTGAAAAGTTACAGATCTGAGGATGTGAAAGGTTTCTGTGAAATGATGTGAAAAGTTACGGATCTGAGGATGTGAAAGGCTTCTGTGAAAGGATGTGAAAAGTTACAGGTCTGAGGATGTGAAAGGTTTCTGTGAAATGATGTGAAAAGTTACGGATCTGAGGATGTGAAAGGCTTCTGTGAAAGGATGTGAAAAGTTACAGGTCTGAGGATGTGAAAGGCTTCTGTGAAATGATGTGAAAAGATACGGATCTGAGGATGTGAAAGGCTTCTGTGAAAGGATGTGAAAAGTTACAGGTCTGAGGATGTGAAAGGTTTCTGTGAAAGGATGTGAAAAGTTACGGATCTGAGGATGTGAAAGGCTTCTGTGAAAGGATGTGAAAAGTTACAGGTCTGAGGATGTGAAAGGTTTCTGTGAAATGATGTGAAAAGTTACGGATCTGAGGATGTGAAAGGCTTCTGTGAAAGGATGTGAAAAGTTACAGGTCTGAGGATGTGAAAGGCTTCTGTGAAATGATGTGAAAAGATACGGATCTGAGGATGTGAAAGGCTTCTGTGAAAGGATGTGAAAAGTTACAGGTCTGAGGATGTGAAAGGTTTCTGTGAAAGGATGTGAAAAGTTACAGATCTGAGGATGTGAAAGGTTTCTGTGAAAGGATGTGAAACGTTACAGCTCTGAGGATGTGAAAGGCTTCTGTGAAAGGATGCGAAAAGTTACAGATCTGAGGATGTGAAAGGTTTCTGTGAAAGGATGTGAAAAGTTACGGATCTGAGGATGTGAAAGGTTTCTGTGAAAGGATGTGAAAAGTTACAGGTCTGAGGATGTGAAAGGCTTCTGTGAAAGGATGTGAAAAGTTACAGCTCTGAGGATGTGAAAGGTTTTTGTGAAAGGATGTGAAAAGTTACAGATCTGAGGATGTGAAAGGTTTCTGTGAAAGGATGTGAAAAGTTACAGCTCCGAGGATGTGAAAGGCTTCTTTGAAAGGATGTGAAAAGTTACAGGTCTGAGGATGTGAAAGGATTCTGTGAAAGGATGTGAAAAGTTACAGCTCCGAGGATGTGAATTGGTTCTGTGAAAGGATGTGAAAAGTTACGGATCTGAGGATGTGAAAGGTTTCTGTGAAAGGATGTGAAAAGTTACAGATCTGAGGAGGTGAAAGGCTTCTGTGAAAGGATGTGAAAAGTTACAGCTCTGAGGATGTGAAAGGATTCTGTGAACGGATGTGAAAAGTTACAGATCTGATGATGTGAAATATTTATGTGAAAGGATGTGAAAAGTTACAGATCTGAGGATGTGAAATGTTTATGTGAAAGGATGTGAAAAGTTACAGATCTGAGGATGTGAAAGTTTTATGTGAAAGGATGTGAAAAGTTACAGATCTGATGATGTGAAATGTTTACGTGAAAGGATGTGAAAAGTTACAGATCTGAGGATGTGAAAGTTTTATGTGAAAGGATGTGAAAAGTTACAGCTCCGAGGAAGTGAAAGGCTTCTTTGAAAGGATGTGAAAAGTTACAGGTCTGAGGATGTGAAAGGATTCTGTGAAAGGATGTGAAAAGTTACAGCTCCGAGGATGTGAATGGTTTCTGTGAAAGGATGTGAAAAGTTACGGATCTGAGGATGTGAAAGGTTTCTGTGAAAGGATGTGAAAAGTTACAGATCTGAGGATGTGAAAGGTTTCTGTGAAAGGATGTGAAAAGTTACGGATCTGAGGATGTGAAAGGTTTCTGTGAAAGGATGTGAAAAGTTACAGGTCTGAGGATGTGAAAGGCTTCTGTGAAAGGATGTGAAAAGTTACAGCTCTGAGGATGTGAAAGGTTTCTGTGAAAGGATGTGAAAAGTTACAGATCTGAGGATGTGAAAGGTTTTTGTGAAAGGATGTGAAAAGTTACAGCTCCGAGGATGTGAATGGTTTCTGTGAAAGGATGTGAAAAGTTACAGATCGGAGGATGTGAAAGGTTTCTGTGAAAGGATGTGAAAAGTTACAGATCTGAGGATGTGAAAGGTTTCTGTGAAAGGATGTGAAAAGTTACGGATCTGATGATGTGAAATGTTGTATGTGAAAGGATGTGAAAAGTTACGGATCTGAGGATGGGAAAGGTTTCTGTGAAAGGATGTGAAAAGTTACGGATCTGATGATGTGAAATGTTGTATGTGAAAGGATGTGAAAAGTTACAGATCTGAGGATGTGAAAGGCTTCTGTGAAAGGATGTGAAAAGTTACAGCTCTGAGGATGTGAAAGGATTCTGTGAAAGGATGTGAAAAGTTACAGATCTGAGGATGTGAAAGGCTTCTGTGAAAGGATGTGAAAAGTTACAGATCTGAGGATGTGAAAGGTTTCTGTGAAAGGATGTGAAAAGTTACGGATCTGAGGATGTGAAAAGTTTCTGTGAAAGGATGTGAAAAGTTACAGGTCTGAGGATGTGAAAGGCTTCTGTGAAAGAATGTGAAAAGTTACAGCTCTGAGGATGTGAAAGGTTTCTGTGAAAGGATGTGAAAAGTTACAGATCTGAGGATGTGAAAGGTTTTTGTGAAAGGATGTGAAAAGTTACAGATCTGAGGATGTGAATGGTTTCTGTGAAAGGATGTGAAAAGTTACAGATCGGAGGATGTGAAAGGCTTCTGTGAAAGGATGTGAAAAGTTACAGATCTGATGATGTGAAATGTTGTATGTGAAAGGATGTGAAAAGTTACAGATCTGAGGATGTGAAAGTTTTATGTGAAAGGATGTGAAAAGTTACAGATCTGAGGATACGAAAGTTTTATGTGAAAAGTTACAGAACAGATGTGAAATGTTTATGTGAAAGGATGTGAAAAGTCACAGATCTGATGATGTGAAATGTTAATGTGAAAGGATGTGAAAAGTTACAGATCTGAGTATATTAAAGGATTCTGTGAACGGACGTGACAAGTTACAGATCTGATGATGTGAAATGTTTATGTGAAAGGATGTGGAAGTTACAGATCTGATGTGAAATGTTTATGTGAAAGGATGTGAAAAGTTACAGATCTGAGGATGTGAAAGTTTTATGTGAAAGGATGTGGAAGTTACAGATCTGATGTGAAATGTTTATGTGAAAGGATGTGTAAAGTTACAGATCTGAGTATGTGAAAGGCTTCTGTGAAAGGATGTGAAAAGTTACAGATCTGAGTATGTGAAAGACTTCTGCGAAAGGATGTGAAAAGTTACAGATCTGGGGATGTGAAAGGATGTGAAAAGTTACAGATCTGAGGATGTGAAAGGCTTCTGTGAAAGGATGTGAAAAGTTACAGATCTGTGGATGTGAAAGGTTTCTGTGAAAGGATGTGAAAAGTTACAGATCTGAGGATGTGAAAGGTTTCTGTGAAAGGATGTGAAAAGTTACAGATCTGAGGATGTGAAAGGCTTCTGTGAAAGGATGTGAAAAGTTACAGGTCTGAGGATGTGAAAGTTTTATGTGAAAAGTTACAGAACTGATGTGAAATGTTTATGTGAAAGGATGTGAAAAGTTACAGATCTGAATATATGAAAGGCTTCTTTGAAAGGATGTGAAAAGTTACAGATCTGAGGATGTGAAAGGATTCTGTGAACGGATGTGAAAAGTTACAGATCTGATGATGTGAAATGTTTATGTGAAAGGATGTGAAAAGTTACAGATCTGAGGATTTGAAAGGCTTCTGTGAAAGGATGTGAAAAGTTACAGATCTGAGGATGTGAAAGGATTCTGTGAACGGATGTCAAAAGTTACAGATCTGATTATGTGAAATGTTTATGTGAAAGGATGTGGAAAGTTACATATCTGAGGATGTGAAAGTTTTACGTGAAAGGATGTGAAAAGTTACAGATCTGAGGATGTGAAAGTTATATGTGAAAAGTTACAGAACTGATGTGAAATGTTTATGTGAAAGGATGTGAAAAGTTACAGATCTGATGATGTGAAATGTTTATGTGAAAGGATGTGAAAAGTTACAGATCTGAGGATGTGAAAGGATTCTGTGAACGGATGTGAAAAGTTACAGATCTGATTATGTGAAATGTTTATGTGAAAGGATGTGGAAAGTTACACATCTGAGGATGTGAAAGTTTTATGTGAAAGGATGTGAAAGGTTACAGATCTGAGGATGTGAAAGTTTTATGTGAAAGGATGTGAAAAGTTACAGATCTGATGATGTGAAATGATTATGTTAAAGTATGTGAGAAGTTACAGATCTGAGGATGTGAAAGTTTTACGTGAAAGGATGTGAAAAGTTACAGATATGACTATGTGAAAGGCTTCTGTGAAAGGACGTGAAAATTTACAGATCTGAGAATGTGAAAGGCTTCTGCGAAAGGATGTGAAACGTTACAGGTCTGAGGATGTGAAAGGCTTCTGTGAAAGGATGTGAAAAGTTACAGATCTGAGGGTGTGCAGGGCTTCTTTGAAAGGATGTGAAAAGTTACAGGTCTGAGGATGTGAAAGGCTTCTGTGAAAGGATGTGAAAAGTTTATATGAAAGGATGTGAAAAGTTACAGATCTGATGATGTGAAATGATTATGTTAAAGTATGTGAGAAGTTACAGATCTGAGGATGTGAAAGTTTTATGTGAAAGGATGTGAAAAGTTACAGATATGACTATGTGAAAGGCTTCTGTGAAAGGACGTGAAAATTTACAGATCTGAGAATGTGAAAGGCTTCTGCGAAAGGATGTGAAAAGTTACAGGTCTGAGGATGTGAAAGGCTTCTGTGAAAGGATGTGAAAAGTTACAGATCTGAGGTGTGCAGGGCTTCTTTGAAAGGATGTGAAAAGTTACAGGTCTGAGGATGTGAAAGGCTTCTGTGAAAGGATGTGAAATGTTTATATGAAAGGATGTGAAAAGTTACAGATCTGAATATATGAAAGGCTTCTTTGAAAGGATGTGAAAAGTTACAGATCTGAGGATGTGAAAGGATTATGTGAACGGATGTGAAAAGTTACAGATCTGATGATGTGAAATGTTTATGTGAAAGGATGTGAAAAGTTACAGATCTGAGGATGTGAAAGGCTTCTGTGAAAGGATGTGAAAACTTACAGATCTGAGGATGTGAAAGGATTCTGTGAACGAATGTGAAAAGTTACAGATCTGATGATGTGAAATGTTTATGTGAAAGGATGTGGAAAGTTACAGATCTGAGGATGTGAAAGTTTTATGTGAAAGGATGTGAAAAGTTACAGATCTGAGGATGTGAAAGTTTTATGTGAAAAGTTACAGAACTGATGTGAAATGTTTATGTGAAAGGATGTGAAAAGTTACAGATCTGATGATGTGAAATGTATATGTGAAAGGATGTGAAAAGTTACAGATCTGAGTATATGAAAGGCTTCTTTGAAAGGATGTGAAAAGTTACAGATCTGAGGATGTGAAAGGATTCTGTGAACGGATGTGAAAAGTTACAGATCTGATGATGCGAAATGTTTATGTGAAAGGATGTGGAAAGTTACAGATCTGAGGATGTGAAAGTTTTATGTGAAAGGATGTGAAAGGTTACAGATCTGATGATGCGAAATGTTTATGTGAAAGGATGTGGAAAGTTACAGATCTGAGGATGTGAAAGTTTTATGTGAAAGGATGTGAAAGGTTACAGATCTGATGATGCGAAATGTTTATGTGAAAGGATGTGAAAAGTTACAGATCTGAGGATGTGAAAGTTTTATGTGAAAGGATGTGAAAAGTTACAGATCTGATGATGTGAAATGATTATGTTAAAGGATGTGAAAAGTTACAGATATGACTATGTGAAAGGCTTCTGTGAAAGGACGTGAAAAGTTACAGATCTGAGGATGTGAAAGGCTTCTGTGAAAGGATGTGAAAAGTTACAGATCTGAGAATGTGAAAGGCTTCTGCGAAAGGATGTGAAAAGTTACAGATCTGAGGATGTGAAAGGTTTCTGTGAAAGGATGTGAAAAGTTACAGGTCTGAGGATGTGAAAGGCTTCTGTGAAAGGATGTGAAAAGTTACAGATCTGAGGGTGTGCAGGGCGTCTTTGAAAGGATGTGAAAAGTTACAGGTCTGAGGATGTGAAAGGCTCTGGGTGTGAAAAAAGAAATGCCAGCAGCATATTCAAAAAGGAGTATTCCTGGGTAGCAACTGTTTTTCTTTGGTTCATTGACAATGGTAGTATCACAGTCGTCCTCCTTAGAACATATCATATGACATAATCCAACATTATTAGGAGAAAAATGAAGATAATGTTTTCTTGAAGTTCCCCTACCTGAATTTTCAATACGTAAGCTTTTCCATCTGGAAAAAATAAAATTCGTACATCCTTGGTCTTCCTGGCACACTCTGCCCACCATGTCAAGGAGCACTTCATTCCACAGCGGTGCCCAAGAGCGGTTTGCACAGATTGCTTATCCAAACTGTTTGATAAAATCTTAGTAAGTCTCCTGCCAAAATGTGAGAAAATGTCACTGAAATCATTTTAGAAAGGTTATGAATTATTACAACGAAAGGTGTATTCATCATGTTCAACTTGGTGTTGGAAACATGCTGGTGTGGGTGAGAAGTGCTGGTGATCAATGCTCAACATTTAATGATCACAATCACAAGAACTGTAGGTGCAGTGTGTTGAAGGACATGAAGGTACATTGGCTGTCAAAACACTGAAGCTTACATTCCACCAACTTGGGCTACCTTATGACCTCAGGAATCATGACATCACCAATCCCTCAACTCCCAGCCGTTGAAAGCTCCCAGAATATCAAATTGCATTTATCTTATTTATATAAAGTGACAGCAGGATCATTCCTTGAATACTAAAGCAGTAACATCCCTTATTTCGAGCCCCCATGACAAGATTGTACCAACACCATCTCACCATACCTTGCTCCACCTCTGGTACATTGACCTTATGCCCCATCTAGCTTACTTTCAGAATAAATATTTCAAGTCACGTTTTTGCCTTACATTGAATAATGTCCGAGTGGTCCCCTCGAGATACATGGCATCCACTTTGCAGAAATCCGAAGCATGGTTTTAGATTGCTCTCTTCTTTTTGTTGCATAATTTTACATCTGTTGTATTTTCATGCTCGCATATGGCATTCGGCCCATATTTGATTCATTGTTCGGACTGCATCGGATCCATAAATTACAAAATGAAAAATCACTCAGAGAGACACTTGGCAAAAGAGAACAAAGGAGAATGGCACTTAGTACATAGAGCATCCTTTTGACCTCAAAAATAATTGTTGGTTGAATTCTGTAGCCTGATATGCAAATTGTCTTCAAATTTTAAGTTAATCGGATGAAAATTGACAATTTTAGAAATTTGGCCTATGTTGACCTCAAATATAATTATTGGTGGTCGGTTTCAGTTAGCTGATATGAAAATCCTATTCAAATTTCAAGTCAATCAGATGAAAATTGAGTATTTTAGAGATTTGAAAAAGTTGTTGACCTTTGGCCACGATGATCTTTTGGCTTATGATGACCTCGAAAATAATTGGTGGTTGATTTCAGTTCGCTGTTAAGAAAATCCTATTTAAATTTCAAGTAAATCGGATAAAAATTGAGGATTTTGGTAATTTGAAAAGGTTATTGACCTTTGGCCTATGTTGACCTTTTGGCCTATGTTGATCTCATATATATATATATAAATATATATTTATATATATATATATATATATATATATAATTATATATACATACATACATACATATATATATATATATATATATATATATATATATATACATATATATATATATATATATATATATATATATGTATATACACAGTCATCCCTCGTTCCTCGTTTATCGCGGGGGTTACGTTCCAGAACCCCCCGTGATAGGTGAAAATCCGCGAAGTAGAAACCATATATTAATTTTATTATTTTTATATATTTTAAGCCTTTAAAAACCCTCCCCATACTCTTATAAACCTTTCCCACGCTCTTATAAACCCTTTCTACACTCTTAAACACACTTTTGAGAACCATCCTTATGTATTAGAAAAATATTTGTATGTGTATATTGTTGTGGATATGAGAATGGTGTTTTTTTTATTGTGTTTTTTATTGTATAGTACATTGTAAAAATATCGCCCTCCTTCCTCCATTTGTTGTTGTATAAAGGTCAAAGGTCGTGCCCGTAGTTATTTCACAAGCACCCACGTAGCCAATAATAGATTTCCTCCTTGTTGACAGTTATTTCCTTATTCTGTGTAGTAGGGTAAGGCCTTGTCTTCCATTAATTTGACACTCCACTGCACTGCATTAAATAAGGTAGATCCCTCCGACATGGCATCTTCAAAGTGCCAGGTTTGCCAGGTTTGCTGCAATTGCCAACTGCATTTGGGCGGTTTTCTTCATTCGCCATTGCTGCCCTTTGGCTGGGGCTGGCTCGAATCGCCCCAAAACCACCATTAGCCACGAGGTAAGGTCGGGGAAGAAAGGCGTGTCTCCACCTCGTCATAGAGGGGAGGAGTGAACCAGCCCTTGCCGACCAACCCAGAACGAGGGGTTGGCTTTAGAGGGTGGAGAGAGAACGTTTGGGGGAGGTTCACAAAAGGGTCAAGGGTGGGGCTTATATAACCCGCGGGAGACGCCCCCAGGAGAGTCGAGGAGGGAGGAGATCATATCACAGACAAGCCAAAAGAGAGTCCTGCGAGTTTGTGAGAGAGGGAGAGAGAACCCGTCACACCAGACCCCCCACCAGCAGCGTTGGCTCCACCAGGCAGCTCCGACCCGTTACCCCGCACACACCACAGGATCGGTGGCATCGGCGGCCATCAAGGTCCAGCCCGACGTCCCGTGAGGGATCAAGCTCCAGCCAGCTCCATGCCTTCCTCCCCTTCTCTGCCGTCCCAAACCATTCCAGTCCTGTCATTCCTGCCTGCAAATTCCCCATTCGTGTGAGTCCGTCTTTTGTTTGTTCTGTCCAGGGTATAAGTTAAGCCTGTTTAGATAAGCTAGCAATTTTCACTGTGTCTCCTTGATTTCTTCTGTAAATTATTTTATTATCCTTCCTTCTCCTTGGTTACTTTTGGTTGTAAATAGCAAATAAATTATATTCGTATTCCCTACTTCTGTCTTCCTCTTCTTCACATCCGTGTCGCCTTTGTCTTTTCCCTCATTGAATATCTGTGGCACGATTTGGCCAACATTTCAGGATCGGGTTTAGTCTTGGTAAACGGTTCGGGCCGCGGCGCCATCCGCTCGGCAAATTAACATCTTATCCGCGGTCCGTAACAATATATAGCTGTACAGTATATTTGAAAATACTGTAATAGATACTGGGTAAGTATATCAATAATAGTTTTTACTGTACTGCACAGCAAAGAAGAGCATTACAGCTCTTCTGAAGGCGCCACTTCAGCAGGCGCCTCGTCAGGTGGTGCAGTATCTTCGTCGTCGTCCGGAACTTCTTTTCGTGCTGAAGACGTAGGCGTGTCTTCTTTCTTTTTTCGGGTGAGGAACATAGTGATGGGCAGTTGCTGGTGCTGCCTTTTCTTCTGGGCAAGGAGGTTTTTATAGACTTCAATGCCTCCGTCGATTACATTTCTGAACTTCAACGAACAAATCATCTGGGGGTCCCATTCTTCAGCCCTTTCCTAAAGTTATTTTGCCATTCTCACTAGGGTTGCGAGGTGTTCCAGTGATAGGCCTTCTTCTTCTTCATCCCCTGGACCCTCTTCTTCCTCTTCTTCTTCCTCACTTGCTGTCTTCGTCATCTCCACCAGGTCTTCGTCCGTTAATGGATCTGAGTGGGTCTCGAGCAGCTCCTCAACATCATCGGGAGTCATATCGTTGAAGCCATCTCCTCCTAGTAATTTTGCCAGCTTCACTACCTTATCTACTGCAGAGTGGTGGACTTCGTCAGGAGAGAAACCCTTGTACACGTAATCGTGGACTACTTCTGGCCACAATTTTTTCCAGCAGGCATTCAAAGTTTCTGTCTTCATCTCCTTTATGGCCATCTGAATATTTTGCAGACACGTTGCAATGGTGTACTCACGCCAGTACGCCTTCAGCGAGAAGTTTTCGTCCGAGTCCATAGCCTCGACCAGGTGCTGCAGGGTGTTTCGCGTATTAAGTATAAAGTACGCTAGAAAATGCTTATTTTACCGCAAAAATAATTAAAATCTAAAAAAATAAAAATACCTATAGGCCGCAGAATCCCGCGATATAATGAAAAATCCGATATATAATTTTACATATACATACTAGCGAGAAAAACCCGCGATGTACCGAAGCCGTGAAAAGTGAAGCGCGATATAGCGAGGGATGACAGTATATATATATAATATTATATATATATATATTGTTGCGAATATGGAATTTGGCCTCCATATCCGCTTGTAAATATTCCCCTATTTCCCCAATACTCCCCAACTATCCCCAATCCCCCATTCCCTAGTCCCATTGTCTGTAAACAACACTCTGTAGAACCGACCTTCCCCTTTTTCCCCCATTAAATGTCGTGCCCAGGTCCACCGCATCTCACGTAGACAACTTTCGGACATCTTGCTAGTTATTCTTAGTCTATGTCAGTTAAGTACTCGTTTCCATTAATTCTGACTCTTCGTTGCACCAGAATGTGATTATATGGCACCAGTAGTGAGTTTAGGACCTTCCCTTACCTCCTCCCATCTTCTTCCCCAAACAACAACAACAACAACAACTACAGCAACAACAACAACTACAGCTACAACAACAACTACAACAACGGCGCGCGGGGGGAGTGTGCGTCCTCACACCGGCTCGGTTAGCCGCCATGACCATGCGCTCCACGGGGTTACCACGAAGGGGCTCCCTGTCAGCCCCTCGTCAAGGGTGGAGCCGGTAACCCCCCCGCACGCACCCAATGAGAAGCAACGAGCCGATTCCATCTGGGGCGGAGCTAACGAGCCAAGGGCGTGTCACTCCCCGCCGGATATACGCGGCCACGACGCGGCCACGGATATACGTACCGGACGTGAGTGAGATGCGCCCCGAGCTTGAAGAGGAAGTACCAGTCGTGACCTCCGAGCGCTGCGACCTCCCCGCATCTTTGGACCGGACCGAACCGGGTCGATTCTGCCTTGAGCCAAGAGTGCACCTTGAGCCATCGACTGCCTGCCTTTCCTTGCCATCAATCCCCGTGTGAGTCAGCCTTTTGTCCCGTTTATCTGTCGTCTGTTGGGGTTAATATAAGATTGTGTCTAAGTGCCTATCTTCCTTTGCTGTCCCTCTTGTAGTTGTAATCTAACCTTCCGAACGAATATAACCTCCTCCGGAGGTCTTGAGAACTGAACCATTGGTGTCGTGTCATTTGAATCCCAACCGTGTGTCCTTTTCCTTCATTGACCTGGTGTAGCGCGACTCGGCAACGTTCGAGTATAATCGGGTAACTTGTGCAGACGTGGTCATACCAAACCGCTCGGTGAACCAACATCCACCACCGCGTCTGTAACAATTGGTGTCGAGGAGTGGAATTCGAACCCGGGACTAAATTTATTAGGCCCAAATTTGTAGTAGAATCGATTCGGAGCGCATTTCCCGCGTGTTATTAGGCCCAAATTTGTAGTAGAATCGATTCGGAGCGCGTTTCCCGCGCGTTATTAGGCCCAAATTTGTAGTAGAATCGATTCGGAGCGCGTTTCCCGCGCGTTATTAGGCCCAAATTTGTAGTAGAATCGATTCGGAGCGCGTTTCCCGCGCGAAATTATAACGGCGAAATTTGATTTTGTTATACGGAAATAAAAACCCGAATTTTGAAAGTCGCGCTATGGCAGACCAAGACAGCTGGGGTCCGGTAGTGGAGAGTGAGGCAGGGTCGGTCCAGGACCAAATTGAGGGACGCGAGGAGAGCGAAGCAGCGAGGGTAGCAAACGCACAAAATGGCGCCTCGCTGGTCACCGCGCCCGCGACCGTGGCAGCGCCCCCGGTGGATTTGAACTTGTTTTTTATGCAAATGAAGGCCCTTATGGACAAGAATAATGAAGAAATGGAAAGCAGAATAATGATGGGAATGAGGGCTGATAGTGAGCGGTTGGGAAACCAAATGGGGGTAATGGGAAACGAAATGGGGGTAATGAGGGACGAAGCGAGGGGTACTGGTGAGAAGGTAGACAAAAATTTTGAGGGGTTAGACAATGGGATAAAAGAGGTGAGAAATGGGTTAATAGGGTTAGAAAACAGTATGGAAGGCAAATTGAGGGACATGAGGGACCAAGCGGAAAGGGAAGTTAAACAAATGGAGCAGCAGATAGAGGGGGTCAGAATGGGGGTAGAAACCAAACTGGATGCTCACAGGGAGGAAATGGAGCAGATGAGGGTGGCATCTGGGCAGGAGATGCAAGTGATGGGAGAGGAGATCAGAAGAGGTGTGAGTGAGGAGGTCGGAGGAGTGCACGAGGAGGTGAGGCACTGTGAGGAGCACATGGAGAAGGAGGTGAGAAAGGGGACTGTAAAGTTACAAGGGGGCATAGAGGACCTGACGCAGGAGGTGGAACAGCTGACGGAGGGACAAAAAGAACTAACGGACCAGGTAAAGAAGAACACAGCGGTAATAGGAGGGTTAAAAGCGACACAAAATGACCTAAAAAATGACTTGGTAGCGACGAAGAGGGAATGTCAGATGGTACGTGAGGGACTGACAACGAGGTTGGACGAGGTGATAGAGGTAATGGAGACGAAGGACCGGTAGGTGAGGACGCACATGGAAACGGTCAAGGTAGCCTTGGAGGACGAGCTGGAGGAGACGTACCGGGGAATAAAAGAGGTGAAGCAGAAACTAGAAGAAGTGGAAGAAGGGATGAGCGAAATTAAGAAGCGACGGAGAGGGGATAAGAAAGAGATAAAAGAGGAGATAAAAGAATTGGTCCAAAGTCTGTGTTCGGATCGTGATGATGTGCTCATTAACCGGATGAGGGATTCGCAGGTGATGGAGGAGAAGCGAAGAGGAAGAGGACCCGGTGTAAGTGGTGACCAATATGGTCGTGCGTATGATGCGCCAGGGGATTTAAGAAGCTTGGGGGTCGAGATGGACCCGGGTGTTCGTGAGAGGCCGTTGGTGAAGTGTGCGACAGGTCTGGTGTGCGAAAGAGGAGGTGTGCGAGAAAGTCCGACTCTGGGGTGTGTGAGGAAAAAGTGCGTGCCAAGGAGTGAGTGTGCTGGCAAGAGTGAGTCGGTCGTAGCGCGTGTGCGAGGGGGCACATGGAAGCGCGGTGTGGTGAGTGTTACAGAGGGTGTAACGGGAGAGTGTGCGCGAGAAAGGTGTGTGACGGACAGGTGCATGAGGAAAGAGTGTGCTGTCAAGAGTAAGGGTGAGTGCGTGGTCAAGAGTGGTGGTGAGAGTAGTGAGAGTGACAAGGAGAGTGAGCTGGTTGTGACAGGTGAGCGAGGATGTACACCTGGGATGGAAGGATGCACACCTGGAATGGTAGAGCGTGTGTGGGAAGGCACATTTGAGTTGGTAGTGAGGCACGTGGTTGGGTGTGCGAATGAGGGCACACCTGTGATTGTCACAGAGGAGGTGACCGAGGAGGGGGCGCGAAGAGGTGTATTGGTGAGGTGTGCGAGCGACGAATGTGTGCCAAGGTGTTCGGTGGTCAGGTGTGTGACCAAGGCTGTGAGTGGAAAGGGTGTACCTGGGTGTGTAAGGAAAGGTACGAGGAGCATGGGCACGGCTGGATGTGTGAGTAAGGAACGGGCTGCGGGGTGTAAGCATGCAGGTGAAGCATCGACGTTAGACGGGGTAGAGTTTAGAACGACTTATAGCCGAATCGGGCCCTCGGTGCGTGCTGGGCCTCGCTTTGAACGGCCGCGTCCGTGCTCCACTAGTTGGAGCGGGCGGCCCGATAGAAAGAGTCGTCATGGCGACCACGTTTTGTTGAGGCAGTCCGGCAGGTCGAGATCGGGGCATTGGATGGCTGCACGCCGAGGTGGTGCGTGGGATCTCGGCCCGGGTAAGCCCCCGTCCCTGCACCGAGTGCCGGACGCATCCAGCCGCTGGCACAGAACAACCCGCATTCATGGCTTGGCTTTACGAAGCCGGGCTTTGGACAGGGATTGGCGCACCGAGAGGTATTAGTGAGTAGACTGGGTGATGAGGTTAGTGTTTTGGACCCCAAATTAGAGAAAAGCAAAATTTGATGATTGGCAAGGGATTGGCAGTAGTGATTGGCAGAGGATGGGCAGTGATTGGCCAAATTTTTGATTTGTTGAAATCTGATGTGCAAAATTGGTAGTGAGCGATGGGCCCGATGGGTAAGGGGGGCATCCCTGCCACCCTTCCCATAGTGGGGCAAATGCGCAATAGCTTATGGGGTTGATGGCAGTGAAAACTAGCCCGGGTGGGTTAGGATATTGATAGGGATCTAGCGAAGATGACATTAGGTGACGTTAAGTTTAGTTAGTGACTGATACCTGTAGTGGGGACGCAGGTAGATTAGTGTGGATTATAATGACGAGGGAGCGCAATAGTTTAAAGGGACGACTGGGAAGCGCAAGTTTCAGAAGGGAGTAGTTAGCTGAGATGATGCCGTGTGTGTGAGAATTAAACAGGTGTGATTGCACAGGTGTGCAACTGGACAGGTGTGTGGAACAGTGTGTGAGTAATGAGTGTTGTGGATCAGCGCGAATGCGCTTGGGGAGAGAAGGGTGCAGGTGGCACCAGGTGTGAGAGCACAGGTGTGCAAGTACAGGTGTGTGGAGAGAGTTGGAGTAAGTGGTACGGAGTGGTGTGCATGGTGCGAAGGTGTGAATGGGGGAAGAGTGGACCCCCATCACGGATACCCGGGGCGGGTAGTGTAAGTGTTAGGTAGAGGGTATAGGTAAATTGTGGTTGGATATTGGCATCTGTGGTGCGGTTGCAGAATGGTGTTGTGAATGGGTGCATTAGTGTTGTGGAAATGGCCGGGCGTGTAGCCTGTTAGTGTGTGTAGTTGGTTGGGCACTCCACCACTGTGAGGATGTCGGCCAGGTGAGGCCGCAGGTGGGCTCTGGGAGCCGGTAGTTGTGAGTGGGTGCCTGAGGATCCCGGGTGTGGATCGGGCAGCCCAGTGCCAGAGAGGGCACCGAGTGGGGAGAGCGCCAGAGGGCCTTCCCCAGGTAGTTAGGTTAGGGTAAGGAGCAGGTAAGCTCGGAGGCAACTGCAGTGGTGGAGGTGTGCAGGTGGGTAGACCCGCTGGGAGAGGTACACGCCACAGCCCAGAAATTGTGCGAGGGCACCGGGAGATGAATCGGGGGAGTGAGACCCCAAATTGAAAAGCACCACAGTTTGGCCAATGGGAATTGGTTTTTAGAACCCATAGTGTAAGGGGGCCAATGGTTTGGCCGGAGAAAGACCCCGGGTAGTGTAAAGTTGTTAAAGTCATTTAGGAAATAGTTAGGATTGATGAACCTGTCGCACCATACGCAGCCACTTACCTGTGGTGATGATGATGACTCCACACCTGTGTTTTCTTTGTTTGTGTTGCAGAAATGAGAATTGCTGTGAGGATTTGTGAGACGCATCACGACGTGGATGAGACATTGGGGTGATTCCATCTCTCCCTCCCTAGGAGGGACTGATGATGAATTGGTGATAGCAAATTATGATGTTGAGTTGGAGATGGCAAATTTTGATGAGAGTTGAAAATGGCAAATTTGATTGGTTAGGAGGGAGAGAAGACGAATTTGGTATATGGGAGGAACGGGGAAGACAGTAGGGATGTTTGTTGATTTGTAAAGTAGATGTTTATGAGTAGTGTTGTGTTGTGTGGATACAGTAAGGGGTAAGGGAGGGGCCATGTAGGTTACCTGGTGGGGGGGGGGGGCGTACGATAGGAATGTACCTGTCTCACCTGGTTCCCATGTGCCCCCAGTGTGCATCATCTTGTATTGCGTGCACTTTTGCGCCCTTACCACCTTACTCACTTGTCTGCTTCTTTTGTCTCCCACCTCCGAGGATCTGGCTTTGGGGTAGAGAGAGAGGAGAGAGAGGTGCTGGCTTCGCAGTTGTGGGCCTGCACTTTCGCTGTTTGCTGCCTGGATCGATACACCATATGGACCGCAATGTTTGTGGCCACCCACCATGGACCGCAGCTCTTTTGCGGCCAAGCACCACCCGTGGATGGACCTATGGGTCAACGTGGCACCTATGCCAAACAGGTGAACCACTCTTAGTTGGCCCCTGACGGCCACAATAAAGAAATGGACGCGGTTGGCGCCTTTCTTTATTTTTGAAAGAAGTAAGAAGGCCAAGTGCACCACACGAAGGCAAGACCAGTGGCAGAACATCGGCCGGCTGCGACACCACACAATGATTTATAGACACTTTATTGGTGCACCGGATGGTGCTGACTGTACATGAGGGGGTGGTGCTTTTCGTGCTGGAAAAGGGTGCTCTGCACGTTATTAAAGGCCGTAGGCCACAGAGCACTCGTGGGTTGGTGTATCGATGCTGGCATGCGTGCTCTCTCTATGCATAACATCTGCATGTGTTCCTCCAAAAACAGGTCCTGGATCGTAGTGTAAATAGCAGCGTAGTCTTGTAAATAATGCTCCCTACCGGCTGTATGTTTAGTTTGCGAATTCTTTCCGGATTCGGTTATCCTGTGGGTGTGTTTCTGAGAGGAGAAGGGTGCAACGTCGCAGGGGGACATATTTACTCATTTGTGAATATCTGTAAAACTGTCGCACTCAGGGTAGAGTTAATAGTAGAGGGAACTACATCTGAGTGCCACACTAAACTAGGTAAAAATTTATCGGGTCGGGACGCCCCGAGGGTAGAGAAGGGTGCAATGTTGCGAATATGGAATTTGGCCTCCATATCCGCTTGTAAATATTCCCCTATTTCCCCAATACTCCCCAACTATCCCCAATCCCCCATTCCCTAGTCCCATTGTCTGTAAACAACACTCTGTAGAACCGACCTTCCCCTTTTTCCCCCATTAAATGTCGTGCCCAGGTCCACCGCATCTCACGTAGACAACTTTCGGACATCTTGATAGTTATTCTTAGTCTATGTCAGTTAAGGACTCGTTTCCATTAATTCTGACTCTTCGTTGCACCAGAATGTGATTATATGGCACCAGTAGTGAGTTTAGGACCTTCCCTTACCTCCTCCCATCTTCTTCCCCAAACAACAACAACAACAACAACTACAGCAACAACAACAACTACAGCTACAACAACAACTACAACAACGGCGCGCGGGGGGAGTGTGCGTCCTCACACCGGCTCGGTTAGCCGCCATGACCATGCGCTCCACGGGGTTACCACGAAGGGGCTCCCTGTCAGCCCCTCGTCAAGGGTGGAGCCGGTAACCCCCCCGCACGCACCCAATGAGAAGCAACGAGCCGATTCCATCTGGGGCGGAGCTAACGAGCCGAGGGCGTGTCACTCCCCGCCGGATATACGCGGCCACGTACCGGACGTGAGTGAGATGCGCCCCGAGCTTGAAGAGGAAGTACCAGTCGTGACCTCCGAGCGCTGCGACCTCCCCGCATCTTTGGACCGGACCGAACCGGGTCGATTCTGCCTTGAGCCAAGAGTGCACCTTGAGCCATCGACTGCCTGCCTTTCCTTGCCATCAATCCCCGTGTGAGTCAGCCTTTTGTCCCGTTTATCTGTCGTCTGTTGGGGTTAATATAAGATTGTGTCTAAGTGCCTATCTTCCTTTGCTGTCCCTCTTGTAGTTGTAATCTAACCTTCCGAACGAATATAACCTCCTCCGGAGGTCTTGAGAACTGAACCATTGGTGTCGTGTCATTTGAATCCCAACCGTGTGTCCTTTTCCTTCATTGACCTGGCGTAGCGCGACTCGGCAACGTTCGAGTATAATCGGGTAACTTGTGCAGACGTGGTCATACCAAACCGCTCGGTGAACCAACATCCACCACCGCGTCTGTAACAATATATATATATATACATATACATATAGATATAGATATACATATATATATATATATATATACAGATATACATATATATATATATATATACATATATATATATATATATATACATATATATATATATATATATACTGTATATATATATATATATATACATATATATATATATATATATACTGTATATATATATATATATACATATATATATATATATATATATATATATATATATATATATATATATATATATATATATATATATATATATATATATATAGTAACGGTTTTTAGAACATTCACTTTGTAAATAATAAGCATTGTAAATAATTCCCTGTAAATATCCCCATCTCCCAAAGGTCAAAGGTCGCACCCTAGTGAGGCCATATTGCAACACGTAGGACACCATAGGAACCTTCTTCAGTTATTTCATTAGTATGTGTTTCAGGTAAGACTCTGTTTTCAATAGTTTGACTCTGCGTTGCATTAATCAAATAACCTAGGCCCCTTGTTCAATCCCCTTCATTTTGCGGCTTAGCCTCCCTCCAAATTGGATTGCGCGTCTCTGCCAGCCGCAGCGCTGGCTCCAAACGCCATTAACCACGTGGTCAAGCTGGAGAAGAAGGGGGAGGAGTTATAAATTGTGTTCCCTTGCTTGCCGGCAGCGTTCGCTGCCTGGCTCAAACGCCATTAACCATGCGGTCAGAGTGGAGAAAAAGGGGGAGGAGTTGTCGGAGCGAGGCGTGGCCCCATCAACGTGTCACGAAGGGAGGAGCCGGTGAACCCTCGCGACCAATCAGGGCCGAGGCGTGTTCACCGGTAGGCGGACCTAAAAAGCATGTGGCTTGATACGCGAGGGCGTAATAAAATCGTTCGCATGGGACTACTTCAAGGGTCGAACACCAAGAGAGAGAGAGACGGTGAGGAGGTCGAACAGAGACGAGAGAGAGAGGGAGAGACGGTGAGAGAGTCGGTCCGCTACCACGACAATACTAACCGCACTGCCTGCCGGGTTTCACCGCGAACCAAAGCATGGACCGGAGTGGAGCGTGAACCTGGAGCCGGACCTTCCTCCCGTGCCATCTGCCTGGATCTTCTCCTCCTTCCTGCTATTCCCCTTTCGTGTAAGTCTGCCTGTATTGTCCTGGGCGTGATATTTAAGACTGTATAAGATTGCCCTGTGTCTGCTGCTTCTTCTACTTCCCTTGTACATGCCCCTCCTTCGTTTCCTCTTTTATTGTACAGTGTAGTAATAAACCATATTTGTTCTTTCCTTACCTTTTGGTTTCCTCTCATCCGATCGTCTTCATGATTTCCCCATTGAGTACCTGTGGCACAATTAGATTAGAACCGCTCAGAATCGGGTTAGTCTTATTGCTAACGGCTTGAATCGCGGATTGCTAAACCGCTCGGCAATTTCCATCTGTCCGTGGTTCGAGCGGAAATTATCTCCCTGCTTTGCGGAGAGATTTTTTTTCTTTTTTTTTTTTCTTTTTTGTATACTGAATCGAGGCTCGTGAAAGAGCTAACATTTACTTCACAAACAAATCAACCAGACAAACAAAATATATAAAAAGAGGGAGCGGAAGACAAGATGGGGAGAGAAGGGGAAGCACACAAACACAACATTTGAGAGCAGGGAGATGTGTGGGAGGGAGAGGGCTTGGGGGGAGGAGGCGTGGGAAAGGGGGGGGGGGGGAGAAGGATAAAACACAAGGACACCAAGGACTTCCAGGACAGAAGTTGGTATTTCAAAAAAGTGGAATTGGGGTGAAATTAGCGGGGGTAGAAAAGATCAAGGTTTTGGATGGGGGAAGATAAGAGAGGGTGGTGAACAGCTGTTTTAAAGACCTGGAGGGTGGAGTGGGATTGAAGAGAGTGAGGGAGTTTGTTCCAGAGGTGGGATAAAAGAGGAATGAAGGAGGGAAGGTGAGCAGAGAGTCTTGATTTTGGCAGTTTAACCACAAGAGGGTTGCAGGCAGATCTTGTGCGACCTGTAGGAATATTTGCGGGACAGAGCTCAGAGAGAGCTGGGGGGGAAAGGCCAGAGAGGAGTCGGTAGAAGACGGAAAGACCACCAACCTGCCTGCATTGAGTGAGTGGGAGGCCCTTGGAGTTAGCTTAATCGCGGGAGATTCCAATGATTCTGAATGCGTTGGTTTCAACAGCGTGAAGACGAGCTAGGTGTGAGGCAGGAGCACCAGCCCAGAGGGGAGAGCAGTATTCCATTGAGCTGCGGATGAAAGCCTTGTATGTGGTGAGGAGCACAGGTGTGCCAAGGAAGGACTTCACACGACGGAGGATGCCCAGTCGGCGACTGGCTTTGGAGGCTAGATTTGAAATGTGGTTTTCCCAGGAAAGATCATGGCAGATAGTGAGACCTAGAGTCCCTGTATATAGAGAGTTGTGTCAACTCAAATTTGGACGCCATTTTGTGTCTAAGTGTGTCGGATTAGATATACATGTACATTCGCGATATGGGGTGATATATTCTAAACCTGCTAAAAAAAATTTTACTACACATATTTAGTCTTATTATTACATACAGGTGATATTTGTTTTGTCACAAACTCAGCTATTGCCGTGAAAAAGAGCTGTGTGGTGATATTAAAAGTGGTATGGCAATGCATATTACAAGCCAACACTGCATATAAGAGCTAACATTATAAGTAAGACAAACCAATGCTGTCGTTCTCTGAATTTTAATAACTTTTAGAAAGGAGTGTGGGCATATCCAATATTTTTTTAAGGGTGCCGAGAGCAATTCCGGTGTAGGACTTCCAGCCGACATATAGTCTAACACACTTAAAACAAATTCTGTACGTGGTATTGCCATATTTCTATAGTGTACAACTTTAGTTTTATCGACATTTATATTCAATTTCCATTGTAATGATTTAACAAGCTGCAAGTCAGCTTCTGTCTCTGACATAAGGAAAACGTCATCGGCATCTAGTAAGATTGAAACGTTCATTTATTACTACACCCTTGCCCAGAACTCTGATGGATATTGCCTGATCGATTAATATGTTTCATAGCTGGCGACTTAATTAACACTTAATTTTCGACTGCGCCAAGCCGTAATTAAACAGAGAAACAGAGAAAGAAAAGCAAACAATAACTCGTCAAATTTTGGACGTATGGATGGCTGCACAACCCGCAAAAAAATTGAGCAGGTCCCCCCCTAAAATTGCTTTTATGATTGCCGATTAGGCTAAAGATTTTAAACCAAAAAAATAACTTGCCTCGGAATAAGTTTTGAATGGACGGACAGACAACTGAAAACAAAACGGACCATGGGTTTCCCACCCCTATAAAATCAAAATTAATTCCCTCTGAAAAAGTACAGTGACATTGCCCGCAGACTTCCCAACCGCAGACCAGACAATGTCACTGTACCGGGACATTTCATCAATCAATGACAATATGCGGTCCGCTAGGACTACCCGAAAAAAATTGAGCAGGGTTCTTCCCACGGAAATGCATTTTTGGTCAGCTCCTTGAAGATTATAAACAAACACAAATCACTTCCCTTTAAAAGGGTTTTCAACGGACAGACAACCAAAAAAAAACCGAGCAGATAGAATTGCTTTTGAACATCGATCATCAAGCGGCGTGGGCCTACCTGGCAGAGTCTCGAGGAGTCGATCGCTTTCCAGCTCTTTCGTCTGACTTTCGCTTCCCAAATTTGTCTTCTGACGTTATCACTTGGAAATCGATACATCTTATATAGATGTATAGAAGCAGCATGTGCAGAAGCAGCATGTCCAGAGTAGAGTGACCAGGTCTGAAACCAAATTGATGATCAGAGATCAAGCCATTGGAGAAGCGGAAAGATTTCATATCCGAAGCAATGATGGATTCCATGACTTTGCTGATAATTGGGAGAAGGCTGATTGGTCTGTAGTTGCTGGGATCTGTTTTTGCACCTTTTTTGTGCAAAGCGGTGATGTTGGCAGATTTCCAAGCAGATGGCAGATGACCTTGAGCAAAAGAGAGGGTGAAGAGAACAGAGAGAGGGAGTGAAAGAGCGGAAGAACAGGATTTTAGGACCCGTGGGCTGATGCCGTCAGGTCCAGTTGCAGAATCAGAGTCGAGGGTTGAAAGAAACTTTTCCACCTTGTCAGGAGGAAAGGACACAGAGTCCAGGAGCATCTGGGTATGACTGGGTATGGTGGGTACAGAGAGGGATGGGTTTGGGACACAAGATTTAGAGGCAAACACAGAGTTGAGGCATTCAGCTTTTTCATGTGCGGAGTCAGCCGTGTGGCCGTTTGAGGTGAGGGAGGGGATGGAGGGGGAACAAACACCAGAAACAGATTTGACCAGACGCCACCAGGAGTTGGAAGAGGGAGACAGATCAGAGAGTTCGGTCCTGAGAACGGAGAGATATTGTTTCCTGGCTCTCTTGAGGGTGGACACACACTTGTTTCGGGCTTTGTGAAAGGAAATGAGATTTCCTTCCGTTGGATTTGCTTTCCAGGAGACAAAAGCAAGTTGTTTCTGGGCAAAAGCCTCACCACAAGATTCCATGTACCATGGACGGGAGGAAGGGTATGACAACTGAAGACGAGATAGGATAAATCTGTGCATGAGAGAGAGAGCAATTTACTTTGGAAGAATTCCCAGGATGAGTTGATGTCAGAGGCGGTAGAGATGGGAGACCAGTCCAGATGATTGATGGCTGCTTGAAGACCGTGCCAGTTGGCCGGAGTGAAATTCCAGACTCGTCGACGCTGAGGAGGCTCTCTGAGAATGGTCAGAGAGATGTCCACTTTAACAAGCACATGATCAGATGAGCCGATTGGAGCAGAAGAAGAGCAGCAGACATTTTCAGGGAAGTTTGTCATAACCAAGTCCAGAAGAGAAGATGCTCCGTTGACTGAGATCCAGGTCGGGAAATTTACAGATTGTGTCAGTCCCAGTGAGTCACAGAAGTCCTTTGCTGAAGAGCCATGGCTGGTGAGAGAGGTACCCACACCCAGCCAACTGGCATGGTGACAATTGAAATCACCACATATGCGGAAGAGAGAGTTGGGATGGGTAGATAGAAGTTGGTCCATTTTATCAGACAGTGAGATGTAGATGGAGTAATCACTGTTTGGTGGACGGTACAACACACATATGAACAAAAGGTGGGAGCGAAGGGGAAGCCGTAGCCAAAGGTATTCCTGGGGGTGAGGTGGAGAGAGGGCAGTGCAGGTCGAGTGAGGAAGAGAGTTTTTTTTATAAAGATAGCAACCCCACCTCCAGGACGAGGCTCAGGTATATCATACCGGAGGAGGGAGTAACCTGGGAGAGATACCAAGGAATCAGAGACATCATGAAGGAGGAAAGTTTCTGTTAAGCACATCACGTCTGGTTTGTCAGAAGCAACCTGTATGGAGAGATCAGTCAAGTTTGAGCGAAGGCTCCGGATGTTTGAGGTCCATACTGTTAAAGAAGAGGAAGGGGGAGCATCGGTTACAGAACAGGGGGGGGGGGGGAGCGGTAGGGTAAGATGTGGAAGAGGAGGAAGAGGTCGGGAGGGCTGTTGAAGGTGTGTCAGAGATTTCAGAATAGCTTGGAGAAAGGGAAGAATGGGGCGGACAAAAGGTTTGATGGTGATTGGGTGAGGCGCAGTGAGGTGTTATTTGAGGAGGGGGGAGAGTGAGGCAGAAGGTTGAGGGAGATGAAGGTGAAAGTTGGAAGGGGAAAGAAGTGGGGAGGACGCTTTGAGGAGGAGGGGTGAGAGGGGAGTCTAGGAGGGGAGGAGCGAGGGAGAGTCTCGGAGGGGAGGGGTGTGGGAGGAGTTTAGGAGGGAAGGGGCAAGGGGGGAGATTTGAAAGGGATGGGTGATGGGGAAGATTTGGAGGGATGGGGCAAGGGGGAAGATTTGAAAGATATGGGTGATGGGGATGATTTGGAGGGGAGGGGCAAGGGGGTAAATTTAGAGGGGAGGGGTGATGGGGAAGTTTTGGAGGGGAGGGGTGATGGGGAAGTTTTGGAGGGAAGGGGTGATGGGGAAGATTTGGAGGGGAGGGGCAACGGGGAAGATTTGAAAGGGATGGGTGATGGGGAAGATTTGGAGGGGAGGGGCAAGGGGGAATATTTGGAGGGGAGGGGTGATGGGGAAGTTTTGAAGGGGAGGGGTGATGGGGAAGTTTTGGAGGGAAGGGGTGATGGGGAAGTTTTGGAGGGAAGGGGTGATGGGGAAGTTTTGGAGGGAAGGGGTGATGGGGAAGTTTTGGAGGGAAGGGGTGATGGCGAAGATTTGGAAGGGAGAGGTGAGATTGGATTTTGAAAAGTGTACGATTAATGGGAAACGAAAATTTATTGCAAAATGAGTTTCTTGTGACCTTCGAGTCAAATATACGTTTGAGGACGCTGAAGGATGGGTGGAGTGCTGGAGAGTTTAGGGAATGTATGAAAGAGACACTGTAAGAGATGGAATTTTTATTTGGAATTAATAGATTTGGTGAGCAAGTCGAAAGCATCCTTTTATAGAAGAAGAAAAAGGTGTTATAGTATACGACAGAATACAGTTCTTCAGGGGACAGTTTAAACATTTTTTTAACAACGTGATCACGTGATCACGAACAACGTGGTCGCGGAACGAATGAACAAACGGATAAGAATAGAGAAGGAAATTCTTTTTTTAATTTTTTTTGAGTTGACATTTTAAAACAAGGAAGTATGGGGTGAAAAGACCGGGAAAAACAGAGACCGAAAGTAATTGCAGCGCAATCGAAGAACAGCTGCGACAAAAACAAAGCCTCAAGCCAAGGTCGGACAAGGTAGCCTTCTCGTACTACACTCGGCCTCAGAATACGCGACACGAACTAACCGACGATTCTGTACACAGGTATGAAAAACCAACACCGAGAATCCTATTAAAGACACACCAAATAGGTACACACACCGAAAGAAAGATACAGTTTCGACAAAAACACAATTGTGAAAAATTACTTAACTTCGAAAGCGTGCGCACATGGACAGCTTTGAAGAGACGTGACCTCCAATCTTGCGCATGCGCAGGGGGTAAGCAGGTATTTGGGAGTCCATCTTGACCAATCACCCTGGCCAATCTCAACCCCGCAAAGGAGCGTTATAATTTCCAGGACTGGGGGATCGGCCAGTTTAAATGACAGGGGGATTAACCCCCCTTGGTAAGGGGAGCACCGACCCCCTGATCCGCAACAATATATATATATATATATATATATATATATATATATATATAAATATATATATATATATATATAAATATATATATATATATATAAATATATATATATATATATATAAAAAATATATATATATATATATAAAATATATATATATATATATAATATATATATATATATATATATATATATATGTATATATATATATATATATGTATATATATATATATATATATGTATATATATTTAACATATATATTTAACATATATATTTAACATATATATATATTTAACATAAATATTTAATATATAGATAGTTAGGGGGTGTGGATCCATAGCGAGATCATTGTAAGTGCAGTATGGTCCATGTGTTTCAAGTAGCAGTTAGATTGACATGTAACAGGGACCTGTCAGGTTGTCATTTGTTACACATGATGCTGAGGAGGCAGCATATCTAATTTTTAGATAGGTTAGATCTTAATATGTGGGCGTGAACAACTCGTGGTGGACAGGGCTAGTAGGTGAGAACTTTTCATGAGAGAGACACACACATCTTTCTGGCCAATGTGTGTCAGCTATGGCAGCGTAATGTGCTCTGAAGATGGAAGTGCCATCTTGCAATTATTTTAATAGTCGCCGCCCCGTGGATGGGATGGCCAGTGCAGAGAACTTCACCCAGGAGGAGGGGAACGAGATAGACCACACGTGTGGAAGGAGTGATCAGGAGAGACCTGGAGACGACGAAAAAGAGGCCTCGTTGTTCAGAGAGATTGCAAAATCCTAGTGTAGAAGGGCACAGCAATGTACTGACTTTTGTTGAACGCTTCATTCATCAGTCTCCACCAATAGCTCACATCACTGCACCTACCATTGCCATGACCTTTGTCCACACCTGGATCACTTTTTTTCTGAGCCATCAACCATCACTATGGATCATGGAAGCCAGTTCAACTCATCTGTATTGCTTGAGCTGACTCAACTTTTGCATTTCAACCATGTGCGCACCACTGCTTATCATCCAGCAGCGAACGGTATGGTGGAGTGTTTCCACTGCCAACTCAAGTCTTCCTTGAAAGCAAATGCCAACTTCGTGCATTGATTCATTTCCCTGAATAATTATTCTCAACATCCGATGACACTTCCCCGATGCCACCAACTATGCCAGCCAACTTCATTCGACCATGCAGGGGCCTGCATTACACCAATGGCATGATTCTGTCCAGAAAATCTTGCAGCCACTGAATCAAATATAATCTGGAGTACATTTTCCTTGTTGGCCATTTCTCTTTGCTGTGACTTTTATTTTTACATGTCAAGCTACATCTCTTATTCTACACCATTATGTACTATGTATTATTATGTACATTATGTACATTATGTACATTATGTATTATGTTTTTACCTTCCATTCCATTAACACACTATATTTTGTGTTCACTTGAAGTACATCATCTCGGAAAGTGTCTTTCCTAGAAGATACACACCTGAAGTGTCTTTCCTAGATCATACATACCTGAAGTGTCTTTCTGAGATGATACACAGCTGAAGGGCTTTCCCAAATTATGTGCACCTGGAGTGTCTTTCCAAGACATTGGAAAGATTGGAATTTCCAAGACAAACATAATACAAGATCCGCATCATTTTGCCTTTGGTTTATTTTAATATGTTAATATGCTTTAGCTTTGGATCATCTGGTGATCATATATTCTGTACCAGATTTCCGGACTTAGTGTGGGAGGAGATGGTTTTGGGTAGTTACAAAGAGGAACCCTTGCAGACCAATCAAGGACTGAACACAGAATCCAAACTTCGGATGTCTTTTCTCCCACCCTAAAACTGTATAATTTTCTCACTGGAGATTCTAGTAAAGCCAAGCCAGCAGCAGCAATATGCTCAGTACTTTTAGGAATCTATCGATTTCAGCAAATACAAGGAACATTTGAAGCATTTCTCTTTTTATGGATGAATGGTGAAGGAAGCAACTCGTCGGAATGCAATTATAAATCAAATACGATAACATTAATCTCCCCTCGAGTCATTTTTGGTCGAATTCACCAATGCCAAGCCCATTTCTCACCATCAAAGCCCTGCTATTCACAAATCATGAACTTGTCTAATTTGCCTGATGTATATATATATAGTTGGTGGTTGAATTCAGTTAGCTGATATGGAAATCCTATTCAAATTTCAAGTCAATTGGATGAAAATTGAGGATTTTAGAAATTTGAAGAAAGTGGTCTGTGTTGAACATTTGACTTCAAAAAGAAATAGGATTCTGTCGGACCACCAACTGTGTCGTTAGACAAAGAGTTGTTGCTCTCTTTGGTCGGACGGCCTGCTCTCGGAAGATTCTGGGTGATTCCATATTCTTTCCATTTCCTAATTATGGAGCTCACTGTGCTGTTGGGAAATTTCAACACTTTGGAAATTGTTTAATGTGCATACCCAAATGTATGTCTCCTCACAATTGTATCTCGGAGTTCTACGAACAGATCCTTGGACTTAATGGTAGAGTTTCTGCTCTGACATGCACTGTCAACTGGGGGACCTTATATAGAAAGGCGTGTTTCTTTTTGAGTCATGTCCAATCAATTGAATTGGCCACAGGTGGACTCCAATCGAGTTGTAAAGACTTTGATAATCAAAATAAATTGGATGCACCTGAGCTCAATTTGGAATGTAATTGCCAAGGGGTTGAATACTTATTGACTCAAAACATTTCAGCTTTTCATTTTTAATTACTTTGTAAAAATTTCAAAAAAAACAATTTCACTTTGAAGTTATGGACTTTTTTTATGTGTATATCAGTGATAAAAAAATCTTTAATCCATTTTAAATTCATGCTGTAACACAACAATGTTTAAAAAAGCCAAGGGGTGTGAATACTTTATGAAGGCACTGTATGCTTCTTTACTTACAAGGAACTTCAAGCATGCACTATGTTTGCAAGCCCATGGTTGTTTGTCTATACTCAATCCCTTTTCAATGCTAAGCATGAAGCAAGGAAGCAGCACGTACCATCTTTAAAGTATTTTGTATGACACGACGAGGATTCGAACTCCCGACCTCCCAGATTCAGAGCGGACATGCTACCATTATAACACAAAGTCTGATTGAGTTCACTGATGTCAGTTTTTGAGCTAAAAAAATCAACTGCAGGATTACATAGTTAGACTTTATTCCAAAAATTGGTTTGTTTCACAAGTCCCTTATTTATTTAGACAATATGCACAATATATCGTTTTTGCAGTTTTCTTGTTATCTGGTTTTGATCACCTACTATTCAGAAGCCTGTGTTGGCTTAATGGTTAAGGTGACTGGCTTAAGATCCTGTGGTTCTTGAGTGATCTTGAGTTGAAGCCCCTGTTGTTCTGTCGAATTAACACCAGGCAAGTGGATTCAGCCCATACCTTCCAAGGTCAGCAAAACGAGCATCAGCTAGCTCATAAGGGAGCATTGAATCAGTGGTGCAGCTGCACCTCCAGAAATGATGCAGACTAGCAGCAACAGGCTGCACATAAATTAATAAATAAATGAACCCACTATTCGAAAATTTGCTTTTGATGAAGACTTTATAATTCTGCTCTGCGAGAATAATTTAAGGTGTTGATTACACCCAACCAACCAGATCACCCCTCCCCTCCACCCAACCAGTCCCTGGTGTTGGGCTAGCGGCTAGGGTGCCAGCTTAGGATCCTAGGATCGTGGGTTCGTAATCCCGATCGATCGCTGAATTAACGCCAGGGGGGTTGACTCAGCCTGTCATCCTTCCGAGGTCGGCAAATTGAGTACCAGTACACTGGTAATTCCCTGTTTATCGTAAAAAGGCGACAAACAGGGTTGGCGGCAGGAAGGGCATCCGGCCGTAAAACATTGCTTCAAAAAGGGGACCAAAAAAAAAACAACAACCACGGTCCCTGAAAAGGCCAACCCTCACTTTGCGGGGAAAAATGGCCTCTAAACGGTGGTTTATTGCACCATTTGCAATATACAGTGTCACATGACGAGGCCATTATGAAGGATGAAAGGAATCTGTGATTGTAAAGTTTGTTTTCTTTTGGCACAATTCAACAATTTAACAGTATTTTAACTATTATTTTACGATTGCAGCAATCCTTCATCCCACACCACGAGTACAAAATGTATTTTGTTGTCTTCTTTAAAGGTTAATCTCAAAAAGACATATTCAATTCAGAAACATTGGGAACTTAAGTATTTACAAAATATTCTTGAAATTTATTGGCAAGAAAATGAAACAGTGCCAGAAGTTACATTCAATTTTACTGTTAATATGAAATCTAAATTTTAAGATGTGCTCGTGGGAATGTGAATAGAAATGGAAAATACATTTTTATTTCCCCCAAAAAATGGAAAAGAAACTCTTACAACGCTGCTGATTACCTTCGCCACCGAAGGTGGGGGGACGTTATGTTTTCACCACTGTCTGTCTGTCTGTCTGTTTGTCTGTCTGTCTCTGTTTGTGAACAGGATATCTCGAAGATAAGAGTTGATTCAATTTTGGTAAAGATTCAAATCCGGATCAGAGAATTTTTAAAGTGATTCTTCACTATTGAGTGATTGGGCCAAAAACGATATCCGATTAGATTTTGGTTCAGGTCTGAATCCAGTTCCGACCTATCAGTGGGACATAAATCGTAAATTGTTGAGCCTGCCGGAGGTATGCGGTCTACCGAGCCGTTTTAATTAACAATGCAATGTTATTGATGAGGATGTAGCTTCATCATATTCTTGCAAATACAGGGCCTTCAGAAAGTATTCACACCCCTTGACTTCTTTTTTACATTTTGTTGTGTTACAGCATGAATTTAAATTGGATTAAGTTGAGATTTTTGTCACTGATCTACACGTAATACCCCATCATGTCAAAGTGGAATTTTAAAAGAATTTTTTCCACAATAATTAAGAATAAAAAGCTGAAATATTTTGAGTCAATAAGTATTCAACCCCTTTGCTATGCCACACCAAATTGATCTCAGGTGCATACAATTTCCTTTGATCATCCTTGAGATGTCTGTCCAACTTGATTGGAGTCCACCTGTGGCCAATTCCATTGATTGGATATGATTTAGAAAGAAACACACCTTTCTATACAGGGTCCCACAGTTGACAGTGCATGTCAGAAAATCCACGATGAAGTCCAGGAAACTGTCCGTAGAATTCTGAGATCGAATTGTGAGGAGGAATAGATCTGGGGAAGGGTATAAATCACTTCTCGTTGTTGAAAGTTCCCAAAAACACAGTGAGCTCCATCATTAGGAAATGGAAAGGATATGGAACTACCCAGACTCTTACTAGAGTTGGCCGTCCGACCAAACAGAGCAACCGGGCAAGAAGGACCTTGTTCAGGGAGGTGACCAAGAACCAAATGACCACTCTGACAGAACTACAGAGTTCCTTGGTTGAGATGGGAGAACCTGCCAGAAGGATAACCGTCTCTGCAGTAGTTGACAAATCCAGGCTTTTTGAGAGAGTGGCCAGACGAAAACCATTCCTGAGAAAAAGGCACATGACAGCATGCCTGGAGTTTGCAAAAAGGCACACAAAAGACTCTGACAGCATGAGGCAAAATATTCTGTGGTCTGATGAGACAAAAATTGAGCTCTGGCCTGACTGCAAAGCATTTAGTCTGGCAGAAACTGAGCACAGCTCATCACCCATCCAACACCATCTCTACCGTGAAGCATGGTGGTGGCTGCATCATGCTATGGGGATGTTTTTCAGTGGCAGGGACTGGGAGACTTGTAAGGATACAGAGAACAATAAATGGAGTCAAATACAGGAAAATCCTTGAAGAGAACCTGCATCTAGAGTGCAAAAGTCTTTCGACTGCAGCAAGGATTTACATTCCATCAGGAAACACTAGAATGGCTTCAGACCAAGAACGTGAACGTCCTTGAGTAGAAGAGCCAAAGCTCAGACTTGAATCCTATTGAGAATCTGTGCAAAGACTTGAAGATTGCTGTTCATTGACTCTCTCCATCCAACTCGACAGAGCTTGAGCGAATCTGCAAGGAAGCTTGGGAGAAACTCCCCAAATCGAGATGTGCAAAGCTGATAGACATACCCAAGAAGAATCGAAACTGTAATCACCGTCAAAGGCGCTTCTTAGAACTATTGACTTTGGGGGCTGAATACAGTACTCATGTGAATTATATATTTCTGTATTTCATTTTCAAAAAATTTGTAACGAATTCTAAAAACACGTTTTCACTTTGTCATCATGGGGTGTTTTGTATAGATCTTTGACAATTTTTTTTAAAATAAAATCCATTTTTAATTCAGGCTGTAAAAAAAAGTGAAAAAGTCAAGAGCTGTGAATACTTTCCAAAGGCAATGTATATTATTATCATGGGTAAATAAGGATGCACAGCAAGAAGCAAGAGCTTAATGTGGTTTTCAATCACAAAAATGTATACCCTGCATTTCAAATGCTTTGCTCTTCCCCTCACGAGATGATATATTGTTTGCTTTTGATGAATATACTTTCCTATTTTGGCGTATGTCCTTGGAGAAACTCCACGAATGTATCACATTAATACGTTTCCAAAATTGAATTAAATTACTTGTCGTGTTTACATCATCAATAACCTGGGATCATTTTTGAAGTATAACAATCAGTTCTGATTTGGGGCGATAATATCATAGATACATACACATTGTACTTCCCATATATCTATTCATTCATGATATACTTCCCACATCTCTACTCATTCAAGATACACCTCCCATATAACTTCTCATTCAGGATATACTTCCCATATATCAATTCATTCATGATATACTTCCCATATATCTACTCATTCAAGATATACGTCCCATATAGCTACTCATTCAAGATATACGTCCCACATCTGTATTCATTCAAGATACACTTCCCATATATCTATTCATTCATGATATACTTCCCATATATCTACTCATTCAAGATACACTTCCCATATAACTACTCATTCAAGATATACTTCCAATATATATATCTACTCATTCAAGATATACTTCCCATTTATCTACTCATTCAAGATATACTTCCCATTTATCTACTCATTCAAGATATACTTCCCATATACCTACTCATTCATGATATACTTCCCATATAGCTACTCATTCAAGATATACTTCCCATATAGCTACTCATTCATGATATACTTCCCATATAGCTACTCATTCAAGATATACTTCCCATATATCTACTCATTCAAGATATACTTCCCATATAGCTACTCATTCATGATATACTTCCCATATAGCTACTCATTCAAGATATACTTCCCATATAGCTACTCATTCATGATATACTTCCCATATATCTACTCATTCAAGATATACTTCCCATTTATCTACTCATTCAAGATATACTTCCCATATACCTACTCATTCATGATATACTTCCCATATAGCTACTCATTCAAGATATACTTCCCATATAGCTACTCATTCATGATATACTTCCCATATAGCTACTCATTCAAGATATACTTCCCATGCATCTACTCATTCAAGATATACTTCCCATATACCTACTCAATCATGATATACTTCCCATATAGCTACTCATTCAAGATATACTTCCCATATATCTATTCATTCATGATATACCTCCCATGCATCTACTCATTCAAGATATACTTCCCACATCTCTATTCATTTAAGATATACTTCCCATATAACTACTCATTCATGATATACTTCCCATATATCTATTCATTCAAGATATACTTCCCATATATCTATTCATTCATGATATACTTCCCATACATCTACTCATTCAAGATATACTTCCCATATATCTATTCATTCATGATATACTTCCCATATATCTACTCATTCAAGATATACGTCCCATATAACTACTCATTCAAGATATACTTCCCATATATCAATTCATTCATGATATACTTCTCATATATCTACTCATTCAAGATATACATCCCATATATCTACTCATTCAAGATATACTTCCCATATATCCACTCATTCAAGATATACGTCCCATATAACTACTCATGCAAGATATACTTCCCATATATCAATTCATTCATGATATACTTCTCATATATCTACTCATTCAAGATATACATCCCATATATCTACTCATTCAAGATATACGTCCCACATCTGTATTCATTCAAGATACACCTCCCATATAACTACTCATTCAAGATATACTTCCCATATATCTATTCATTCATGATATACTTCCCATATATCTACTCATTCATGATATACTTCCCATATAACTACTCATTAATGATATACTTCCTATACAACTACTCATTCAAGATATACTTCCCATATATCTACTCATTCAAGATATACTTCCCACATCTGTATTCATTCAAGATACACCTCCCATAAAACTACTCATTCAAGATATAATTCCCATATATCTATTCATTCATGATATACTTCCCATATATCTACTCATTCATGATATACTTCCCATATAACTACTCATTCAAGATATACTTCCCATATATCTATTCATTCATGATATACTTCCCATATATCTACTCATTCAAGATATACTTCCCACATCTGTATTCATTCAAGATACACCTCCCATAAAACTACTCATTCAAGATATAATTCCCATATATCTATTCATTCATGATATACTTCCCATATATCTACTCATTCATGATATACTTCCCATATAACTACTCATTCAAGATATACTTCCCATATATCAATTCATTCATGATATACTTCTCATATAACTACTAATTCAAGATATACTTCCCATATAACTACTCATTCAAGATATACTTCCCAGTTCCCATATATCAATTCATTCATGATATACTTCCCATATATCTACTCATTCAAGATATACTTCCCATATATCTATTCATTCATGATATACTTCCCATATATCTACTCATTCAAGATATACTTCCCATATATCTATTCATTCATGATATACTTCCCATATATCTACTCATTCAGGATATACTTCCCATATATCTATTCATTCATGATATACTTCCCATATATCTACTCATTCATGATATACTTCCCATATAACTACTCATTAATGATATACTTCCTATACAACTACTCATTCAAGATATACTTCCCATATATCTACTCATTCAAGATATACTTCCCACATCTGTATTCATTCAAGATACACCTCCCATATAACTACTCATTCAAGATATACTTCCCATATATCTATTCATTCATGATATACTTCCCATATATCTACTCATTCATGATATACTTCCCATATAACTACTCATTCAAGATATACTTCCCATATATCAATTCATTCATGATATACTTCTCATATAACTACTCATTCAAGATATACTTCCCATATATCTATTCATTCATGATATACTTCCCATATATCTACTCATTCAAGATATACTTCCCATATATCTATTCATTCATGATATACTTCCCATATATCTACTCATTCAAGATATACTTCCCATATATCTATTCATTCATGATATACTTCCCATATAACTACTCATTCAAGATATACTTCCCATATATCAATTCATTCATGATATACTTCTCATATAACTACTAATTCAAGATATACTTCCCATATAACTACTCATTCAAGATATACTTCCCATATATCTATTCATTCATGATATACTTCCCATATATCTACTCATTCAAGATATACTTCCCATATATCTATTCATTCATGATATACTTCCCATATATCTACTCATTCAAGATATACTTCCCATATATCTACTCATTCAAGATATACTTCCCATATATTTACTCATTCAAGATATACTTCCCATATATCTACTCATTCAAGATATACTTCCCATATATCTACTCATTCAAGATATACTTCCCATATATCTACTCATTCAAGATATACTTTTTTGGAATTTCCAAAATGGATTGCAAGCAGGTGGGACAATGGCTCAACGTCAACTGCTTGAAAAAAGAAATATCCACATACTTTTCACTCCTCCCCAAATTCACTTCCAGGAATTGCATTGTGCGATCATCGTAAATCACTTTTTATGTGAATGTTGCAAACAATTTGCAATCTCCCTTCTTTTACCAAGCACAGTAATAACCTGTACATCACATGTTGAAATTCCAATCAGTGCACTGGCCATAAGCCATACTTTGGCAATCTCCTTCAAAGTGTTCACAGCTGACTGCAAAGTGTCAGTATTTGTGAAATGGTGACCTCTTAGAAAACACAACATTCGGCAAAACAGCATGAAGCCACAAGGTGTGAGGTCCGGCGAATACAGAGGATGTGGGAGTGCGTCATTTCACCGCGCAATTGTCGAGAAATTCATGGGTGACAAGTGATGTGTGCCATGGTGCAGTTATGTTGAAGAATCCACTTACTACTGTGCTGGCAGATAATGATGTTTGCATCACACATTGGGAAAGAGAGCACTGACTGTTTGTTCTGGGGGAACAAATTTACAAGGAAGAATGCCCCTTGCAAAAAAGATCACACAGCGAGTGTAGAAATCTCACGGGAAGTCACTTCAGTATTTGTGAGGGTCATGGTAAGGAAAGCGATTTGCACATGGAAGTTTTGAGTTTTTGTCTTGGGGTCATACTCATACAGGTTCATCACTGTTTCAACACATGTGACATTTTGGTCCAAAACAATCAAGTCATTTTCTGCAGCTATTTGTAATTTATATATAAAGTCATTTCTGCTTTTGATTGTCTAAATGTTGTTGGATACTTTATGCACTCGTTCTGGGTCTGCCAAGCCGGTACGTAAGACGTCAGCCAATATAAAGCTTGCAGTGTTTGAGAAATTTCTGAGGATATTCCCACGACTCAAGAGCTCAGTGGACTGTCACCGTGTAAGTGATGAGGTCCTTTGGGTTTGAGTCCTGGGTTGAGTCAGAATGAGTCAGAATTTTTTCACACTAGCCCCATGCAGGAATTTATTCCTGTTTGGTAAACATATATATATATATATATATATATACTAGTGGAGTCACCCATGGGAATCCCACAGGCATGCATGTGTGTGACATTTGAACATCTTGAGTTTGATGCTTCACCTGCACATTCAGTTTTACAAAATGGTTACTGGCAATTTACACATACACAAATTATGTAATCCACACAATTTATGTACTTTACATAATGTTAATATATGAATACATGCCCCTACAGATGGGAAATACAGTTTGTTTATAAAAATCACAAATATCAGATGAAAGTTTTTAAAATCAAGAATTATTCTCACTCAGAGTTGAACCTCACCATAATATCATGTGGTGCATGTTTGTTTTTGAAGCCCCTCCCAGACCGGGTGCAGCCACTCCCCAGGCCAGACGTATCACAGACAGACACAGACAGAATCACCAATGTAGAATATAATATATTATACAGTGCATTCAGAAAGTATTCAGACCCCTTCACTTTTTCACATTTTATGTTGCAGCCTTATGCTGAAATCGTTTAAATTCATTTTTTCCCTCATCAATCTACACTCAATACCCCATAATGACAAAGAGAAAACAGGATTTTAGAAAGTTTTGCAAATTTATTAAAAAGAAAAAACTGAAATATCACATTGACACAAGTATTCAAACCCTTTGCTATGACACTTGAAATTTAGCTCAGGTGCCTCTCTTTTCTCTTGATCATCTTTGAGATGTTTCTACACCTTGATTGGAGTCCACCTATGGTAAATTCAATTGATTGGACATGATTTGGAAAGGCACACACCTGTCTATATAAGGTCTCACAGCTGACAATGCATATCAGAGCAAAAACCAAGCCATTATGTCGAAGGAACTGCCTGCAGAGCTCAGAGACAGGATTGTGTCGAGGCACAGACCTGGAGAAGCCTACAACAAAAAATTCTGCTGCATTGAAGGTTCCCAAGAGCACAGTGGCTTTTATAATTCTTAAATGGAAGAAGTTTGGAACAACCAGGACTCTTCCTCGAGCTGGCCGCCCGGCCAAACTGAGCAATCGGGGGAGAAGGGCCTTGGTAAGAGAGGTGACCAAGAAGCCGATGGTCACTGGTTGAGTTCCAGAGATCCTGTGTGGAGATGGGATAAGCTTCCAGAAGGACAACCATCACTGCAACACTCCACTGATCTGGGCGTTATGCCAGAGTGGCCAGACGGAAGCCTCTCATCAGTGAAAGACACATGAAAGCCCGCTTGGAGTTTGCAAAAAAGCACCTGAAGGACTCTCAGACTGTGTGAAACAAGATTCTGTGGGCTTTCATGTTGTCTCGGCACCCCTTTGTCCCGGCACCCCTTTGTCTCGGCACGCCTTTGTCTCGGCACCCCTTTGTCTCGGCACCCCTTTGTCTCGGCACCCCTTTGTCTCGGCACCCCTTTGTCTCGGCACCCCTTTGTCTTGCACCCCTTTGTCTCAGCGGCACCCCTTTGTCTCGGCACCCCTTTGTCTTGGCACCCCTTTGTCCTGGCACCCCTTTGTCTTGGCACCCCCTTTGTCCTGGCACCCATTTTTCTTGGCACCCCTTTGTCTTGGCACCCCTTTGTCTTGGCACCCTTTGGTCTCGGCACCATTTTGTCTTGGCACCATTTTGTCTTAGCACCCTTTTCTGTTTGTTTAAGATTCTCATGCAGATCCATATTTTAAAAAGACAGAGTGGAATGTGATACATGAAATATTATGGATTCTTCAGATCACAATCAGTGACATATCACACAATGGTGTAAAAAACAAAACAAAGTTTGACAAGTCAGAGACGACGATGGTTCACGAGCAAGCGGTATTCAATGACAAAGGACGGACTATAACCGAAACAGGTCCGGACTGGGGGGTTGGGGGCCCACGTGGCAGGTGTCGGCCCACGACATGCGGTGTACATGCCTATTTACAAAGGGCCCCAATGCGCTGCGTACGCAGGCCTTTAAGAGCCAGCTGTACGTAATTGTGTGTGGTGCTGGCCTGGAAATGTCAAAACGACGGTGACTGACCTTGAAATGGGATAGAAAATAATGTATAATCAGTTATGAGGTTATTTAACGACACAATACCGAAAATTCAGTTAGATTCCGACAACTTTGAAAATTTGACCTTTGTGACCTTCAAAGGTCGAAGATTCTGAAATTTGTTGGAAAACTTGTATTTCATGATGTATGTAATAATCTAAGATCATGTACGACATTTCACCTTATCAGGAAGCGAACAATGTAATAAGACCATCAAAAATCGACTTTTCTAAATTTCGTGACCTTGTGACCTTGACCTTGGGGCGAAAATGAAAAATCGAGCTCCGTGGGGCTAGACACATGACATTGGCCTAACCAAATACCGAAACCCCTGTCAGATTCCACCAACTCCTTCGGAGAAGATGCAGCTTGAACTTGATTACCCGCTAAAAAGACATCTTTTTTGGGCGTCGCTCCGCCCACCATGGACGCAATACGCCCACTTTAGGCAGGACAGAACTAGATCATGATATCAACCTCCCACCCAAGTTTCATGAAGATCGGATGATATCATCGGGTAGTTATGCTGCGGACAGACAGACACACAGACACACACCCATGACCAATATAGTGGTCACTCTGTTTGATAACTCGTGAACCAATTTTTGGGAGCTTCAAATATGTTAAAAACAATCCTCGCAAGTGACAACAGAAATTGGCATTGAAGTCAAGTGGTAGATTGGCACATAAATAACTGAGGTTTCATCAACACTTTCAAAATTGTTTCGTGCAAATTTATCATTTCAGAGCAGTAACGTGTGGAGGTCACCGAAGTTCCAAAACAACAACTGCCATGTGCCTGTTTGCATTAATACGAAGCATCATTATTCGTAACATAGGTTATACTAACTTTGAGAACAACAGTAGAAATACAACCTGCATGACATCAGAAAGAGGACACCCTTGCAGAATTCTTTTCAGCTTTGTATGCAAATAATACAACATAATAGTGTGTGCATGTTTGCCAACTGTTCAAATTCTCTTGGAGCACTGCTATGTACATAGACAGTCAGGCCAGTTACATGAATCTGCTTGTTATGTGCTGTACAAGACTCATTAGGCATGCAGCTAGTTGTTTTGGCCTCATTTTGACTAAACCCCTGACTCACCCATTTTGTTTTTTCTTCCTTGTGTCTCTTGTGACGTCAAAAATAATTAAACACGAGGTGATGTTTCCTCCTCCCATCGGGTGAGGGCTGGAGATTTCTTTTCAAATTTAATGAAGGAAGCAATTCACTTGACAGCCCAGAAGATATTGGACCAGCCATTTAAATTTATTACGAGCTTTTCCAAAGCGACGTAAATATTGCTCGAGCGTGCACCTTAGAAAGAGCATGTACACAATGTATTTGGAGAATCCAGACATCATGTGGCCTTTGTGTGACCTTGTGAAGGATTTCAACCTCCAGGTAGTATTTCATGATGAGAAGACCGACAACTTGATACGATTTGGAAAGGAACACCATTTACAACTTCTTTTCTGTTGACTATATTGCCCCAATCCAATACCAAGTTTTATTGAGAATGCTTCAATTTGAAATTGCCATTTTACAGTTTTTCCACAACAGTGAAAATCCAAGTTGTCATCACAGCTGTATTATCTATGATTGGAATCCACACTCCACAGTTGTACTAATTATTGCTCACATTGCTCATTGTATCACAACTCATTGGGATGAACACAGAAGCAAACAGTATTTCTGAGGTCATGAAATTACCCAACATTATATATTCAATCCATATCTATGGATGTACCATTTGATTCTTAAGGATGTAATTTAATGTATGGATGTATGCATTGGATGCATGGATCCTTAAGGATGTAATTGGATTCTCTATGGATGTAATTGAATGTATGGATGTATGGATTGGATGTATGTATTCTTAAGGATGTAATTGCATTCTCTATGGATGTAATTGAATGTATGGATTGGATGTATGGATTCTTAAGGATGTAATTGGATTCTCTATCGATGTAATTGAATGTATGGATTGGATGTATGGATCCTTAAGGATGTAATTGGATTCTCTATGGATGTAATTGAATGTATGGATGTATGGATTGGATGTATGTATTCTTAAGGATGTAATTGGATTCTCTATGGATGTAATTTAATGTATGGATTGGATGTATGGATTCTTAAGGATGTAATTGGATTCTCTATCGAAGTAATTGAATGTATGCATTGGATGTATGGATCCTTAAGGATGTAATTGGATTCTCTATGGATGTAATTGAATGTATGGATGTATGGATTGGATGTATGTATTCTTAAGGATGTAATTGGATTCTCTATGGATGTAATTGAATGTATGGATTGGATGTATGGATTCTTAAGGATGCAATTCGATTCTCTATCGATGTAATTGCCATGTACAATTTTTCAACGTTTCATTCGGAAGCCATCCGTCCATCATCCCAAACCCTGCCAACTGCCCCCCCCCCCCCCACCCCCAATGCACCTCACAGTCCCACTTCCCACCTCATTCCTTCTTCGACAACATCAAGGTTAATTTGCAAACAAGCGATCACACAATAAATCACACAGGGAATGTTAATGCAGGAGTAGGCCATCAAGCCTGCGCAATACTGCCATCAACTTCATATATATATATATATACATAAATAATTTGAAAACACACCTGGTCACAAGTGTGCCTCACTGACCTGGTCTTCAGTCGCCGACCTCAGCTTCAGCCCTTCAACCTCGATACGGTCAGTTAAGGTGGACTAGCAGAGTCACATACGCCTCCACATGCAGCAACTATGCTTGAATTCGTACGTACCACCATCCCCAGAACACAAACTGCAACAACAAGACAAAACCTACCCTACCCTCCCAGAATCCACAGCGCTGGAAAAAAAAAAAAAAAAAAAAAAAAAAAAAACATGGCGGAGAACCCAACCAACCACCCTTATAACCTTCACTGCTCAATGAAAAAACACACATAAACACACACACACAAAAAAAACAAACACAAATCCACCCACACAACCAACCAACCACCCTTACAAAATACACCACTCAACAGCAAAACACCAAAAAAAAACATAAAAAATAAATAAATTATATATATATATATATATATATATATATATATATATATATATACATATATATATATATATACATATATATATATATATATGTATATATATATATACGTATATATATATATATATATATATATATATATATATATATATATATATATATATATATATATATATATATACACACACACAAGTCAGGAGACAACAATGGTTCACGAGCAAGTGGTATTAAATGACAAAGGACGGGCTATAACCGAAACAGGCCCAGACAGGCCAGGCCCGGAAATGTCAAAACGAAGGTTACTGACCTTGAAATGACATAGAAAATAATGTATAATCAGTTATGAGGTTAGTCAGCTACACAATACCGAAAATTCGGTGAAAAATGAAATGACAAAAAAATGAAAAAGATAATAAAATAAAATGAAAAATCGAGCTCCGTGGGGCTAGAAACATGACATTGGCCTTACCAACTATCAAAACCCCTGTCAGATTCCACGACACCCCTCAGAGAAGATGTAGCTTGAACTCGATTACCCCCTAAAAAGGCATCTTTTTGGGGCGTGGCTCCGCCCACAATGGGCGCAATACGCCCACTCTAGGTAGGACACAACTAGATCATGATATCAACCTCCCACGCAAGTTTCATCAAGATCGGATGATATCATCGGGTAGTTATGCTGCGGACTGACAGACGCACACACATGACGAATGTAGTGGTCACTTGATAACTCGTGAACCAATATATATCAGATTATAATTTAAGTTCTCCAGGCTAATGAGCGCATGCTGTGACGTCACCGTCACGTCACGCTTTGGAAGAGCCATCCGAAAGTGCGTAATTTAGATCTTAGTTCAGATACTGTCATAAATGCATACAAAACCTCACAGTTACCGACCTGGTTTCACCCTTGTTGGGGCTTCATCAGAGCACCGCAGTGAGACCTGCATACACATATGCCTCTGAAAACCTTTCGGTTATATACCAGTCATTATGCGACTTCATACCATGAGTGGTGAACCACCATTAAGGTATCCCATCCAGCTATGCTGTACCTTAATGGGAGCGATAAGCACCGCCTGCCACACGGTACATTATCTCTGGTATCCACTCATTATATGGAGTCGCCTGAATGCGGCCGGGAGTAACCAATCAGATTATAATTTAGGTTCTCCAGCCTAATTATCTGAACTAAGATCTAAATTACGCACTGTCGGTTAACATTGAAGCTGTTACACCAGGAAAAATCCCACAACTGTCGGAAAGCATCCATTAATTAAATTTACGCAAAAACCATAAAAATATGTCCAAAAAAACCTAAAACACCCTCAATTAAAACCTAGCATTTGAAAATTGAAATTTCTATTACGTTAAACTGTGAAATAAAATCTCAATGAAAACTAATGTAAAAACCATAAACACATCCATAAAATTAAAAAAAAAAGAATAAAAAAATAATCCTAGAAATAAACCTAAAATATCAAGCAGCAGGTCGGTGATGCTGGCCTTAAAAATAAAGCTTATATTTATTATATACCTACGTATGAAGCACGGATTGTTCTAGCTTACACAATGTGTAAGCATACCCCACTATATATATGTATATATATATATATATATATATATATATATATATATATATATATATATATATATATATATATATATATATATGTATGTGTATATATATATATATATATATATATATATATATATATATATATATATATATAACTGTGAGAAATAGTAGAAACTCCACAGTACGAGCAGGGCGTCCCATTTGCATTAAATAAATAATCGGGAGATTAAATCAGACGCGGACGTAGCTTCAGGACGGTCGATCTTTAATTCTCGACAAGCTTTCGACCAACAAAGGTCTTCTTAGTCCAAAGAAGCCACAGGCATGTATATCAGACAAGTATGTATAGTGATATGTGTGTAAGATGTGTGATATGTGTAGAAAATGCATACAAAAGGAAGAGCCACGCGAAAGCTCACTCACCGTCCCCAAGTTCAGCGGAAGTGAAGCGCAGCTTTCAGTTATCGTTCATCTTACAGTTGGTGTACGTGCATATACAAATATAGAGATACATACATACATAAACACACAAGCATATATTCATATACCATTTATATTCATATAATATATTTATATATTTATTTATATATTTATATAAATGACATATAAAGGTAGAATGAATGAATGAGTGAATGAGGGAATGAATGGGTTACGGTTAATGATTTGATTGGGTTGATGTTGGAACATTCTTTAATCATCAAAATTTATGCCATGAGGGATTTTTGTCTGAAGTTTATGTATCCAAAAGGACTCACGTTTCAGAATCGTGGTGTGTGATGGATTTGTAATTGATTCAATGGCAGAGATTTGAACGTCATTTATAGAGTGATCCGGTTGATTAAAGTGTATCGTGTAAGGTAGATATTTGCCCTGACTGGTATGGAAGTTGTTGATTTCTGACCGGGTGTTATTAAATCGTGTGTAGAGTGTATTCTCAGTTTTTCCAACATATTGTTTGGTGCACTTTTGGCAAGTGATTAGGTACGTAGTATATGACCCATGTAGATTTGCAGTTCAAATGGGAGGTGATGGGGAATTTTTGTCCAGTGCTAGAACGACAAAATTTCTTTCCTTCTAGTAAATGCTTGTGAATAATACATTTGTTTGCTGTGCATTCATAGAAGCCAGGGATCCTCGTTTATTTGTTGTGGGGCTGTGGGTGCTTTTCTTTTACCAAGAGGTCCCTGAGTGTCCGACCACGTCGAAATGATGTTAGTGAAGGTTGAGGAAATGTGATACCGAGTGTTTCTGATTGATGGAGGAGAGGAATGGCCTTATTCAGAATACTTGACAATTGGGATGAGGTAGGAGAGTAGCTGGTTACCAGTGGGACACGGTTAGTTGCAGGTTTGGGTTTGTAAGTCAGAAGGTCTGCTCTCGGTATGCGTTTTGCTTACCGAGAACGATAAACCGAGCAATATATATATATATATATATATTTAACAATATATATATATTATATATATATATATATATTCAACATATATATTTAACACATATATTTAACATATATATTTAACATATATATATTTAACATATATATTTAACATATATATTTAATATATAGATAGTTAGGGGGGTGTGGATCCATAGCGAGATCATTGTAAGGGCAGTATGGTCCATGTGTTTCAAGTAGCAGTTAGATTGACATGTAACAGGGACCTGTCAGGTTAAGTCATTTGTTACACACTAGGGCATGCCCGTACTATATATATATATCTAAAATTATATCCCCCCCCTCTATTTACATGAAATGGTTTGGTCCATTCGCAAAGCCAAAGCGGACGGCTTGCGAGTACGGTGACAATCCCCCCCCCCCTCTATTTACATGAAATGGTTTGGTCCAAAGCGAACGGCTTGCGAGTACGGTGACAATCCCCCCCCCCCCTCTATTTACATGGAATGGTTTGGTCCAAAGCGAACGGCTTGCGAGTACGGTGACAATCCCCCCCCCCCTCTATTTACATGCAATGGTTTGGTCCAAAGCGAACGGCTTGCGGAGTTTGGTAAAGAAATCGCCATAGCTCGGTAACTACTTCTCCGATTAATTTAAAACCTTGAAAAGGCACATCCTCGGGTCCCCAGCAATATACCTGGCTAGTTTCAAGTATATCGGACCGGTAGTTGTCGAGAAAGAGCGGTCGCATACACACACACACACACACACACACACACACACACACACACACACACACACACACACACACACACACACACACACACACAGAGATTACTGGAATTATAGATAGATGATGCTGAGGAGGCAGCATATCTAATTTTTAGATAGGTTAGATCTTAATATGTGGGCGTGAACACCTCGTGGTGGACAGGGCTAGTAGGTGAGAACTTTTCATGAGAGAGACACACACATCTTTCTGGCCAATGTGTGTCAGCTATGGCAGCGTAATGTGCTCTGAAGAGGGAAGTGCCATCTTGCAATTATTTTAATAGACGCCGCCCCGTGGATGGGATGGCCAGTGCAGAGAACTTCACCCAGGAGGAGGAGAACGAGAGAGACCACACGTGTGGAAGGAGCGATCAGGAGAGACCTGGAGATGATGAAAAAGAGGCCTCGTTGATCAGAGAGATTGCAAAAGCCTAGTGTAGAAGGGCACAGCTATGTACTGACTTTTGTTGAACGCTTCATTCATCAGTCTCCACCAATAGCTTACATCACTGCACCTACCATTGCTATGACCTTTGGCCACACCTGGATCACTTTATTTCTGAGCCATCAACCATCACTATGGATCATGGAAGCCAGTTCAACTCATCTGTATTTCTTGAGCTGACTCAACTTTTGCATTTCAACCATGTGCGAACCACTGCTTATCCAGCAGCGAACTTATCCAGCAGCGAACGGTATGGTGGAGTGTTTCCACTGCCAACTCAAGTCTTCCTTGAAAGCAAATGACAACTTCGTGCATTGATTCATTTCCCTGAATAATTATTCTCAGCATCCGATGACACTTCCCCGATGCCACCAACTATGCCAGCCAACTTCATTCGACCATGCAGGGGCCCTGCATTACACCAATGGCATGATTCTGTCCAGAAAATCTTGCAGCCACTAAATCAAATATAATCTGGAGCACATTTTCCTTGTTGGCCATTTCTCTTTGCTGTGACTTTTATTTTTACATGTCAAGCTACATCCTTTATTCTACACCATTATGTACTATGTATTATTATGTACATTATGTATTATGTTTTTACCTTCCATTCCATTAACACACTAGATTTTGTGTTAACTTGAAGTACATCATATCGGAAAGTGTCTTTCCTAGAAGATACACACCTGAAGTGTCTTTCCTAGATCATACATACCTGAAGTGTCTTTCTGAGATGATACACAGCTGAAGGGCTTTCCCAAATTATATGCACATGGAGTGTCTTTCCAAGACATTGGAAAGATTGGAATTTCCAAGACAAACATAATACAAGATCCGCATCATTTTGCCTTTGGTTTATTTTAATATGTTAATATGCTTTAGCTTTGGATCATCTGGTGATCATATATTCTGTACCAGATTTCCGGACGAAGTGTGGGAGGAGATGGTTTTGGGTAGTTACAAAGAGGAACCCTTGCAGACCAATCAAGGACTGAACACAGAATCCAAACTTCGGATGTCTTTTCTCCCACCCTAAAACTGTATAATTTTCTCACTGGAGATTCTCGTAAAGCCAAGCCAGCAGCAGCAATATGCTCAGTACTTTTAGGAATCTATCGATTTCAGCAAATACAAGGAACATTTGAAGCATTTCTCTTTTTATGGATGAATGGTGAAGGAAGCAACTCGTCGGAATGCAATTATAAATCAAATACGATAACATTAATCTCCCCTCGAGTCATTTTTGGTCGAATTCACCAATGCCAAGCCCATTTCTCACCATCAAAGCCCTGCTATTCACAAATCATGAACTTGCCTAAAGCCAGGAATTTCCCAGATCTTTCTGATGGTATTAAACAAGTTCAGATTTCCATCTCCAAATGCTGTGCAGTGTTTCCTTAGACTTGCAATGTTTTCCTTGCAGTTTATTAAATAATATTTGGAATATTGTGCATGCTATTCCATTTAAGAATATACCATAATGCAAATGCATTAATGATGCATCCACACCTGTAGTCACTTTAATAGGATTAAATATGAAGTGTATTCATTTTTTATTATTATAAAATATATTAATCAAATTTGCATTTTTTTTTTTTTTGGATACAAGATCGAGGCTCGTGTAAGATCGAACATTAATCACAAAAAAAACAAACGGACACATAAGACATAATAAAGGGAGCGGGAGACAAGATGTGGAGAGAGGGGGAAGCACACAAGTACAACATTTGAGAGCAGGGACATCGGGAAATCTGAAGGAGGGAGAGGTCTTGGGGGGAGGAGGCATGAGAAGGCGGGTGAGGGGTGGGTGAGGTAAAAAAAAAACACATGGACACAGCTAGGACTTCCAGGAAAGAAGTCGGTATTTCAGAAAAGTGGATCTGGGGCGAATTAATAGGGGTAGAAAAGATCAAGGTTTTGGATGGGGGAAGATAAGAGATGGTGGTGAACAGCTGTTTAAAAGACCTGGAGGGAGGAGTGGGATTGAAGAGAGTGAGGGAGTTTGTTCCAGAGGCAGGAGAAAAGAGGAATGAAGGAGTGAAGGTGAGCAGAGAGTGTTGATTTTGGCAGTTCCACCAGAAGATGGTTGCTGGCAGATCTTGTGCTACCTGCAGAAGTATTTAGGGGACAAAGCACAGACAGGGCTGGGGGTTGGAGGGGCTAGGTCAGAGAGGAGTTGGTAGAAGACCGAAAGACCACCTGCGGTGAGTGAGTGAAAGGCCCTCAGAATTAGCTTCATCGCGGGAGATTCCAATGATTCTGAAAGCTTTGGTTTCAACAGTGTGAAGCCGAGCTGGGTGTGAGGCAGGAGCACCAGCCCAGAGTGGAGAGCAGTATTCCCTTGAGCTGTGGATGAAAGCCTTGTATGTGGTGAGGAGCTCAGGTGTGCAAATTGATTTTTGAAAGTGATTTGAAATTATTTTGTGAAATTTTTGAAAAATCTGAAAGTGAATTGAAAGTGATTCTCACGTAAGTCTTTTGTACATCTATCTTCTTATGGACTACTTATGGATATTGTTTTGCTTTCAACTTCCCCGTAAGGGATATCGCAGTTGCATATGCAATTTCCGGCATGTAGATGCAATTTTTATTTTAAGTGAACCATAAACTTATAACTTATGAATGTATTTCGTGATAAAATGCATGGTGCACCTTAATTCACATTTGGATACCCAAACAGGCAATCTGAAAATTAAGCGTTCTCATTTCGTCATATTGCTGAAACTGAGACGTGGATCCATCGCAGACTCATATAGATCAAAAACTTATCAGCCGAGAGACATGGTCTGGGCTTGAGAGCAACACTGCCGATCTTATCTGTGATCATTTTATATCATGCAAACAATTTCACTTAAGATATTCACTGATTCATTTTGGGTCATGAAGCATTTTGGGGCAGCTATGACATTTTGGGACATTTTTTGGACATTTTGGGACATTTGACATTTTTGACATTTCACATTTTGGGACATGACATTTTGGTCATTTTGGGACAGCTATGACATGAAGGCTATGAAATAAATTTTTGCACAAATTGTAGCCCATACCTGCCAATTCCACATTGACCGTTCGCACACGCAGGAGCACATCTGAGCATTATTGGCGTGAGTGGAATGAACAAAGTGCAGAAAAAGATTCTTCCTTCAGGATTGGATTTGTCGCACCCTTTTGTGAATAAGGGTCGTCTATTCAGTTCATTGCCTTCTAAAAAAGCTTGGAGTGCGGTTTATCTCGTCTTCCCAGCTGGTTTTGTCATGTAAACACTGTACAACAAGAGTGTCGAGCCATTGCTGTGTGTCCAGTTTTCTGCCTCCACAAACGTGCTGTTCCTCCATATCGTTGTCAATTTCTCATGTTAACATTTTCGTTTATCTTTTCTTATTTGTCCCAGTTGTTTTGCCTTGACCTTCCCTCCTTTTCTCCGTTATCCTTTTACTAATCATATTTTCTGGGGAGCTTAGCATTCTTTAACTTTTTTTTTTACTATATACATTTGGCCAATTACACTCGGCTTTCTTGGGCTTCAGAGATCAGCAGTGGACCTCAGGTCATCCCCACCTCAGGGCATGATCTTATCTATCCTTGTTCACTTTGCCAAACCTCTCCCCATATGCTTGCAGGTGTCTTTGTTTCCTTTTCTTTTCTTTTATTGCCTCTACATTCAACCCTTTGTTGCGCCTGCTGTCCCACCATCAGTGTGTACTGCCTTATGCTTTCTGTCACCTTGCTCTTCCATGAGCCTAGAATTGGTACACACAAAAAGGGAGGAAGAAAATTGAAGTCGAATTTCTAAATATATTCAAATATGTTCATAAATAAATGTGCAGGAGATGGGGTTTTGCAATCACGTGTGTGTATGTATGTGCGTGTATGTGCGTGTGTGTGTCTGTCCGGGCTGTAAAATATTTACCGTTTAAGCTTTTGAACTATTGTCATCAATTTTTGACCAAAGCCTTAGTATAATAATATGGAGAAGGCAATTTAATAATTTGGTCAAACGGTCAAAATATCAAAGGCCAGAATCACATTAAATCATAAATTTTCATCCAATTGACCTGAAATTTCAATTTACCATTTCAGTTTTGTCATCAAATTTTCAACAGCTTTATTATGATAATATGGAGAAGACAAATTAATAATCTTGTCAAAAGGTCAAAAGCTTAAAGATCAGCGTCACCAAAAATCATAAATTTTCATCCAAATGACATGAAATCTAAATTTACCATTTGAGTTTTGTCATCAAATTTTCAACAGCTTTATTATGATAATATGGAGAAGACAAATTAATAATCTTGTCAAAAGGTTAAAAGCTTAAAGATCAGCGTCACCAAAAATCATAAAATTTCATCCAAATGACATGAAATCTAAATTTACCATTTGAGTTTTGTCATCAAATTTTCAACAAAGCTTTATTATGAGAATAGGGAGAAGGAAAATTAATAATCTTGTCAAAAGGACAAAGGTCAGCTCCACATAAAATCATCAATTTTCATCGGATTGACCTGAAATGTAAAGAATTTGCATATTGGGTCACTAAATTGGTTCACCAATCAAAGGCTAGAAGCTAATTATTTTTAGATCAAAAGCTCAAAGGTCAAGGCTATTTCAAATCATCAATTTTCATTAGGTTTTTTTTTTTTAACTGTTTTCGTTATTTTGATCATACGGAAGAGGAAGAAGACGTTTGAATACAAACGGACATGGACGGGTTTTGCATTTTCAGATGTTTTCTAGTTAAGCTTGATTTTACAATGACAGAAGGAATGACTGATTTCCTGCATCACATATGTTACAGACCAACTGGTATCATCTACATAACTCTTATGTCAGCCAACTGAACAAGAACCACAGAAGGCTTCAATCCAAGGGGAAGTACATCATATTCTCCTTGCAAGGTAAACTCATCGAATTCATCTCATACACATTCATAATCCCGAATGGGATATTTGCTCTCTGTATCCTGAAAATACTCATTTCCATTCCGAATTTCAAAAGCATTGATTTCCAATCGAAATAACCACCAAATGTGAGGAGTCCTTAACATCTCCTCATTCTCTGCGCTCACCCCTCTTCCCCCAAACCACAACTTGCATTTTCTACTCTTCCTGCCCTTATATGTGGCTTCCCAGATTTGTGATGCAGTTTCCTTTAACCAACCCTACTTAGACCTCTCATAGTGACCTCTCTTTGGGCAGTGCTTCTGAGCTTAAGGGTATTTGCTCCACTGACTTGACTCAACGACTGCAGGATTAAGAACTCACCCATAGCAATGCTGTTGTGCCTGTGATGGATGATCATTAGAATACTGAAATACACAGTGTGTTCCAGAATAATACCCTGTTTGCTTAAATATATAATCTGACATTTTATTCAGTGACATTAAAAGGCAAATGTCTGAAGTCCTTGAAATGACAATGCAAATTATTTTCAATTATTTTTCAGCCTGTCTCAAAACACCCTTGCAGTGGACAAAATTGAAGGCACGGCAGTCCAATAATGCAGAAATCCTGGATTCAAAGAATTGCTATTTACTGCTTCATCATCTGGGTGAGTCAAATTTTATTTATAACTCGTGAATAGTTTGATTGACAAGCAGAACTAACAATACTTTCAAATCTTAACTTGGCTATATATATATATATATATATATATGTGAAAAATAGCAGAACTCCACAATACGAGCATGGTCATTTGCATTAAATAAATAATCGGAAGAAATTAAATAAGTACTGGACGTAGCTTCAAGACTGTCGATCTTTAATTTTCAGACAAGTTTTCGACCAACAGGTCTTCTTCTTAGTCCTCCTCGAGTTTTGAATTTTGAATTCATTTTGTTCGACTTTTGAATTCACTTTCGTTGAACTTTCATCGACTTGTAAGCTTATTGTAAGCAATAAATTGTATTGAAAAAGCTTCCACATCTCTTTCCAAGATACGAGGCTTTATTCAAATCGATCTTTGGCATCCTACGCAACAGGCAATAATTTAATCAGTCCTACAAATCTAAAAAACATTATAAAGCAAAGTCAAGCAGTTTAAATATTCGTCATGAATCCCAGTCACTTCTTACCAATAAGATCCAGCGTTCATCCCTGCATAACTCATTCAGCACACAAGATACTGACCCCCTCTCTGACCGAGCGCTCGCCCCTAAGTAGGCATACAACATCACCCACGCCAACTACGGCTATTCTTCTTCTTCATTTTCACCACAATCATAAACATAAACTATACATAAACGTCGTTGAAAGTAGATAATGACGATTGACAAACACCTTTTATAGTTACATGGGTTTAAGCCCTGCTTGAGAGAATGCCAATCCCATCCCCACTTCAAGCCCCCACCTGCTTGAGAGAATGCCAATCCCATCCCCACTTCAAGCCCCCTTTCTACCCATCATAGTCGCTTGTGCAACTCACAATCCTGCGAGATTATGCAGAAACGATATGTGACCATGAACAGGTCATGCCTCATCATGGCCCAGAGTGTTACGACGGGCGTGGAAGAGCAGAGCCGGCAGGTCACACCCCCGGAGTGACGAGGGCCGGGGGATGACTTCAGAGAGAAGCTTCGAGAGTGCAGAGAGAGCAAAGCTGCTCGAACAACGCACTCGCCATTTTTTTTTTTGGTTTGGTTAGGTCGTGCAGTTGGTGAGCTTTGGAGGAGAGAGAGAGTCGACAGCAGTTCTTTTATTTGGTGGGCTGGAAGCCATGCTGAACATCCCTAAGCGGTAGAGAAGCATAAAAGACAACCTCATGACTTTGGCTCACCTCATGTTTGTGGCACCATCGAGCACGGTGCCGCCGCCATCTTGTGCCAAGTTCCCGCCGGAGGGACATCGAACTCTGAGCCTCGTCCCCAGCTGACAACCTTGCAGTAGGACCCATTTGGGATGTAGAGCTGAGTACCGGCCGGCTAAAGGAAACATTTTATTTTTATTGTCTTTCCCCTTGTCTGTTTTGGAGTCCGTAACCTCAGTTAGGAATTAGTTTACCTCATGATTCATTTTATTCCTTGGTTTATTTTTTATTAAATCGTTATTATTGAATGTTCCTTGTCATGTTCACTTGTTTGTGGTTTCGGAATAAACCTGTGTGTTCCGTTCAGGTAAACGCTTCGCCTTCCTTCATCCCGCGCGTAGCAAATATTCCGCCATTTTTCGGGCTGCTGCCTCGGGAGAAAAACTGTCTCGGCTATCCATCATCCAGCGGTCTTAATCGCTGGTGACAGGACACTAATTAAGATCAACATGCAAGATTTATATTTTATGATTATTATTTATATTATTTATATGTATGTATGTATGTATGTATGTATGTATGTATGTATGTATGTATGTATGTATGTATGTATGTATGTATGTATGTATCTTATATGAAATATATTGAAATATATATATATCTTATATATATTGGCTTAGCGGTTAAGGTGCTGGCTTGGGATACCTAGGATCTTGGGTTCGAATCCCGGTCAATCGCTGAGCTGGCTTGGGATACCTAGGATCTTGGGTTCGAATCCCGGTCAATCGCTGAATTAACGCCAGGGGGGTTGACTCAGCCTGTTCATCCTTCTGAGGTCGGCAAATTGAGCACCAGCTTGCTGGGATGAATGATCCTGGTGTGTACCCTGGTTTAGAATAGGTACACCGTATCCCTGCGCATCGTAAGAGGCGACTAAGGCTTGGCGTCAGGAAGGGCATCTGGCCATAAAAACATTGCCTCAAACAGGGAACCATGATTGTCATGGGGCCCGCAAGGCTAACCCCTGCTCTAGCGGGGAAAATGGCCTTAAAACGATCATTCATATTCATTTATTTATATATATATATATATATTTCATTTTAAAAAAACATTATATTAATTTCTATATTCATATATTTATATTTATATTATATTTTTATTTATGCATTATTTTTCGATAAGGTGTTATTTAAATTTATTATCACAAGGTATTAAAGGTATTATGAAAGAAAATTAAATAGGAGTAATGGCAATATACATACCTTATCTGGGAGCTTGCACACTTCTATGCTACCTGATTGTAAGTTATTAATATTAGTCCAGGTGACATGCCCAGATTAACAAAGGTGTCGTGAGGCCCTTCAGTTTGGGGGGGGGGGGGGAAACCCCCCCTCCCCCATTATTTGTTTTTACGTAATCATTTATCAGATAACTGCCATGGTGGAAGTACGTTAGAAACTCTAAGCTGGCGATATTTCCTGGAAATACCTTTGTAGTTCAGCCATATTTGCGTACATGATAATTGGATGGCCTTTGAGCACGCAATGCATTTTCTAAATGTAATAGTGAAGCATTGCCTCGCCTTATGTTGTAATTATTACTTATTAGCACGGCGAAGGTCAATTCACAAAAAACTTTGCTCTCACACTTCTCACGACTTTCCCAATCTCGCGAGAGTTCCCTCGTTTCTCATTTCACTCCTCCCCACCCCACATTTTGAGCCTGGTCCCTGCATCTCAGTGATTCCCTGGCAGTGTACCACGTTAATTCCCAATAACATGTCTACCAACAACTTACAAACTTCTCCCTGATTTATCACATCTCATCGGTATTTCAAGAAATTTGGCTTTAATTTGGAATTTTTTGTCTGGAAAACGAGGGCCTCTACAGATGCAGTTGCCGGTGCCCTAGGATGTTTGAGACATTAATCTGTCTCCAATTGCTATCTGCCAGCACTGCATCACTGAACTGCAGCCTTTCCCCAAAGGAGATACTAATGCGCTGTCCTGATTGCGATCATGTGAACAAAAACGTGTTTCCATGATCTCTTCTGCAAGAAAATGCTTTTGCTCCAATGTCCTTATTGACCATGGTAATACGAATAAATGAAATTTGATGTGGATATTATCAAAATGTAATGAGAATGTGGCTGCTAAGTGTTTTAAGTAATAACCTGATTTAAATAATTTGATGCACATTGCACAAAGCTAATGTGATAAATTAAGTAAAACGAGGTTGGCATATAAATTCAGTTGTTCAATCGACGCACATAGCTGCTGGGGTCTAATGTTCTAATCCCATGTGCATCCTTGCAATTACGATAAAAGTACACTTATGTCTCCTACTATCCTTAACATGCGTGCAATAAACTCTGGGCACAAGCTCATCCCAAGGCCTTAGATTGCTGCAAAAAAAGTGGCATTTATTTGCAGATATCGCAAAGGCTTGGTAAGCCAAAATCCTCTTCTCTTGTTACCTCCCACCACTGAAGGTGGACGGAGGTTATGTTTTCACCCCTGTTTGTCTCTGTCTGTCTGTCTCTCTGTCTGTCTGTTTGTGAACAGGATATGTTTCCAGAACAATCCGATTCGATTTTGGTTCAGGTCGGGATGCCGATCCGGCCTATCAGTGGGATTCAAAACGTATGTGCTCCATCAAGTGCCATTCTAGTTAGCCCGTTCTTTGCGCAGTGGGAGACTGAGTTTTGCAGTCACTTCTGTTTGTGTGTGTGTCTGTCCAGGCCTCAGATTTTTTACCATTTGAGATTTTGTCATCAAATTTTCAACAACGCTTTATTTATGAGAATATGGAGAAGACAAATTAATAATTTTGTCCAAAGGTCAAAATGTGAACGTCACATAAAATCGTCAATTTCCATCTGATTGACGTGAAATTATTCTGAATTTTCATATTGGGTCACTGAATTGGTTCACGAATCAAAAGCTAGAAGCCGATTGTTTTAGATCAAAAGTTCAAAGGTAAAGTTTGAACAAAATCGTCAATTTTCATCTGATTGACCTGAAATTATTCTGAATTTTCATATTAGGTCACTGAATTGGTTCACTAATCGATTGTTTTTAGATCAAAAGTTCAAAGGTCAGGTTTGCACAAAATCGTCAATTTTAATCTGATTGACTTGAAATCTGAGCAGGGTTTGCATATTGGATCACTGAAGCCTATTGCTTTTGAGGTCAAAAAGGTCAAGGTCACCTAAAATCGTCAATTTTTTGTGGTTTCTTAAGCTGACTTCATCATGTTTAGCATACGGAAAAAGAAGAAGATATGCAAAAAGAGGTCTTCTGAATACAGAGCACACTGATGGGCTTTGCATTTCCAGATGCTTTCTCGTTGAAATTAAAGTGAATTTTTCCTTGTGTACAAACCAATGGCTCTCTTCCGCTTCCGGTCGTGTGATTGTCAAATTTCCACTCGTTATTTTATCGTCTATGCATTAATGCATTATTGTTTGTTTCTAGTTCGTTTTGGTTTGAATTTCCTGTAACTCGTAATAAATTAATCGTTTTCTGTTTGCTCCATGTGCGAGGCCTTGTCGCCTTGGAGCCTGAGGCTTCCCCCGTCGAAGTTTGTTCACTTAAGTTCCTGTGTTCGCTGTTTTGCTTGGTTCTTAGATTTTTAGAAGAAGATTTAGAAGTCGAATGCCTCAACTCTGTGTTTGCCTCAAAATCTTGTGTCCCAAAACCATCTCTTTCTGTTCCCACCTTACCCAGTCGAACCCAACTGCTCCTGGACTCTGTGTCCTTCTCTCCTGACAAGGTGGAGAAGCTTTTGTCAAACGTCGACTCTGATTCTGCAACTGGACCAGATAGCATCAGCCCACAGGTCCTAAAATCCTGCTCTGCTGCTCTATCTCACCCTCTCTCTGTTCTTTTCGCCCTCTCTTTTGCTCAAGGTCATCTGCCATCAGCTTGGAAATCAGCAAACATCACCGCTTTACACAAAAAATGTGCAATAACAGATCCTTGCAACTACAGACCAATCAGCCTGCTCCCAATTATCAGCAAAGTCATGGAATCCATCATTGCTTTGGATATCAAATCCTTCCTCTTCTCCAATGGCTTGATCTCCGATCATCAATTTGGATTCAGACCAGGTCACTCTACTCCAGACATGCTGCTTCTCCTGTCTCAACAATGGATGGAGGTCCTCAATGCCAAACAGGAAATCAGAGCTGTCTCACTTGACATATCACGTGCCTTTGATACGGTCTGGCACTACGCTCTGCTCACCAAACCCTCCTCCTATGGTATCCATGGAAATCTCCACGCATGGCTGGCGGACTTCCTCTCTGGTCGTAGTCAACATGTGGCCCTGAATGGGTTTCTCTCATCTCCCCTTCCTGTTCAGGCTGGAGTTCCCCAAGGCAGTGTTCTGGGCCCTGTGCTTTTTCTGGTCTTCATCAATGATCTCTCCGACTCTCTGGAAAATCCTCTCTATCTCTTTGACGATGACTCCACTCTCTGCTGCTCCATTCCTCATCCCTCAGCTCAGCAGTCTGAGGCCTCCTCACTCTCTGCAGACCTGGATAAAAGCACAGACTGGTCAAATAAGTGCAATGTGTCTTTCAATCCTGACAAATCTCACACTCTTACGACAGACTTGGCATTTAATATGGAATATTTTTTTTGTGGGGGTGAACTTACTTTTCAAGATGACTTAGAACCAAAAGTTCATTGGAATTATGTTGAAATTATACTAGATTTGTTAATGTGACCTTTAAAAGAAACAAAAACCACATTTGACATTTCGAAACAAATAAATTGATCCTTGAAAGTGATGTAAACTGATATCGAACTCAATTCATGGACAGTACTGTGTTAAACGTCTGTACGTTTTTCAGAAGTATCTCTTTATTTTGCACATTAGCTAAAAAAAATTTTAACAAAAACAAAAGTTAAATAACGACTGGGATTACGGACAGTAAAATTACAGTTCAGTACTTCGTGTAACCCCCACGAGCATTCAGGAGAGCATGTACACGTTGAGGCATGCTGTTCACGAGATTTGCCAAGGTTTGGACAGGAATCTCTTGCCATGCAGTGACAATAGCCTGCTGCAATTCACGCACAGAGGTCAGCTGCTGGTCCAAGTGATCGATTTGACGCGTTAATTCTGCCCACAAGTTCTCTATCGGATTCATATCCGGGGACATGGCAGGCCACTCCATATGCTCTACACCACTGTCAGCAAGAAAGTGTTGGATCGTGCGAGCACGATGAGGCCGTGCATTGTCATCTTGGAAGACAAAGTTTCCTCGAAAGGCTGCACGAGCAAATGGAAGCAATGTTTCTTCCAGAATGGCCCTGTACTTGAACTGGTTCAGGTTTCCATTCAGAACAACCTGGTCAGTTTTGCCCTCTGCATGAAAAGCAGCCCAAACGGTCACCCCACCACCTCCAGCTTGGACTCTTGGCACTATACAATATTTGTTGTAGGCTTCATGCACTTGTCTGTGCACTCGGACACGGCCATCTTGCCGATAGACCAGAAATCTAGACTCGTCACTGAAGATCACGTGATTCCAGTGTCCTGGCTGCCATTGACGGTGCTCTCTGGCCCACTGCAATCGGCGCTGGCAGTGTTGTCTGGTCAGGCGTGGCTTTCTCAGGGGACGCCTGGCACGATAGCCTGCTTGAACCAGTCGTTGGTTGACTAGCCTTCTGGACACAGGCATATTTGTCAGTTGCTGCCACTCAGCCCTAAGCCGATTAGCTGACTTGGTACGGCCATTGCGGACTAACCGGTGCAGCTGGCGATCATCCCTCCTTGTGGTTCTGCGGGGACGTCCTGGCCTCGGTATTGCAGTAGGGACACCACTCTGAGCATTTCGTTTCAGGATCTTTGACACCTGACCTTGAGTGATGCCATACTGCCGAGCAATAGCATGCTGTTTCATGCCGGAATTTCGTAAAGCCACCACTCCATGACAAACAGCATTGTCGAGTTGACGGACCATCTCCAGAGGAAGCGGCAATAACTTTTGGAGATGTGCAGCAGTTGTTTTCCACTAATACAGAATGCAACAACCCCTGTATACCCGACTGTGAAGCCAATCATCAAATGCACCTGTCCGTACATTTTGCCACGCCACCTGTGATATAATCCTGTTGTTGACTTCTTGCTGCGACAGACAATCAGTGACATGGTTCTTTTAACAAATAAATCACCAAAGGGTAAAAGAAACCCACCAGATTGATATACTGAGTTAAGAAAGTAAACCCAAGTAAAGAAAAAAAAATATATAATCCATATTAAATGCCAAGTCTGTATGTCACTCCAAAAAGACCGACTGAAAAACCCTCCCATCCACTTTCTCAACAATCCTCTCCACGAAGTTCTGTCGCTCAAGCTTTTTGGTCTCACTACCTGCTATGACCTTTCTTTGGAAAACCCCATTTCCAAGCTGGCCTCCAAAGCCAGTCGCCGACTGGGCATCCTCTGTCGTGCGAAGTCCTTCCTTGGCATACCTGAGCTCCTCACCACATACAAGGCTTTCATCCGCAGCTCAATGGAATACTGTTCTCCCCTGTGGGCTGGTGCTCCTGCCTCACACCTAGCTCGGCTTCACGCTGTTGATACCAAAGCTTTCAGAATCATTGAAATCTCCTGCGATGAAGCTAAATCCGAGGGCCTTTCACTCACTCACTCACTCACTTTCACTACACTCACTCACTACACCGCAGGCAGGTTGGTGGTCTTTCTGTCTTCTACCGATTCCTCTCCGGCCATGCTCCCCCAGCTCTCTCTGTGCTCTGTCCCCCAAATATTCCTACAGGTCGCACAAGATTTGCCAGCAACCCTCTTATGGTTAAACTGCCAACATCTAAGCTCTCTGCTCACCTTCACTCTTTCATTCCCCTTTTCTCCTGCCTCTGGAACAAACTCCCCCACTCCTTTCAATCCCACTCCTCCCTCCAGGGTCATTAAAACAGCTGTTCACCACCATCTCTTATTGAAAGTTCACCACCATCCCCCATCCAAAACCTTCATCTTTTCTGCCCCCGCTAATTCACCCCAGATCCACTTTTTCGAAATTCCAACTTCTTTCCTGGAAGTCCTTGCAGTGTCCATATGTTTTATACCTCTCCCACCTCCCCCCAAGCCCTCTCCCTCCCACAGTTCTCTCGATGTCCCTGCTCTCAAATGTTGTGTTTGTGTCCTTCCCCCTCTCTCCCCAACTTGTCTACCGCTCCCCTTATTTTGTGTTTTCTGTGTCGGTTTGACTTTTTGTGTGATTAATGTTAGCTCTTTCACGAGCCTCGATCTTGTATACAAAAAAAAAAATACAGCCAGGTGACTTCGTGAATTCATTATTCACAAAATATTGTGTTTTTTGCCTTGATTAAGATCAATGACAACTCAAAAGAAAAATATCGTTTGATAAGATGTGCATTTATCATCATTTGTACAAAACAATTCTGCGTGAAGTAAAACAGGAGCAGCCGTGCACACAGAACACCAACACTAGATAAACTGGTTCAAACTGCATGATTACAGTAGTCAAGATGTGAATAAGTAATGCTTCAGTCACATTTGGCTCGGCGGCCGTAGGGTCTAAAAAATCTACGGCCACTAGCAATTATAGGGCGGCCGCAGTATTTCCACGGTCACACAATGTAGCAGTCACATATGTTTTTTTTTTCGGGTAGCCACACGGGGTATTTAGAAATTGTGGAGACCGAAAACGTGGGGGTGCCATACGGTCTTTGATTTGATGTCGCACGGTGACCTTAGGGCGTCCCTGCGGCGGCCATAGAATTTTCAAGCCAGACGCAAGGTAGCCTCAAGGTGCCCGCAAGGCGACCGCAGGGGGGCCCTAAGGCGAACGTGCGGCCAGACGGACGGTAACGAGTGGGTATATATACCAGTCGTCATGGCTACGGCTTGTCGAATTGCTACGGCCAACCTAGAAATGAAAAAAGTTATAACTCCGCGCTATAATTCCACGGCGACCCCTACGGCCTGTAAAAGATAGCCATACGCCCTAGGGCCACCCTGAGGCCACCTCAGAAACTCGCCGCCGCACGTTTCTGTCAATTTAGGGGGGGTACGGCCGCCGTATCCTAGCCGTAGAGCAAATGTGACTTATGCTTAAACAACACATGCAGGTGAATGTACAAAACACTGTTTAGTCTCTTGGTTCCTATTCTGCACTATTACCACATTGGCTTTTAACATCCACGAGAAAGAGGAAATTCCTCCTTAAAAATACCCTGTTAAGTGCAGTGAGAAAGGTGGCACCATTGTTGTGGCGTCACTAGCACCCAGAGTGCCCCGGGAATTGACGGCACTTCCCCCAAGCTCAGTGACTACGTCTTTTTGTCTAACAGTCCTGTGTTGTCTCGTGTATTAGTCTGTACACCCATGTGTGAGAGGTGTGTGTTGCAGTTCCACTGCGAACCCTAGATCCTGCAAAAAAACAAAAACAAAGTTCATGTCTTGAAAATTAACTGTAAAAAAAGCATATATCTGGCCAAAAACAAATATGGAAGCATATATGCTCTATGCCCATTAAATTAGAAACCATAGATGGCGATTATGGTCAGCTCAGCAGAGAAGCCATTTCTGCTTCACTCAGCTAGAACCCCTGTGACTGTCACACTGCAAACACACACACACACAAACACCACACTGCTTATGGTGTTTCAGTTTACCTTTGAACCTTTGAGGTATACTGTGCAATTTACATGAGATGTACAAAATGTTCTCAAAAACCTCAAACAGTCTAAAACATGCATATCTATATATATATTTGTGCAGCGTCTGTCCTGTGTTGTGTTGTGTTGTGTTGTCCTGTGTTGTCACTGAACTACTTTCTCAAACTTTTGTGAAATCGTACCAACCTTCTGGTATGCACAGATCTCTCCCGTCGGTATGTCGTAAGGGTATTTTTTTTTTTTTGGGGGGGGGAATTTTTTTTTTTCCAACTTCAATTGTTTATAAAATGTGATATCAGTATATTACAAATACATTTGTGCAAAATAATTGTTTGAATTATGATTGGTTTAAACCATGACAAAACGGCAACTCGGGTACAGTCATTTATCTATACTAGGGCATGCCCGTACTATATCTATATCTAAAATTATATCCCCCCCCTCTATTTACATGAAATGGTTTGGTCCAAAGCGAACGGCTTGCGAGTACGGTGACAACCCCCCCCCCCCCCCTCTATTTACATGAAATGGTTTGGTCCAAAGCGAACGGCTTGCGAGTACGGTGACAATCCCCCCCCTCTATTTACATGAAATGGTTTGGTCCAAAGCGAACGGCTTGCGAGTACGGTGACAATCCCCCCCCTCTATTTACATGAAATGGTTTGGTCCAAAGCGAATGGCTTGCGGAGTTTGGTAAAGAAATCGCCATAGCATGCACAAACGCGCAGGAAAGCGAAAGAATCGCAAATTAGTTTTAATTAGTTTTAAAACATCGTTTAACGCCAACATAGCGGCAACATAGTTTGCCAACGTGAAATAAATGAATACGCTCTCAAATGTGCCGTCCGAGGCAGAGTCTGTTCGCCACGTTCGGCACACGTGATAGCTCGCTGCTCTCTGATTGGTTGAATCGTTTTTTGGACATAGCTCGGTAACTACTTGTCCGATTAATATGAAACCTTGAAAAGGCACATCCTCGGGTCCCCAGCAATATACCTGGCAAGTTTAAAGTATATCGGACCCGTGGTTGTCGAGAAACAGCGGTCACAGACATACATACATACATACATACATACATACACACAGAGATTACTGGAATTATAGATAGATATCTACATATCTGGGCAGTGTCTGTGTTCTCACTTAACGACTCCCTCAAACTTTTGTTTCCGTGGTTGTGAAGTGTTTTTAATAACGTTGTGGTGGTTTTGAATCATGTGGTGGTGAGGTATTTTGAATTATGTGGTGGTGAGGTGTTTTTAAATGACGTGGTGGTGAGGTGTATTTAAATGACGTGGTGGTGAGGTGTTTTGAATTACGTGGTGGTGAGGTGTTTTAAATCACATGGTGGTGAGGTGTTTTTAAATGACGTGGTGGTGAGGTGTTTTTAAATCACATGGTGGTGAGGTGTTTTTAAATCACATGGTGGTGAGGTGTTTTGAATTACGTGGTGGTGAGGTATTTATAATTATGTGTTGGTGAGGTGTTTTTAATTATGTGGTGGTGAGGTGTTTTTAATTAGTTGGTGATGAGGTGTTTTGAATGACTTGGTGGTGAGTTGTTTTTAAATGACTTGGTGGTGAGGTGTTTTAAATTTAGTGGCTGTGAGGTGTTTTTATTACGTGTTTTATGGCTGTGAGGTGTTTTTATTGCGTGTTTTATGGCTGTGAGGTGTTTTTAATTTCGTGGTGGTGAGGTGTTTTTATTACGTGTTTTATGGCTGTGAGGTGTTTTCATTACGTGTTTTATGGCTGTGAGGTGTTTTTAATTTCGTGGTGGTGAGGTGTTTTTATTACGTGTTTTATGGCTGTGAGGTGTTTTTATTACGTGTTTTATGGCTGTGAGGTGTTTTCATTATGTGTTTTATGGCTGTGAGGTGTTTTTAATTTCGTGGTGGTGAGGTGTTTTTATTACGTGTTTTATGGCTGTGAGGTGTATTTATTACGTGTTTTATGGCTGTGAGGTATTTTCATTACATGTTTTATGGCTGTGAGGTGTTTTTAATTTCGTGATGGTGAGGTGTATTTATTACGTGTTTTATGGCTGTGAGGTGTTTTCATTACATGTTTTATGGCTGTGGGGTGTTTTTAATTTTGTGGTGGTGAGGTGTTTTTATTACGTGTTTTATGGCTGTGAGGTGTTTTTAATTTCGTGGTGGTGAGGTGTTTTTATTACGTGTTTTATGGCTGTGAGGTGTTTTTAATTTCGTGGCTGAGGTGTTTTTATTACGTGTTTTATGGCTGTGAGGTGTTTTTAATTTCGTGGCTGAGGTGTTTTTATTACGTGTTTTATGGCTGTGAGGTGTTTTTAATTTCGTGGTGGTGAGGTGTTTTTATTACGTGTTTTATGGCTGTGAGGTGTTTTTATTACGTGTTTTATGGCTGTGAGGTGTTTTTATTACGTGTTTTATGGCTGTGAGGTGTTTTTATTACGTGTTTTATGGCTGTGAGGTGTTTTCATTTCGTGTTTTATGGCTGTGAGGTGTTTTTATTACGTGTTTTATGGCTGTGAGGTGTTTTTTTTTGTGGTGGTGAGGTGTTTTTATTACGTGTTTTATGGCTGTGAGGTGTTTTTAATTTCGTGGCTGTGAGGTGTTTTTATTACGTGTTTTATGGCTGTGAGGTGTTTTTAATTTTGTGGTGGTGAGGTGTTTTTATTACGTGTTTTATGGCTGTAGGGTGTTTTTAATTTTGTGGTGGTGAGGTGTTTTTAATTTTGTGGTGGTGAGGTGTTTTTATTACGTGTTTTATGGCTGTGAGGTGTTTTCCTTCAATCCCATTCATTTTGCGGCTTGACTCTCTCAAAATTGTGGTTACGCGCCTTTGCTTGCGAGCAGTGTTCGCTGCCTGGCTCCAAACGCCATTACGCACGCGGTCAAACTGGAGAAAAAGGGGGCGGAGCACTCAGAACGAGGCGTGGCCCTGTTAGGGGCGGAGCCGGTGAGCCCTCGCGAACCAACCAAGGCTGAGGTGAGCTCACCGGTGGGCGGAGTGCGAGGATACGCGGCTTGATCTCAAAGCGCACGATATAAGCGCCCGCGCAGAGCCCTTTGACGGACTACTTGTTGGACTGCTTCTCGCCACGGACTTCTGGCTGGAGCTGCGCGTAAAACTTCCCCGGGGACTTCTGTTGAACTTCGGCCCTTCATGCATGTTGAGAGAGAGAGAGGGAGAAAGCCGAATACCTTCCCCGATATATGAACCCCGACAAATAAGGACCGCTCGTGTTCCAACAAGACACGAACAGCGCTCCCTGCCAGGTTTCGCTGCGGAACCGGAGCGTGGATCGGAACCGGAGAGTGAACCGGGTTGGAGCGTGGATCGGAGCCAGGGCCCACGCTGTCCATCTGCTTGGACCTTCCTTCCCTGCCATCATTACCCCTACGTGTAAGTCTGTTTGTGTCGTCCTGGTGCGTGATAATTAAGTCTGTTTAAGACTGCACTGTGTTTTGCTTCTTCTTCTTCCCTTGTACATTCTTCCTTTCGTTTCCTCTTTAATTAGTTGTTAATAAATTCCTGTGTTCTTCCTTTACACTTTGGTTTCTTCTTTCGTTCGATCGTCTTAGTCTTTTCTGTCCATTGGGTACCCGCGGCACGATTTGGCCAACTGCTCAGGATCGGGTTAGTCCTTTTGTTAATGGCTCGCGCTTCGGATTGCTAACCGCTCGGCAAATTCCATCTTGTCCGTGGTCCGAGTGGGAATTATCTCCCTGCTTTGCGGAGAGATTGGCACTCAGGTATTTGGGACCTCCATTGACCAATCACCCTGGCCAATCTCTACCGCAGAGGAGCGTTATAGTTTCCAGGATCAGGGGACGGCCAGCTTAAAAGACAAGGGGATTAACCCCACCTTGGTAACGGGAGTGCGGAACCCCGAATCTGCAACAATTGGTAGTCAGGAGTGCAGATTTGGAACCTGGGACTAAATTGTTTAGACAAATTTTGGACACCAATTGTGTATTGGCCACAACAATTGGTGTCTGGGGGTGGGATTGGACCCGAACCAAATTTTTATATTTTTTGGACAAAATTTGGTCGAAATTACGAGCGGCCAAAATTATTATAACATCTAAATTTTACATCGTGCCATGGATAACCAAGGCGATCGGATGCCAGTGGAGGACGTAGAAGGAGGGGAAGAGTCAACCCAGGACCCTTGGGAGGAAGTGGGAGAGATGGAAGAGGAGGTTGGAGAAGGTGCGGTAGAGGGAGTTGCAGGCGCACAAAATGTCGGCGGCTCGCACGTGGCAACGAGAGCCGACCCCGCAGCACCGGTGGATATGAATCTCTTCATGATGCAAATGATGGTCTTTTTGGTCAAGACAGGGGAAGAAATGGAAAAGATTAATGGGACAATGGGTGCCCAGAAAGAACAAATGAGGGCCAATAGTGCGCGAATGGGAAGACAAATTGGGGGGTTGAGGAATGAATTTGGCGATCAAATTGGAGGGCTAGAAAGCAAATTTGGGGGATTAGAGAACCAAATTGGGGGGTTGAGAGGTGAGATGGGAGACCAAATAGGGGGTCTAGAAGTCGAATTGGGAGGATTAGAGGACAAAGTAGGGGACCAATTGGAGGACATAAATGGTCATGCCCAAGAAATGAATGAGGGGTTGGCAAGGGACAAGGCCACGTATGAGGCAAAATAATTTGAGAGGGAGAGGGACCACGAGTTGAGCGGGAGAGGTGCAGGTGTACGCGATGAGGTAGCGCGGCTTGAGGAGCCCGGGTTAAGCGAGTGGGAGCAAAGCGCAGTTACGTGGACCGGGATAGAAATCGCGACTCGGGGTGTGAAAAACCCGACGGCCGCCGAATTGGACAGGGCAAATTCATATGCACCAGCGGAAAAAGAAAATGAATTAATTATAGTTGAAATTGGGGCTGAAAAGACGACAGAGGCAGTAAATGAATTGGAGGGAGAAATGGAATATGTACAAAGTCCATGTACACATCATGATGCCGTACTTCCTAACCCAAATTAAAGTTTGCAGGTGTTGCAGGAGAAAAGGAGCCCGAAGGTAAGCCGGGCTGTATATGGTGCAAAAAGATTTTTGGCGCGCTTGGGGTTGAGACGTCACCCGGGCGCTCGTGGGAGTTCCGTGGCGCGCTATGTGAATGGCAATGGCGCGCGTGTACGAATGGCGTCGAAGCGCGAGTGTGTTGTCGAGAATGAGGGAGAATGCACGATGGAGTGCATGTGTGAGAGTGAGAGTGACACGGAGTGTGAGTTGGTTGTGTAGCGTGTGCGAGAATGCACACCTGGGTTGGTTGTGGAGTGCGTGATTGGGTGTGCGACGGGGGATTGCACACCCGGGGGTAGGTGTGCGCTGAGTGGGTGGATGCAGAAGTGCACACCCGGGAGTGTTACGAGGTGTGTAACAGACGAGTGTGTGATAACAGAGTGTGGAAGGAGAGTGGATGCACGAGAGGAATGCGTGGGGATGTACGAAAGGCGTTGGCGCGTGAGAATGTGTGAGTAACAAAAGGAACCCATGGTGTGAGAATGCAATCCGAGCATCGACTTTAACCGGGACAGCGTTCAGGCCGACGTATAGCCGACGCGAGCTCTCGGTGCGCGGTGCTCTTTGTTTGCTGCGGGGGTTGGCCAGGATCGTAGCCGTGTCGCTCCTGCACGGAGCGCCGTGCACGATCCGGGCCGGGCTCCGCCCCGCACGGTCGATTCCGCGCTTTGCCAGGCATGGCGACCGGCCCGGTTCGAGGGGAGGTAGGAGAGTTCGGAGCAGCGCCTCCTTGTGGTGGCGGTGCTCCGGCCGGGGAAGGCTGGGCCATCGCGCTTGGGAGCGCAAGGCCCTGTGTAGGGATGGTGCCTGGAGTCTTGGCCCGCCAAAACCTCCTCCCCTGAATCCGAATGCCGGACGGACCCAACCGAAAGTAGACCAAACCACCTGAATTCATTGCTCGGCTTTGCGAATCCGGGCCTTGATGATGTAATGACGCACCGAGAGGCTCAGAATAGTGGACTAATAGTAGTAGTAATGGCGATAGTGATGTAGAGGGATGGTAGCTCTACCATCCCTCACATCCTTACTGTTGGGCAAAGGAGCTTTCTTTTTATGGGGTTTTGGCTGTACAAACTAGCCCGGGAGGGTTAGGTTATTGTAGGAATCTAGAGATGACCATAGGGGACTTGAGATTTAAGTAGGGACATTGTACAAGTAGTGGGGACGTAGAACAGATTAGTTGGATGATAACGACGAGGGAGTGCATAGTTTTAAGGGATGACTGGAGGCACTAATCTTAGAAGGGCAATAGGTAGCTAGATTATGCTGTGTGTGTGAAAACGTATTGGAAAAGTATTGAGGATGTGTGTCATTATGTATGGACAGCATTGACTTGCATGGTGTGCAAGTGGAGAAGGGGTGTGTGGAATCAATGGTGTGGAGTGAGTGGAGTGTGGAATGAGTAGTGTGGAGTGTATGGTGCGAAGGAGTGAGTGGGGGAAGGATGGACCCCCTCACGAGTACCCGGGGAGGGTAGTTTAAAAGTAGGTAGAGGGAGTAGGTAAATTGTGGTTGGATATTGGCATCTGTGATGCGGGTAGTTGCACAGAAGTGTTGTGTTGGGTGCATTAGTGAGATGAAATTGGCTGGGCGTGTGGCCTGTTAGTGATAATGATTGGTTGGGCACTCCGCCACTGTTAGTCTGTCGGCCAGGTGAGGCCGCAGGTAGGCTCTGGGAGCCAGTTTAGAGTCCAATGGGGCCCGGGATCCCAGGAGAGGACCCGGGTAGCCCGACACCAGAGAGGGCGGTAGGGGGCGAGAGAGCCAGAGGGCCTTCCCCCAGGTAGGTTAGGGTGAGGAGCAGGTAAGCTCGGGTGGCGACGTTCAGTGGCGGAGGTGTGCAGGTGAGCGGACCTGCTGGTGAGCCACACGACCCAGCCCTGAAATTGTGCGAGGGCACAGGGAGTAGATTCGGGGGAGTGAGACCCAAAATTGGAGAGCACCACAGTATGTTCAATGGGAGTTCGGTTCTTAGAACCACATAGAGTAAAGATGGCCAATTGTTTGGCAGGGAAAGACCCCGGGTAGAGTTAAAGTGTGTTCATGTCATTTAGAAGGTAGATAGGAGAAAATCTCTTTGCACCATCTGCATCCACTCACCGAGGTGAGAAGACTCCACACCAGTTTTTGCAAATGTTTGGTTGGTTGTGAAATGCATCGTGACGTGGGTGAGACATTGTGTTTAATTGCATCTCTTCCTCCTTAGGAGGGATTGATGACCAATTTGGATTAGGGGAGATATGGGAGACAGGACGTTAGCGACGGATTTGTAAATTGTGTAGATACGGGGAGGGGCAAGGGGTAGTATAGGCTGACATGGGGGGACGAATGCTAGGGACGAGCTTTCTCAGCTCGCTCTCCCGCGCCCTTCATGTCGCATTGCCTTGTGTTGATGTGTACCCTTGCGCCCTTGCACCCTGCTAACCCTGCTTTGTCTTCCTTCCCCACTCATGGACCGTGGTCTTTGTGTGCCGAGGGGAAAGTGTGCAGGTGTCGCAGTTGTGCGCCCGCACCCTCGCTGCTTGCCTGCCTGGACCGGTACACCACCTATGGACCACACGTTCTGTGGCCAAGTCCACTCATGGACCACACGTTCTGTGGCCTGGCACCTCTGCTGGGTTGGACCATTGCTGCCAGCATCTTGCTTGCGGACCACGGTCAAGGTGGCACCTATGCCATACAGGTGGACCACCTCAGTTGGCCCTGCTGGCCCTAATTAAAAGGAATGGACGCGGGTTGTGTTTTTTATATTTATTTATCAAATAGGCAGCAAGCAAGAAAATGCCAAGAAACATCGGCCCAGCAGCCATCGGCCCAGCAGAGAAGACGCCAGTTCATTTATTTAAAATGTATGACTGTGCTTATGATGGTGCTTATTGGTGTTTTTCGTGCATGGTGGTGCTTTTTGTGCTTTTTCGTGCACTTTATTATCTGATTGTGCATTTCTGTGCATGTGGGTATGGTGTATCGGTACAGTGCAGTGCATGACCTTTCCTCTTTTCAAAAGCTCTGCTTTTGTATTCCCAAAAGACAGGTCCTGGGTTCTAGTTTGTAAATAATCCAAATAGTAGTAGTGTCTTTGTAAATAATGCTCCCCACCGGTTAAATGTTTAGTTTGAAAATTAATTCCGCAATTTGGTTAGTCTGTGGGCGTGAGTCTGCCAGGTAGAATGCAACGCAGCAGGCGGGACATATCTAGTTTTTAAAATGTCGCACTCAGGGTGAGGTTAACACGAGAGGGTAACTACACCTAAGTGTCACACATAATTGTAAAAGATATCCCTTGTGAATCGGCCCGCGACGGCCCTGGAGAAAGGGAGGGTGCAGTGTTACGGTTTTTAGAACCGGCACTTGTAAATAATAATCCATGGTAAATAATTCCCTGTAAATATTCCCATCTTCTAAAGGTTAAAGGTCGCACCCGAATTAGTCCATATACAACACGTAGGGCACCATAGGAACTCTAGTTATTTCATTAGTATGTGTTTTAGGTAAGGCTTTGTTTCCAATAGTTTGAATCTGCGTTGCATTAATTAAATAAGATAGGTCCTTCAATCCCATTCATTTTGCGGCTTGACTCTCTCCAAATTGTGGTTACGTGCCTTTGCTTGCCAGCAGCGTTCGCTGCCTGGCTCCAAACGCCATTATGCACGTGGTCAAGCCGGAGAAGAAGGGGGCGGAGCGCTCAGAACGAGGCGTGGCCCTGTTAGGGGCGGAGCCGGTGAGCCCTCGCGAACCAACAAAGGCTGAGGTGAGCTCACCGGTGGGCGGAGTGCGAGGATATGCGGCTTGATCTCAAAGCGCACGATAAAAGCACCCGCGCAGAGCCCTTGACGGACTACCTGTTGGACTGCTTCTTGCCACGGACCTCTGGCTGGAGCTGCGCGTAAAACTTCCCCGGGGACTTCTGTTGAACTTCGGCCCTTCATGCATGTTGAGAGAGAGAGGGAGAAAGCCGAATACCTTCCCCGATATATGAACCCCGACAAATAAGGTCCGCTCGCGTTCCAACAAGACAGGAACAGCGCTCCCTGCCGGGTTTCGCCATGGAACCAGAGCGTGGATCGGAAGCGGAGCGTGGAGCGTGCATCGGAGCTGGGGCCCACGCTGTCCATCTGCTTGGACCTTCCTTCCCTGCCATCATTACCCCTACGTGAAAGTCTGTTTGTTTCGTCCTGGGGCGTGATAATTAAGACTGTTTAAGACAGTCTTGTCTGTGTTCTGCTTCTTCTTCTTCCCTTGTACATTCTTCCTTTCGTTTCCTCTTTAATTATTGTTATTAATAAATTCCTGTGTTCTTCCTTTACACTTTGGTTTCTTCTTTCATTCGATCGTCTTAGTCTTTTCTGTCCATTGGGTACCCGCGGCACGATTTGGCCAACCGCTCAGGATCGGGTTAGTCCTTTTGTTAATGGCTCGGGCTTCGGATTGCTAACCGCTCGACAAATTCCATCTTGTCCGTGGTCCGAGCAGGAATTATCTCCCTGCTTTGCGGAGAGATTGGCACTCATGTATTTGGGACCTCCATTGACCAATCACCCTGGCCAATCTCGACCGCAGAGGAGCGTTATAGTTTCCAGGATCGGGGGACGGCCAGCTTAAAAGACAAGGGGATTAACCCCCCCTTGGTAACGGGAGTGCCAAACCCCGAATCCGCAAATATATATATATATATTGTTGCGGTTTTTAGAACCTTCACTTTATCAAATTTAGTATTAAAATCCCTAATAACCCCCCGTGTACATTTCCCCCTTAATTGGCTGTTAATTGAAATGAGTGCACCTTAGCTCGTCCATGTACAAGCATGTAGCCAATCATAGAACCTCTCTATAGTTATTTCATTAGTCTTTGTTTCAGATAAGGCTGTGTGTCCAATAGTCGATCTTACGTTGCACCAAAATCAAATAAGATAGATCCCCTTTCGATGGCCCCAGAACCTCCATTACCAACTGCATTGCCTCCATTGCCAACTTCATTCGCCGCCATTACCCATGTGCTCTAACTCAGAGAAGAAGGGCATGGCCCGCCCATCGTCATCAAGAGGAGGAGTCAGCCAGCCCCGATCAACCAACCAAGAATTAGTGGGTTTGGCTTGAGAGGGCGGAGAGAGAACGATCAAGCAGTTTCGCGAACGTTCCAGGGTGTGGCGCTATATAACCCGTTGCGCGGAGCCCCCAGCGAAGTTCTGTGGAGAGGTGAGCTGAGTTCTGAGGGAGGTGCGCTGAACCAAAGTGAGAGAGTTCTGAGGAGTGCTTCTGTGGAAAGAGGTGGGCAGGCAAAGCAGTGGAGAGAGAACGCATGAGGCGGAGGACGTACGAGGCCTGAGGGAAACACCGCTTGGAACACCCCCTGCGCGCGAAGCTCTGACGCGCTGCTGCGCGTGAACCAGATTGCAGAGGAGTCGGCGGCCGTTCGCCGCCAGTCTGCCATCCTGAACGGACTCTTCTCTCCCTTCCAGCCATCCATCCCTGCCATACTATCCTTTGTGTACGTGAGTTTGTTCTGTTCGTGCTGTCCCTGGGGTATAAGTTAAGCCTGTGTAAGTATAAGCTGCCCTGTGTCTCCTATCTTTCACTGTAAATTACCTTCGTTTCTTTCTTTTCTTTGGTTGTGTAAATAGTAATTAATAAATACCTGTTCTTCCTACCTTTGTCTTCTTCATTCTCGTCCGATCGTCTTTGTCTTTTACCAATTGATATACGTGGCACGATTCGGCCAACGCTCAGGATAGGGTTTAGTTCTCTGTTAATGGCTCGAACTTCGGACTGCTAACCCACTCGGCAAATACCATCTTGTCCGTGGTTTCGAGCGGAGTTACCCACCTGCCTTGTGGAAGGATTGGCGGGGGTGTACGGGAATCCCTTGACCAATCACCTCGGCCAATCCCATCCCACAGGGGAGTGTGGTAGCTTCAGGATCGGAGACAGCCAGTGCAAATAGAAGGGGGATTAACCCCCCCCCCTTGCTAAGGGGAGCACCGTCCCCGTTTCCGTAACAATATATATATATATATATATATATATATATATATATATATATATATATACATATATATGTGTATATATATATATATATATGTATATATTTATATATATATTTATATATATATATATATATATATATATATATATATATATATATATATATATATATATATATATATATAAATATATATACAGTATATATATATATATATATATACATATATATATATATATATATATATATATATATACGTATTATATATATATATGTATATATATATATATATATATATATATATATATATATATATATATATATATATATATATATATATATACATACATACATACATATATATATCCTAGCAAAGTTACCCATCAGTGACGGGAAATGAAAAATTTCCTTTGCAGTGTGTATTGATAGAAACGGGAATTCAGTGTAAATATTCAGTGAGCAAATGCCTCAATGCAGCTGGTAACCTCGACAACCTCATTCCATTCTATCAGCTAAGATTTCCAATCCATGCTTGTTGTACCTCTGAAGTACTGCTCAGCAGTGAGGGTGATATTATGAAAGCTCAGCTGGGAAATGGGTTTAGGCATGTTTTGGGCCTACAGCCTGATGGAAGATCACCAAGGTTCTTTCCATACCAACCGACCACCTCGAGGCACCAATCCTTCTCCACATTGTTTGTGCAGCTCCGACCTTCCCCCTCTCTCTATATTCACCATAGCTTTGCTATCAGCAATTTCCCACAGCATTTCATTCTGGTTTCCCATTCGATGATCCATAGTTCAGTAGTTTCAGTTTCACGTTTCAACATCAGTTTCACTTTGAGATAACAGTTTAGATTCATCATCGCAACTTGTGATGCGATGCGAATAGTGCACAGAAAGGTCGTCAAAACCGATTTTGGGAGGAAATGTTTTCCTATTTATCTAAGGAGTCTAAAGCTTTTTTAAGCGTGATAAAGGGGTCTAAAGTGTTTAAAGAATCAGGAATCTTAAAAGGGCCAATTGGGGTCTAAAGGTGTCTAAATATAAAAGAGCAAAATGGGTCAAAAGTGTCCAAATGGTCTTAAATTGGCCAAAGAGTGTTAAAAAGTCAATAGGTCTGAAAAGTGTCAAAGGGGTAATGTCTCAAAAGGGTCGAAATGGGTATAAAAGGGTCTAAACTCTAAAGGGTGTAAAGGTCTAAGGGATATAAAAGGTCTAAGGGGTTTAATGGGGTCAAAGGGTGTAAAGGGCCTAAGGAGGGTAAGGGGTCTAAAGGGGTGTAAATGGTCGAAGGGTTGGGTCGAAGGGGTGTAAATGGTCAAAGGGGTGTAAAGGGCTATAAGGAGTGTTAGGAGTGTAAAGGGGTGTAAATGGTCGAAGAGGGCTATGGGGCTGTAAATGGTCTGAAGGGGTCTAAGGGGTGTAAAGGGTCTAAGAAGTGTAAAGGGTCTAAGTAGTGTAAGGAGTCTAAAAGGGTGTAAATGGTCAAAGGGGTCTAAGGGTTGTAAATGGTCAAAGGGGTCCAAGGGGTGTAAAGGGTCTAAAGTGGGGTCTAAGAAGTGTAAAGGGTTCAAGGAGTGGAAGGAGTCTAAAGGGTTGTAAATGGTCAAAGGGGTTTAAAGGGTAGAACGGTGTCTGAGGGGTTTAAAGGGTCTATGGGGTGTAAAGGGTATAAAGAGGTCTAAGTGGTGTAAAGTGTCTAAAGAGGTCTAATGGGTGTAAAGGGTCGAACTGGGTCTTTGGGGTTTAAAGGGTCTAAGTGGTGTAAAGGGCCTAAAGAGGTCAAAGGGATGTAAAGGGTTAAAAGGGTTCTAAGGGGCCTAAATATTGTCACGTAACCGTGATTAACACCACAGTTACGGATGGCCGATTTGCGAGACTTTAACTCCCGAGGCGAAAACTCAATGGCGGATTCAAGCTCAACACAAAGTTAAGCGCGCGGAATGGCGCACGGCGAAGCTCCCCCCCCCCCCCCCCCCCCCGCCGCCTTATCTATTACAATCAAACACCCAGGAAACTGCGTTCAGATATATATATAAAATAATACAAGGATTTATTATGGAAAAGTAAAGCCAGTGAAAAAGCCCGCCGGTAAATCTAATAAATCGAATAAGCCTAAATTGGGATCCCAGACACAACAGATATCAAACACGATACGAGGGAGGTGAATACGAAAATAACACGTCTCGTCGTTCAAAATGTACGCGGATGCGGCTTATCTTGTCTGTCTTTCGTCGCCTTGTGGCGGCCGCCCAACACCGCTCCTTTCGGCCCGATCGCACACCACGAGGTCCCTCGCTCCCAGTTCCACAAGGCCTCCTCCAAGCACCACGCGTCCGACGCAGGCCAGCGGCTCCACACGAGGCCGATCTCCACAAGGTCCGTGCACCAAAGGTTCGACGTAAGCTGCACAAAGCAAGCGAACTCCACTTGGCTCGACTCTCTTTTGGGAGTGCTGGCAGCCAAGTGCCAACTGCCAACGAACTGCGACCAACGAACCTCGAACTGCTCACGAACTGTTGCGAACTCCCGTGTGCTCTGTGTGCTACCGAACTCTCTCTCTGCGAACTGCCACTGTTCCACGAACTGCCTCAACTCCCAACTGCCCGAAATGGCGTCCGACCATCGCTAATATTGGTGGCCGATGACGTCACATTGGCGCACTCCTCAGCCAATCACAGCCTCCCAACTCGCCGGCTCGCCCCGGCCACGCCCTCTGCGGCATGCTCCACTCTCGCTCACCGACCCCCGCGGTCCTTGTGTAACACGTGCCAGGCGAGGTTTGTAGGCCTTGGAGGTGTAAACGGTGGCGGTGTTTTTGGCCTGGTGGTGTCCATTTATTACGAAGTCATTGTCAGGGAAAGGAATTATTTAATGTTGCGCTAAGGACCTAACTAATGTTTATGTGGTTTGCAGTGCCATAATGGACAAAGGTTTGACTACTAGGTGAGACTCATAGGGGCGTTACCTTTAACCCCTCACTATTTAACACTCGGACCTCCAGGTAGATCCACAATCATACATCTTACCCCGACAAACGCCTAAACATCAATAACTTATTACATGTAGAGTCCCTGTCACGACAGCCGAATACCTACCTATTCAGATCTACCTAGCTCTAGATGTTGCTCTACCAAATTCATAACACAGCCCCCCCCCCCCTGGAAGCGTAGCTCCTGCAAGGTTCACCGCAGGGCTACCATTCCAGCCTTAACACTTACTGTCACACACTTAATTAACCTATGAAATAAATCAGGAAGGGCTGTGGGAAGTGAGTCGGACTACCTACCTACACTTCCTTAACATGCTGAACCCCTTAACCATCATGCAAGTATGTACATTGTCTTCGTTGTTCCTGTGGAGGGAGGAAACAAACAACACACAACACTAACTTAACCACAAAACTTAACCATCTTTCCAAAACTCAAAACTCTAACCTTTGTACATACCCCGGTCTACAGACCGCGTCCCCCGGTGGATGCCACAAGACACAACCTTACCTGCGGGGCCATCCCCAATGCATCCCCCTAAATTTCCACGGGCCCTGTCCAGATGTTACAGGTGAGTGACACGGCTCGGTGGATTTCGCCCACATTCATGCAACACAGACCCCTTAACCACTCATTCTCATTCCATAGGTCATCAAGGCATTTCAAAAATCAACAAAGCACTTATTTCAATACACCCCCTGCAGGACCATGGCATTGATGTCATTCACGTGTGTGTGCATTCCTCAACTAGGCAGCGGGGAGGTACCGCACAAAAAGATGGTGGGGGCGCATCAGGCTGTGGTGCCCGCAGTCCCAAAAACAAGTCAACCGACTTACAAGTTCATTGCCCCCCCCACCCTTTACCTCTTGGCCCCGTGACAGCCCAACAGCCCCTTTCCGCCGTTACCTCGCCGGTGAGGGTCTCCACACACCCCAGGCTCATTTGCCTCCTGCTTTCACGCAGCAACACGGGTCACCGGGGGACTTCCTCACCCCGCGGCGCCCAACCAGACCCTCCACCGACGAGCTCCAATTTCCAGTTACCACCGGCTGCCAGGGGTAATTGCCGCAGAGGGGGGCCCGCAGGCATCGCTCCTCAGAGCTTGCTCTGTACCTGCGGACACACACACCTTCCCCACCCACAAGACCCCAAAACACACTTCCTCCCCCGCTGCCATTCAATTCTCCACACAACTCAGCACAATTCAGTACAATTCCATAGATGGTGTAAAAGGTGTTACAAGGCTTGCCATGGCCTGCCACATGTGAAATCCCCCAGTTCACATTTAAACCATCACACATTTCCAAAAGCACATTTCCAAAAGCACAAGTATCGCCCCTCATTATCTCCAATAACCATCACTCACTCTCCAGGTTCCACTCTCACGACCACATCAAAACACCTAACCACAATACAAAAACATACGCCACCCACAAGACACTGTGGCTCCCATTCCATCCCCTCACCGGCCATGTCATCACTCTCACCCGCCTCCCAACTCCAATTTACATGTCCCCAATTTCCAAAGCAAGTCCTGAAGCCTGGGACAGTACTCCTCAAAACACTCACCTCAAGTGCAGGTAGTTGCAGGTTGGTCAGGTTCAAAGTGCAATCCACCCATACAATTCCCAAAATTTCACATTGGGCCTACCAAATCCTTCCAAATTTCTCTTTTGTCCCCACTACACTGGCAGGTATGTGGATCCGCATCCAACGGTGATCATCACTACACAACTACCTATGGCCACGACAGCTCTGCACCTCTACCGTGCAAGGGTCACCGGGACAAGGTGAGCAGTCAAAACGCCAACATGGCCCATGAGTGTCCATAAGGGTGCGACCACCATCCATCCTTCGGCCCCCCCTGCGAGGAACACAGCTGCACCAGCCCCAGCTGGCCAATGTGGTGAGCACTTGCTGCCAAAACACACACTACCGCACACACAACCTCGGCCCTGGGGGGCACGGTCGCAGTGCGTGGCATCTCTACAGCCACGTCCCCTGCACCTCCCCATCATCCCCCAGTCCGACTACAGAACTGCAGCCCCCCCAGTGCTCACCCACACTTGACCACACCAAGGTTCAGTCAACAGCCATGCTCCACCAGGAGACCCACCCAGAAGACATGGTCCACACACCTCGGACATGCACAGCACCACGTTGACCCCCAGGCTACACAACTACATCCCCATAACCCCGCGTCCCAAATATCAGCACAGTTGCCCCCGCAACCAGTTGAAAGCTGTGTCTTGCTACCCTATTAATTTCATCACAGCCTCCAACACTTTGGTCTACACACCTGGATCAATAATGGCGTCACTGTACAGTGTCCACCATGGCATTTCAAAATCCACCCTTAAATTTCCATCTAACCCACAGATTACCCATGCCAACCATTTGTCACATTTCACTAACCTCACCAAAGAAGGATGCTTTGCCATACACATGCCAGCCGAGCATGGCCCATATGCTCGGCTCGTTACACATCTCCCGATTCACATCCCCATGGCTCTCTTCCCAACCCGAGAGTCCATAAATCATAACGGAGCATCTGTGGAAGGTCACTCACACCATCATGTTCCACAGATGCCCCAATGGTTGTCCGGCAGGCTATCTCCATCCCTGTCCATTCGGTTTGACCCGCGTCCATAGACCAACCACCATGCCAGGTCACCACATGCTGGTTGTCCCAGAGTCCCTGGAGGAGAGTGCCAGGCCGCATGCCCGGGTGGTCACCACATCAGTCCCAACCTGGCCGTCCGTAGTGCCACCACCAAAGCGCGACCCACAACATCTCCCCCTAGTGGTCCTCAATATTTGCCATCCCAGGCTTGAGAAACCACCTCGGACCTCCCTGGAGGTCTTAACCCCCACCAGGGTCCGGTGACCCTGCCGGCCCGAGTCGCCGGCTCGGACGGCGCCCCGACGGACAAGGGACGCCACACTCCACCAGACCCCCCGTGGGACCCAGGTCGTACCTCGACACCCAAGGCTGGACCCCACGTCCAAATCTCGCCATCACAGCCCCCCAGCTGGCCGGCATACCCAAATTTTGAAAGGGGCAACTTTTGCCCGAGGCCATCACCCATGACCTCTCCATATCCAGATTCCGCAGCCCGGGGACCAATCCAAACCATGGCTGCTCCAAATCAAGTTCCCATTGTAATTTTATTTTAAATTTTATTTTACAAATTTTCATTCCCACTGCCAAACCGCAGCTGCAGGGAACAACCTCTACCACCGGTTGTTCTGCCCCTCCCTGCAGTTGATCCAAATTCCCTACAGGGACCAAATCTCCAGAAGCTCTATCTCCCGATCCTCCAAGATCCAAATCCAGCCCGGAGCCAACACACTCCCCCAACTGGTTGTCCAATTTTGGAGCCTCTGTTTCCAAATAGCAGTGTACAGTGAGCGTCCCCTCGGTCATTCCAACCACCTCCTCGGACCGACTCACCTCATCACCCAGGCTCCTTTGGGCCTGAACAAGCTCTACCTCCATGGGACTGTCACAGGTCTCCAGCCGCTGGATCAAATCATCCTCATCATCATCATCATTACAAATCATTCCTGGCCCCGCCAGGCTTTGATCAATATCCCCAATAAATACCTGGTCCGGCTCCATTGCACGGACCCCCAAAAACTCTACCCCCTCTTGCTCCGCACCACCGCCCTGGTGCTGCACAATTCCAAATTCATCCCCCGGTTGGGGTGTCGTGACATCCACACGGTCCCGATAAACAACCAGGCCAGAATGTGGGAAACATTCCCCTTTCAATCCATTAATTTGGTCACTCATGTCCTTCAGTCCTTCCCTCCATTCATTCCCCTGGGACTCCATTTTATTTTCCATCCCACTTTTCATTTGTCCCATTTGTTCCTCCAATCGATCACTCATTCCCTTCATTCCTTCCCTACATTCCTTCCCCTGGGACTCCATTTTATTTTCCAGCCCACTTTTCATTCCTCGAATTTCTGCAAGGTTTCGCTCACCCTCGGCCCTCTGAGCATTTATTAAATTTACTATGGTCTGGAAATCTATCGGGGCCGTCCCACTTGTTCCCGAATCCCCGGTAGGGGAGGGGGATAAGTTGGTGCTCGGGACGGGGGAGGTTCCAAGGCTCACCTCGACATTTAATTCCCCTATTTCCGGCTCACTCCCGACGCTGACGGAGGCCTCGCTGCGTACTTCCATCTCATCGACCTCCGACATCCGCTTTTCGGAAGGTCGTTCCCCACGCGCGTATTTATTTCAATACCAAAAACACAATTTAAATTTGACGAAGACGCGATATCGCGCTCCGTATGCCCAATTGATTACTAAATTTCTCCGCCTCGCCTATAAAAATTTTGCGTTCGAACGTCGGGCGCAATGTACGCCCGACCGTGTCGATGTCTCGCCGCGGACAAAAAAATTTGTCCGACGGATTCGAATCCCACTCCTGACACCACTTGTCACGTAACCGTGATTAACACCACAGTTACGGATGGCCGATTTGCGAGACTTTAACTCCCGAGGCGAAAACTCAATGGTGGATTCAAGCTCAACACAAAGTTAAGCGCGCGAAATGGCGCACGGCGAAGCTCCCCCCCCCCCCCCCCCCCGCCGCCTTATCTATTACAATCAAACACCCAGGAAACTGCGTTCAGATATATATATAAAATAATACAAGGATTTATTATGGAAAAGTAAAGCCAGTGAAAAAGCCCGCCGGTAAATCTAATAAATCGAATAAGCCTAAATTGGGATCCCAGACACAACAGATATCAAACACGATACGAGGGAGGTGAATACGAAAATAACACGTCTCGTCGTTCAAAATGTATGCGGATGCGGCTTATCTTGTCTGTCTTTCGTCGCCTTGTGGCGGCCGCCCAACACCGCTCCTTTCGGCCCGATCGCACACCACGAGGTCCCTCGCTCCCAGTTCCACAAGGCCTCCTCCAAGCACCACGCGTCCGACGCAGGCCAGCGGCTCCACACGAGGCCGATCTCCACAAGGTCCGTGCACCAAAGGTTCGACGTAAGCTGCACAAAGCAAGCGAACTCCACTTGGCTCGACTCTCTTTTGGGAGTGCTGGCAGCCAAGTGCCAACTGCCAACGAACTGCGACCAATGAACCTCGAACTGCTCACGAACTGTTGCGAACTCCCGTGTGCTCTGTGTGCTACCGAACTCTCTCTCTGCGAACTGCCACTGTTCCACGAACTGCCTCAACTCCCAACTGCCCGAAATGGCGTCCGACCGTCGCTAATATTGGTGGCCGATGACGTCACATTGGCGCACTCCTCAGCCAATCACAGCCTCCCAACTCGCCGGCTCGCCCCGGCCACGCCCTCTGCGGCATGCTCCACTCTCGCTCACCGACCCCCGCGGTCCTTGTGTAACACGTGCCAGGCGAGGTTTGTAGGCCTTGGAGGTGTAAACGGTGGCGGTGTTTTTGGCCTGGTGGTGTCCATTTATTACGAAGTCATTGTCAGGGAAAGGAATTATTTAATGTTGCGCTAAGGACCTAACTAATGTTTATGTGGTTTGCAGTGCCATAATGGACAAAGGTTTGACTACTAGGTGAGACTCACAGGGGCGTTACCTTTAACCCCTCACTATTTAACACTCGGACCTCCAGGTAGATCCACAATCATACATCTTACCCCGACAAACGCCTAAACATCAATAACTTATTACATGTAGAGTCCCTGTCACGACAGCCGAATACCTACCTATTCAGATCTACCTAGCTCTAGATGTTGCTCTACCAAATTCATAACAATATGTTCTACGGGGTGTTAAGGGTCAAAGGTTTCTAAGGGGGTGTTTAGGGTCTAAGGGGTGTAAAGGGTCAAAGCGGTCTCAAGGAGTGTAAAGGGTCAAAGAGATCTAAGGGGGTGGAAAGGGTCTAAAGGGTGTAAAGTGTGTAAAGAAGTGAAGGTGTACCATAAAATGGGGGGAATAGGGACAGCAAGGTGAATAAGGACACAAACTGAAAAAAATTTCGGAAACTTTTTTCGCTGAAAATTGATAACCATACTGATTTGTTGATATTTGGGTTGAAAATGTTCTCTTGTTTTTTTTAAAAAAGCAACTTATAGTCCCTATTAACCCCATATATGGGTTAAATAGGAATAAATAGGATTTTTATGGCTGTCCCTATTCACCCCGTTTTACGGGTGAATAGGGACAGTCACTAATACAAAAAAATAATAATCAAGAAATCGGGACAGTTTGGAGAAAGTTTTTATCCCATATTTTTTTCATTGGCTTATATTGGTTTATATTATGGGTGCTTATTATGTGCATCCATCTGAGCTATCAATTTAGCAATAAGTTGGAAACTCAGGATTGTTTCTTGATTATTATTTATTTGTATCAGTGACTGTCCCTATTCACCGGTAAAACGGGGTGAATAGGGACAGCCATAAAAATCCTATTTATTCCTATTTTTTTTTTTTTTTTTTTTTTTTTTTGTATACAAGATCGAGGCTCGTGAAAGAGCGAACATTAATCACACAGAAAGACAAACCGACACATAAAACATATAACATCGGGAGCGGTAGACAAGATGGGGAGAGAGGGGGAAGGACACAAACACAACATTTGAGAGCAGGGACCGAGAGACATGGAGACATTGAGAGATCTGAGAGAGGGCGAGGGCTTTGGGGAGGGGCATGGGAAGGGGGGGGGGTGGGAGAGGTATAAAACATATGGACACTGCCAGGACTTCCAGGAAAGAAGTTGGAATTTCAAACAAGGTGGATCTGGGGTGAATTAGCGGGGGTAGAAAAGATCAAGGTTTTGGATGGGGGAAGATAACAGATGGTGGTGAACAGCTGTTTTAAAGACCTGGAGGGAGGAGTGGGATTGAAGGGAGTGAGGGAGTTTGTTCCAGAGGCGGGAGAAAAGAGGAATGAAAGAGTGAAGGTGAGCAGAGAGCCGATATTTAACCATCAGAGGGTTGCTGGCAGATCTTGTGCGACCTGTAGGAATATTTGGGGGACAGAGCACAGAGAGAGCTGGGGGTGCAAGGCTGGAGAGGAGTCGGTAGAAGACAGAAAGACCACCTACCTGCCTGCGGTGAGTGAGTGAAAGGCCCTCAGAGATAGCTTCATCGCGGGAGATTCCAATAATTCTGAAAGCTTTGGTTTCAACAGCGTGAAGCCGAGCTAGGTGTGAGGCAGGAGCACCGGCCCATAGGGGAGAACAGTATTCCATTGAGCTGCGGATGAAAGCCTTGTATGTGGTGAGGAGCTCAGGTGTGCCGAGGAAGGACTTCGCACGACGGAGGATTCCCAGTCGGCGACTGGCTTTGGAGGCCAGCTTGGAAATGTGGTTTTCCCAAGAAAGATCATGGCAGATAGTGAGACCCAAAAGCTTGAGTGACAGAACTTCTTGGAGAGGATTGTTGAGAAAGTAGATGGGAGGGTTGTCCAGTCGATCTTTTCGGAGAGACATAGTAAGAGTGTGAGATTTGTCAGGATTGAAAGACATGTTCCACTTGTTTGACCAGTCTGTGATTTTGTCCAAGTCTTCAGAGAGTGAGGAGGCTGCAGACTGCCGATCTGAGGAAAGAGGAATGGAGCGGCAGAGAGTGGAGTCATCAGCAAAGAGATAGAGAGGATTTTCAAGAGAGTCAGACAGATCATTGATGAAGACCAGAAAAAGCACAGGGCCCAGAACACTGCCTTGGGGAACTCCAGCCTGAACAGGAAGAGGAGATGAGAGAAACCCATTCAGGGCCACACGTTGACGACGACTAGAGAGGAAGTCCGCCAGCCATGCGTGGAGATTTCCATGGATACCAAAGGAGGAGAATTTGGTGAGCAGAGCGGGGTGCCAGACCGTATCGAAGGCACGTGATATGTCGAGGGAGACAGCTCTAATTTCCTGTTTTAACCCATATATGGGGTTAATAGGGACTATAAGTTGCTTTTTAAAAAAACAAGAGAACACTTTGAACCCAAATATCAACAAATCAGTATGGTTATCAATTTTCAGCGAAAAAAGTTTCCGAACTTTTTTTTCAGTTTGTGTCCCTATTCACCTTGCTGTCCCTATTCACCCCATTTTACGGTAGTAAAGAAATGACCTCGGGTTCTTAAATAAATGAACTCGGGAGTGCAACACGACAATAACGGGACAAATGACCTCCTCATCACCGTCACAGTATAAAACCCATTTTCAGATATATCGTGGTTGAAAATCTGAAGGTAGAAAGTTTCGTTGTGATTAAACTTGGGAGCTGAAAGCAGTAAGTTGTTGTTAGGACTTCGTCTTGCCTTTCAGAGCTCTGGGGTTCTCTGCTGTGTAGACAAGCATTGGCTTGCATTTGAAGTCCCCAGTAGCATTGCTACAAAAGAGAAGGGTGCATCTGTCTTTTGCAGCTTTAACTCCTGAGGCAGTTCGTTCTTTTTTGGGAAATCCAGGTCCTATTGGGAATTTTCTTCCAGAATAGATCTGTCTCATCCACATTGAAGACTTGTTCTGGCAGATAACCTTTCTCCTCTATCAGCTTCTGAACCTTTTTGGGGTATTCTGTAGCTGCTTCTACATCAGCAGAAGCAGCCTCTCCAGCCAGCTTGACATTATGGAGGTTATATCTAATTAAAAATTTGTTAAACCAGCCCCTGCTTGCTTGAAATGATGATGATGGTGCTGGAGAGGACTCAGTTTCTTCTGGTTCTTCATCAGGTTGGGCTTCCTTCTTCAGGTGATTGTAGATGCCAATGGCCTTTCTTCTTATAATGGGCCCATCCACTGGAGCAGTTTTCTGGTTCTGATCTTCGATCCAGACACTCAATCTTTTCTCCATTTTTTCAACAAGGGTGTCTCTCCTGCTAATGTATGATGTTGTGATGGAGGCTCCTGCACGAACGCTGGAACGGATTTTATCTTCGACCTTCGGTACCGTCCTAATGGTTGATTCATTCACACCGTATTGCCTGGCCAAAGATGAAGCAGAAACTGATGATAAGTTATTCAGGACTAGCAGAAGTACCCGGCATTGCCGGGCGGGGGAGGGGAGGGGAGGGGGAAGGGGAGGGGAGGGGAACGGGGGGGAGGGGAGGAGAGGGGAGGGAGGGGAGAAGAGGGGGGGGGAGGGAGAGGAGAAGAGGGGGGAGGGAGAGGGGGGAGGGATGGGAGGGGGAGAGGGAGGGGGGAGGGGAGGGACGAGGGGGAGGGGGGAGGGGGAGGGGGAGGGGGGAGGTGGAGTGGGAGGGGGAGGGTGGGAGGGGGAGGGGGAAGGGGAAGGGGTAGGGGGAGGGGAAAGGGGAGGGGGAAAAGGGAGGGGGAGGGGGAAAAGGGAGGGGGAGGGGGAAAAAGAGAGGAGGAGGGGAGAAGGCGAGGGGGTAGGGTGGAGGGGGAAGGGAGGGGGAGGGGAGGACAGAGGGGGAAGGGGGAGGGAAGGGGAGGGCCAGTCAACAATGACGTTGCAGTTCTCATGGTTGGAGAGCAGCACAACAATCGCGACATCGTCCTGCATCTTCGCAACAGCACGAAGCGGATTTTGGAGACTCACCGATCCTGTGACGCCCTCCAGTACCGGCGTTGCCGGGCGGGGGAAGGGAGACCCATACATTCCCAACCCGTACATTCGCCCTCTCGACTCAAGCTCACTCGGACAAAAGCCTCGCACAAATTACACCGTGAAGGCCCAATGGCCATGTCTATGCCACAAATCAAGTACGTGAGCAAGTCGGGCGCACTGAATTGAAAATATATAGAACGCTCATACTCCGTGAAAAGTGAAGCCGCCGTGTCGCCATCTTGGTTAGCACGACTCGACCAACTCGCTTCGCGGATCTCGTTTGTTTTGAACGTGTGAATTACGTGCGAACGCGTAACTGTGAGTTTATGGCGACAAGGAGCATCATGTGATCGCTCTGAGCGAATCAGCACGCTGCTCTGCCACCTGATCAGATTCCGTGTATAATATTCCTCGCTGAAATGCACTGAGGTAAATATGAATAAAAAATATGCATCTCGTAAAGATGAAAAAAAAAAAAAACCTATGTGGTGTGAATGGCAATGTTCCTCGCTGAAATGTGAAAAAACGCAATCGCTTTTCACTCTGAAATACGTGCGAACGCGTAACTGAGTGGCGACAAGAAACATCACGTGATCGCTCTGAGCGAATCAGCGCGCTGCTCTGCCACCGGTCAGATTCCGTGCATAATATTCCTCGCTGAAATGCGCTGAGGTAAAAATATGGTAAAAAAATATTATGAAATTTTTTTTTTTAGGTCGGCCATGTTCTTCCCAGGCTCAATGGCCATGTCTATGCCAAATATCAAGCACGTGAGCCTCTCCGTTTAGGAGTCTATCAGTAACATTACACACACACAAACTGTGTTTTATATATATAGATATCAAGTTTGACCTCCATGGTCATTGTTTTCCTCCTCTTCTTGTCTGGTTGGTTCAAATTGGGTCTTTTGGGAGCCATAATGATCGACGTAAGTTCACTTGATGGTGGCAGGTTTGGAGATGGCGACAGGTGACAGCTCGTGCCACGCATGTATATAAATTAAATAGTAATTAAGCAAGGTAAAAAGGAATAAGGAAAAAGAATAAAAACTTTGGGGAAACGCCGGCCGTTTTTGTCGCAATTAATCCAGAATGTAAAATCGAGCGAGCGATGACGGCAGGTGGCGACTCGTATCATCGTATGTATTTATTAAATATTAATTAACCCTTGTCCACACAAGTGGGGTATTTTTAGCCTTGTATTTAGCCTAAGAACACCTGCCTTGTGTGGATAAGGGTTAAGTAAAGTACCGTACAGCAACAAGGATTAAGAATAATATAAATATTTGGGAAAACACTAGCCACGATCGCGTAAATATGAAACACACCCTCGCGTTGGGGAGGTTTTGATGCATTTAATTCAGCGCGTAAATTGGAAACCGCGTTGGAGGAAGTTTTACTGTATATATATATATATAACTAGTTCCCTTTATTAATAAAAAAAACCATTACATCTGAAAACAGCAGGAGATCTGAAAAGAGCAGTTGAGAGAAGGCACCCTTCAAATCTGGGAGAACTGTAGCATTTTGCACATGAAGAGTGGGTCAAACTGCCAGTAGAGAGGTGGAGGAAGCTCATTCATGGCTATAGGAAGCGCTTGACTGCAGTTATTTTGTCCAAAGGATACGCTACCAAATATTAAGTCCAGGGTGTCAATAATTTTGTCAATGCCATTTCTTTTTATTTTCTGATTTATAAGAATATATTAAGTTCTAAATCAAAAACAAAGGTTCTGTAATATTAACAGTGAAATAAAGAATTGTGGAGCCCAAATACTTTTGTTAATTTCAACTTATTTTTAGAGAAAATTTTGGGAGTTATTTGAAAAAAGTGCTAGGGTGCCAATATTTTTGGCCCCACGACGGTACACATACACACGCACACACACACACACACACATATATATATATATATATATATATATATATATATATATATATATATATATATATATATATATAATCTTTTTCAATATATAAATGTATTTATGCTCTTCACAACAAATTAAGCAACAGAATTGTTGTGGCTTGTATTGATTTTATAGCATCCTTCTAGTTGACAAGGACCAGCACATTAATCTGCACACTCCAACAAAAATGTCAGTGGAAGCCAATTTTAAGTTGTATGAAAATAACATTACCGTGTCAAATTAGTATGCAAATTGGCAGTGATGGCAGTGTACAAATGATTACAGACATGCTTACATTGGCAGAAATGGCTTCCATAACGTTTTTGACCACCATTTACACCAATACAAACTCCTGCCATCGATCACATCAGAGAATGCAGCTTTTGCTGTGGGATATTGTGCTATTCTTTGACCAGGGCCACTTCGAGTTGACCAATAGTCTGTCGGTGGAATTTGAGAACACAAACACGTCTTGTTTTTGTTTGATTAGATCTAAACGTGTGGGCCTCCAACTCCCGAGGATGTGGTCCAAGCATGTTGAATTAGACAGTTGTCTGGAGGTCATGTAGGCCAGTCCATGTGAGTGACACTTACTAGTCTTCAGGGACAAGGTTGATAACAAGTTCATGATGTAAATATAAATTCTCATCCATAAGGATGACGTAGGGTCCCTGCTTTTGGGACAAGGTGAATGACTACTGGCCTAATGATTTCATCTCTTTAGATACATCGTCACACAAGTCACAGAAGCCTTCTTTTTAATAATGCCAAGTTCAGTTCTTCGGCCAACATGGATGCCATGCCTTCATAACTATCATGATGTCTCAAATGAAACCCATCATGCTGCCGAATGGCTCAATGAGAAAATCCATCCCAAATCTATATACAGTATATTGTCTCGTGTTTTCACACATCCATCATTGAAGTCAAGGGAGAATCTTAATATGTCGATTAAAATAACATGTTGTCGTTGTTTCACTTGCCAGTTTGGATGTTGCGTTGCCCATGACATGACATGTGCTGCTGTTGATGCCAATGGTTGAGAGATTTGGGGGCATTGGCTTCTGGATCTTGTGCTGTTGGCACGAAGCCTGTTCCAAAACCGGATGAAATCGATGATGGATTGCTATTTACAGGTCATTTTACATGGAGAGAATGTGCTTTTGAAAGTAGTGATTTCCAGCAGGACTGACAAGATAAAGATCTTCACAAGAGATTAAAATCTTTGGGGGACCTGATTTAAATCTACCTTCTCATTGACATAGAAATTACAATGCAATGCACAGTGGAAGCCTGAAACCGAGTCATGCTCCCTTGAAATATCTTGATTGCATGAACAACTTAATTTGGTGTTAAATGATGTCTAGACATTGCTATTACTGATTTGGACCACGTGGTTCGCCAATTTAAATGGGATATTGACATGGGTCGCGTGCAGACAGATACACGGATTCTGTGCGAAACCAATTAATGACAGAATTGCCAGGATCAACATTAATTTCCTGATTGGGATTCATTCTCTCGTCAATGCCCATGTTTGCATGGGAAGACAATTGGAATATTGTGTCACATGTTCATTTCAGGATTGGGATTCATTCTCTCATCAATGGCCATGTTTGCATGGGAAGATAATTGGAATATTGTGTCACATGTTCATTTCAGGATTGGGATTCATTCTCTCATCAATGGCCATGTTTGCATGGGAAGATAATTGGAATATTGTGTCACATGTTCATCTCCTAATTGGGATTTATCTTCTCATCAATGGCCATGTTTGCATGGGAAGACAATTGGAATATTGTGTCACATGTTCATTTCCTGAATGGGATTTATCTTCTCATCAATGGCCATGCTTGCATGGGACGATAATTGGAATATTGTGTCACATGTTCATGTCATGATTGGGATTCATTCTCTCATCAATGGCTATGTTTGCATGGGAAGACAATTGGAATATTGTGTCACATGTTCATTTCCTGAATGGGATTTATCTTCTCATCAATGGCCATGTTTGCATGGGAAGACAATTGGAATATTGTGTCACATGTTCATCTCCTAATTGGGATTTATCTTCTCATCAATGGCCATGTTTGCATGGGAAGACAATTGGAATATTGTGTCACATGTTCATCTCCTAATTGGGATTTATCTTCTCATCAATGGCCATGTTTGCATGGGAAGACAATTGGAATATTGTGTCACATGTTCATTTCCTGAATGGGATTTATCTTCTCATCAATGGCCATGCTTGCATGGGACGATAATTGGAATATTGTGTCACATGTTCATGTCATGATTGGGATTCATTCTCTCATCAATGGCTATGTTTGCATGGGAAGACAATTGGAATATTGTGTCACATGTTCATTTCAGGATTGGGATTCATTCTCTCATCAATGGCCATGTTTGCATGGGAAGACACTTGGAATATTGTGTCACATGTTCATTTCAGGATTGGGATTCATTCTCTCATCAATGGCCATGTTTGCATGGGAAGACAATGGGCATATTGCGTCACATGTTCATTTCCTGATTGCGATTCCTTCTCTCATCAATGGCCATGTTTGCATGGGAAGATAATTGGAATATTGTGTCACATGTTCATTTCCTGATTGCGATTCATTCTCTCATCAATGGCCATGTTTGCATGGGAAGATAATTGGAATATTGTGTCACATGTTCATTTCCTGATTGCGATTCATTCTATCATCAATGGCCATGTTTGCATGGTAAGATAATTGGAATATTGTGTCACATGTTCATTTAATGATTGGAATTCATTCTCTCATCAATGGCCATGTTTGCATGGGAAGATAATTGGAATATTGTGTCACATGTTCATTTAATGATTGGAATTCATTCTCTCATCAATGGCCATGTTTGCATGGGAAGACAATTGGAATATTGTGTCACATGATCATTTAATGATTGGGATTCATTCTCTCATCAATGGCCATGTTTGCAGGGGAAGACAATTGGAATATTGTGTCACATGTTCATTTCCTGATTGGGATTCATTCTCCCATCAATGGCCATGTTTGCATGGTAAGATAATGGAAATATTGCGTCACATGTTCATTTCCTGATTGGGATTCATTCTCTCATCAATGGCCATGTTTGCATGGGAAGACAATGGGAATATTGTGTCACATGTTCATTTCATGATTGGGATTCATTCTCCCATCAATGGCCATGTTTGCATGGTAAGATAATGGAAATATTGCGTCACATGTTCATTTCCTGATTGGGATTCATTCTCTCATCAATGGCCATGTTAGCATGGGAAGACAATGGGAATATTTCGTCACATGTTCATTTCCTGATTGGGATTCATTCTCTCATCAATGGCCATGTTTGCATGGGAAGACAATGGGAATATTGTGTCACATGTTCATTTCCTGAATGGGATTCATTATCTCATCAATGGTCATGTTTGCATGGGAAGATAATTGGAATATTGTGTCACATGTTCATTGCCTGATTGGAATTCATTCTCTCATCAATGGCCATGTTTGCATGGGAAGATAATTGGAATATTGTATCACATGTTCATTTCATTAATTGGGATTCATTCTCTCATCTATGGCCATGTTTGCATGGGAAGATAATTGGAATATTGTATCACATGTTCATTTCATGATTGGGATTCATTCTCCCATCTATGGCCATGTTTGCATGGGAAGATAATTGGAATATTGTATCACATGTTCATTTCATGATTGGGATTCATTCTCTCATCTATGGCCATGTTTGCATGGGACGATAATTGGAATATTGTGTCACATGTTCATTTCATGATTGGGATTCATTCTCTCATCAATGGCCATGTTTGCATGGTAAGATAATGGAAATATTGTGTCACATGTTCATCTCCTGATTGGGATTCTTTGTCTTATCAATGGCCATGTTTGCATGGGAAGATATTTGGAATATTGTGTCACATGTTCATCTCCTGATTGGGATTCATTCTCTCATCAATAGCCATGTTTGCATGGGAAGATAATTGGAATATTGTGTCACATGTTCATTTAATGATTGGGATTCATTCTCTCATCAATGGCCATGTTTGCATGGGAAGACAATTGGAATATTGTGTCACATGTTCATTTAATGATTGGGATTCATTCTCTAATCAATGGCCATGTTTGCATGGGAAGATAATTGGAATATTGTGTCACATGTTAATTTCATGATTGGGATTCATTCCCTCATCAATGGCCATGTTTGCATGGTAGGATAATGGAAATATTGCGTCACATGTTCATCTCCTGATTGGGATTCTTTGTCTCATCCATGGCCACGTTTGCATCGGAAGATAATTGGAATATTGTGTCACATGTTCATTTCATGATTGGGATTCATTCCCTCATCAATGGCCATGTTTGCATGGTAAGATAATTTGGAATACTGTGTCACATGTTCATTTCCTGATTTTTTTAAATTTTATTTATTGTATAGAGTCGAGGCTCGTGAAAGAGCTAACATTTATCAAACAAACAAATCAAACAAACAAGCAAACAAAGTATATAAAAAGGGGGAGCGGTCGACAAGATGGGGAGAGAAGGGGAGGAAGCACACAAACACAACATTTGAGAGCAGGGACATCGGGAGATGTTTTTGGAGGGAGAGGGCCTGGGGGGAGGCAGGATAGGTATAAAACGGAAGGACACCAAGGACTTCCAGGAAAGAAGTCAAAAGTCACCTCAAAAAAGTGGATTTGGGGTGAAATTAGCGGGGGTAGAAAAGATCAAGGTTTTGGATTGGGGAAGATAAGAGATGGTGGTGAACAGCCGTTTTAAAGACCTGGAGGGAGGAGTGGGATTGAAGAGAGTGAGGGAGTTTGTTCCAGAGGCGGGAGAAAAGAGGAATGAAGGAGTGAAGGTGAGCAGAGAGTCTTGATTTTGACAGATTAACCATAAGAGGGTTGCAGGCAGATCTTGTGCGACATGCAGGAATATTTGGGGGACAGAGCCCAGAGAGAGCTGGGGGAGCAAGGCCGGAGAGGAGTCGGTAGAAGACGGAAAGACCACCAACCTGCCTGCGGTGATTAAGTGAAAGGCCCTCGGAGATAGCTTCATCGCGGGAGATTCCAATGATTCTGAACGCTTTGGTTTCAACAGCGTGAAGACGAGCTAGGTGTGAGGCAGGAGCACCAGCCCAGAGGGGAGAGCAGTACTCCATTGAGCTGCAGATGAAAGCCTTGTATGTGGTGAGGAGCTCAGGTGTGCCAAGGAAGGACTTCGCACGACGGAGGATGCCCAGTCGGCGACTGGCTTTGGAGGCCAGCTTGGAAATGTGGTTTTCCCAGGAAAGATCATGGCAGATAGTGAGACCCAAAAGCTTGAGTGACAGAACTTCTTGGAGAGGATTATTCAGAAAGTAGATGGGAGGGTTGTCCAGTCAGTCTTTTCGGAGAGACATCGCAAGAGTGTGAGATTTGTCAGGATTGAAAGACATGTTCCACTTGTTTGCCCAGTCTGTGATTTTGTCCAGGTCTGCAGAGAGTGAGGAGGCTGCAGACTGCCGATCTGAGGGATGAGGAATGGAGCGGCAGAGAGTGGAGTCATCAGCAAAGAGATAGAGAGGATTTTCAAGAGAGTCAGAGAGATCATTGATGAAGACCAGAAAAAGCATAGGGCCCAGAACACTGCCTTGGGGAACTCCAGCCTGAACATGAAGAGGAGATGAGAGAAACCCATTCAGGGCCACATGTTGACGACGACTAGAGAGGAAGTCCGCCAGCCATGCGTGGAGATTTCCATGGATACCAAAGGAGGAGAGTTTGGTGAGCAGAGCGGGGTGCCAGACCGTATCGAAGGCACGTGATATGTCGAGGGAGACAGCTCTAATTTCCTGTTTGGCATTGAGGACCTCCATCCATTGTTGAGACAGCAGAAGCAGCATGTCCAGAGTAGAGTGACCTGGTCTGAAACCAAATTGATGATCAGTGATCAAGCCATTGGAGAAGAGGAAAGATTTCATATCCGAAGCAATGATGGATTCTATGACTTTGCTGATAATTGGGAGAAGGCTGATTGGTCTGTAGTTGCTAGGATCTGTTTTTGTGCAAAGCGGTGATGTTGGCTGATTTCCAAGCAGATGGCAGTTGACCTTGAGCAAAAGAGAGGGTGAAGAGAACAGAGAGAGGGAGTGAAAGAGCAGAAGAACATGATTTTAGGACCCGTGGGCTGATGCCGTCAGGTCCAGTTGCAGAATCAGAGTCGAGGGTTGACAGAAACTTTTCCACCTTGTCAGGAGGAAAGGACACGGAGTCCAGCAGCAGCTGGGTACGACTGGGTATGGTGGGTACAGAGAGGGATGGGTTTGGGACACAAGATTTAGAGGCAAACACAGAGTTGAGGCATTCAGCTTTTTCACGTGCGGAGTCAGCTGTGTAGCCGTTTGAGGTAAGGGGGGGTATGGAGGGGGAACAAACACCAGAAACAGATTTTACCAGACGCCACCAGGATTTGGAAGAGGGAGACAGATAAGAGAGTTCGGTCTTGAGAATGGAGAGATATTTTTTCCTGGCTCTCCTGAGGGTGGACACACACTTGTTTCGGGCTTTGTGAAAGGAAATGAGATTTCCTTCCGTTGGATTTGCTTTCCAGGAGACGAAAGCAAGTTGTTTCTGGGCAACAGCCTCACCACAAGATTCCGTGTACCATGGACGGGAGGAAGGGTATGACAACTGAAGACGAGATGGGATAAATCTGTGCATGAGAGAGAGCAATTTACTTTGGAAGAATTCCCAGGATGAGTTGATGTCAGAGGTGGTAGAGATGGGAGACCAGTCCAGATGATTGATGGCTGCTTGAAGACCGTGCCAGTTGGCCTGAGTGAAATGCCAGACTCGTCGATGCTGAGCAGGCTCCTGAGAATGGTCAGAGAGATGTCCACTTTAACAAGGTCATGATCAGATGATCCGATTGGAGCAGAAGAAGAGCAGCAGACATTTTCAGGGAAGTTAGTCATAACCACATCCAGAAGAGAAGATGCTCCGTTGACTGAGATCCGGGTCGGGAAATTGACAGATTGTGTCAGTCCCAGTGAGTCGCAGAAGTCCTTTGTTGAGGAGCCATGGCTGGTGAGAGAGGTACCTACACCCAGCCAACTGGCATGGTGACAATTGAAATCACCACATATGAGGAAGAGAGAGTTGGGATGAGTATATAGAAGTTGGTCCATATTGTCAGACAGCGAGATGTAGATGGAGTCATCACTGTTTGGTGGATGGTACAACACACATATGAACAAGAGGTGGGAGCGAAGGGGAAGCCGTAGCCAGAGGTATTCCTGGGGGTGAGGTGGAGAGAGTGCAGTGCAGGCGAGTGAGGAGGAGATAGCAACCCCACCTCCAGGACGAGGCTCAGGTCTATCATACCGGAGGAGGGAGTAACCCGGGAGAGATACTAAGGAATCAGAGACATCATGAAGGAGGAAAGTTTCTGTTAAGCAGATCACATCTGGTTTGACAGAAGCAACCTGTATGGAGAGATCAGTTAAGTTTGAAAGAAGGCCCGGATGTTTGAGGTCCATACCGTTAATGAGGAGGAAGGGGGGAGCATCGGATACAGAACAGGGGGGAGGAGGGGTAGGGTAAGATGTGGAAGAGGTGGAAGAGGTAGGGAGAGCTGTTGAAGGTGTGTCAGAGATTTCAGAATAGCTCGGAGAAAGGGAAGGATGGGGCGGACAAAAGGTTTGATGGTGATTGGGTGAGGCACAATGAGGTGTTATTTGAGGAGGGGGCAGAGCGAGGCAGAAGGTTGGGGGAGATGGAGGTGAGAGTTGGAAGGGGGAAGAAGCGGGGAGGATGCTTTGAGGAGGGGGAGTGAGAGGGGGGAAATTGAGAAGAAATGAGGGTGGGGGAGATTTGAAGGGGAGGGGCGAGGGGGGAGTTTGGGAGGGAAGGGACAAGGGGAAAGATTTGAAAGGGATGGGATATGGGGGAGATTTGGAGGGGAGGGGTGAGGGAGGAGTCTAGGACGGGAGGGGCGAGGGGGAGTCTTGGAGGGGAGGGGTGAGGGGATAGTTTAGGAGGGAGGGGGCAAGGGGGGAGATTTGAAAGGGATGGGTGATGGGGAGGATTAGGAGGGGAGGGGAAAGGGGGAAGATTTGAAAGGGATGGGTGATGGGGAAGATTTTGAGGGGAGGGGTGATGGGGAAGATTTGGAGGGGAGGGGTTATGGGGAAGATTTGGAGGGGAGGGGTGAGATTGGATTTTAGAAAGTGTACGATTAATGGGAAACGAACATTTATTGCAAAATATATAAATATATAAATATAAAAATATCAAAAAATATATATTATACCATCTCTTACAGTTCCTCCTTTCTACATTCCATAAACTATCCAGAACTCCATCCCTCCTCCAGTGTCCTCAAACGTATTTTTGACTCGAAGGTCTCAAACTCATTTTGCAAAAAATGTTCGTTTCCCATGAATCATACACTTTTCAAAATCCAATCTCACCCCTCCCCTCCAAATCCTCCCCATCTCCCATCCCTTTCAAATCTCCCCCCTTGCCCCTTCCCTCCCCTCCCTCCTAAACTCCCCCCACACCCCTCCCCTCCGAGACTCTCCCTCGCTCCTCCCCTCCTAGACTCCCCTCTCACCCCTCCTCCTCAAAGCATCCTCCCTGCTTCTTCCTCCTTCCAACTTTCACCTTCATCTCCCCAAACCTCCTGCCTTGCTCTTCCCCCTCCTCAAATAACACCTCACTGTGCCTCACCCAATCTCCATCAAACCTTTTGTCTGCCCCATTCTTCCCTTTCTCCAAGCTATTCTGAAATCTCTGACACACCTTCAACAGCTCTCCCTACCTCTTCCTCCTCTTCCACATCTTACCCTACCCCTCCCCCCCCCCTGTTCTGGACCCGATGCTCCCCCTTCCTCTTCATTAACGGTATGGACCTCAAACATCCGGGGCCTTCGCTCAAACTTGACTGACCTCTCCATACAGGTTGCTTCTGACAAACCAGATGTGATCTGCTTAACAGAAACTTTCCTCCTTCATGATGTCTCTGATGCCTTGGTATCTCTCCCAGGTTACTCCCTCCTCCGGTATGATAGACCTGAGCCTCGTCCTGGAGGTGGGGTTGCTATCTTTATAAAAAAACTCTCTTCCTCACTCGCCCTCCACTGCCCTCTCTCCACCTCACCCCCAGGAATACCTTTGGCTACGGCTTCCCCTTCGCTCCCACATTTTGTTCATATGTGTGTTGTACCGTCCACCAATCAGCGATGACTCCATCTACATCTCACTGTCTGATAATATGGACCAACTTCTATCTACCCATCCCAACTCTCTCTTCCTCATATGTGGTGATTTCAATTGTCACCATGCCAGTTGGCTGGGTGTGGGTACCTCTCTCACCAGCCATGGCTCTTCAGCAAAGGACTTCTGCGACTCACTGGGACTGACACAATCTGTCAATTTCCCGACCCGGATCTCAGTCAACGGAGCATCTTCTCTTCTGGATTTGGTTATGACAAACTTCCCTGAAAATGTCTGCTGCTCTTCTTCTGCTCCAATCGGCTCATCTGATCATGTGCTTGTCAAAGTGGACATCTCTCTGACCATTCTCAGAGAGCCCCCTCAGCGTCGACGAGTCTGGCATTTCACTCAGGCCAACTGGCACGGTCTTCAAGCAGCCATCAATCATCTGGACTGGTCTCCCATCTCTACCGCCTCTGACATCAACTCATCCTGGGAATTCTTTCAAAGTAAATTGCTCTCTCTCATGCACAGATTTATACCATCTCGTCTTCAGTTGTCATACCCTTCCTCCCGTCCATGGTACACGGAATCTTGTGGTGAGGCTGTTGCCCTGAAACAACTTGCTTTCGTCTCCTGGAAAGCAAATCCAACGGAAGGAAATCTCATTTCCTTTCACAAAGCCCGAAACAAGTGTGTGTCCACCCTCAGGAGAGCCAGGAAACAATATCTCACCATTCTCAAGACCGAACTCTCTTATCTGTCTCCCTCTTCCAAATCCTGGTGGCGTCTGGTCAAATCTGTTTCTGGTGTTTGTTCCCCCTCCATCCCCTCCCTCACCTCAAACGGCTTAACGGCTGACTCCGCACGTGAAAAAGCTGAATGCCTCAACTCTGTGTTTGCCTCTAAATCTTGTGTCCCAAACCCATCCCTCTCTGTACCCACCGTACCCAGTCGTACCCAGCTGCTCCTGGACTCTGTGTCCTTTCCTCCTGACAAGGTGGAAAAGTTTCTGTCAACCCTCGACTCTGATTCTGCAACTGGTCCTGACGGCATCAGCCCACGGGTCCTAAAATCATGTTCTTCTGCTCTTTCACTCCCTCTTTCTGTTCTCTTCACCCTCTCTTTTGCTCAAGGTCATCTGCCATCTGCTTGGAAATCAGCCAACATCACCGCTTTGCACAAAAAAGGTGCAAAAACAGATCCCAGCAACTACAGACCAATCAGCCTTCTCCCAATTATCAGCAAAGTCATGGAATCCATCATTGCTTCAGATATTAAATCTTTCCTCTTCTCCAATGGCTTGATCTCTGATCATCAATTTGGTTTCAGACCTGGTCACTCTACTCTGGACATGCTGCTTCTGCTTTCTCAACAATGGATGGAGGTCCTCAACGCCAAACAGGAAATTAGAGCTGTCTCCCTTGACATTTCACGTGCCTTCGATACGGTCTGGCACCCTGCTCTGCTCTCCAAACTCTCCTCCTTTGGTATCCATGGAAATCTCCACGCATGGCTGGCGGACTTCCTCTCTGGTCGTAGTCAACGTGTGGCCCTGAATGGGTTTCTCTCATCTCCTCTTCCTGTTCAGGCTGGAGTTCCCCAAGGTAGTGTTCTGAGCCCTGTGCTTTTTCTGGTCTTCATCAATGATCTCTCTGACTCTCTTGAAAATCCTCTCTATCTCTTTGCTGACGACTCTACTCTCTGTCGCTCCATTCCTCATCCCTCAGATCGGCAGTCTGCAGCCTCCTCACTCTCTGCAGACCTGGACAAAATCACAGACTGGTCAAACAAGTGGAACATGTCTTTCAATCCTGACAAATCTCACACTCTTACAATGTCTCTCCGAAAGGACCGACTGGACAACCCTCCCATCTACTTTCTCAACAATCCTCTCCAAGAAGTTCTGTCGCTCAAGCTTTTGGGTCTCACTATCTGCCATGATCTTTCTTGGGAAAACCACATTTCCAAGCTGGCCTCCAAAGCCAGTCGCCGACTGGGCATCCTCCGTCATGCGAAGTCCTTCCTTGGCACACCTGAGCTCCTCACCACATACAAGGCTTTCATCCGCAGGTCAATGGAATACTGTTCCCCCCTCTGGGCTGGTGCTCCTGCCTCACACCTTGCTCGGCTTCACGCTGTTGAGGCCAAAGCTTTCAGAATCATTGGAATCTCCTGCGATGTAGTCAACGCCGAGGGCCTTTCACTCACTCACTGCAGGCATGTTGGTGGTCTTTCTGTCTTCTACCGACTCCTCTCCGGCCTTGCTCCCCCAGCTCTCTCTGTGCTCTGTCCCCCCAATATTCCTTCAGGTCGCACAAGATCTGCCTGCAACCCTCTTATGGTTAAACTGCCAAAGTCTAGGCTCTCTGCTCACCTTCACTCTTTCATTCCCCTTTTCTCCCGCCTCTGGAACAAACTCCCCCACTCCCTTCAATCCCACTCCTCCCTCCAGGTCTTTAAAACAGCTGTTCACCACCATCTCTTATCTTCCCCCATCGAAAACCTTGATCTTTTCTACCCCGGTAATTCACCCCAGAGTCCTTGCAGTGTTCATATGTTTTAATCCTCTCCCACCTCCCCCCAAGTCCTCCCGATGTCCCTGCTCTCAAATGTTGTGTTTGTGTCCTTCCCCTTCTTCCCCCTCTCTTTTGTGTCCTCCCCCCTCTCTCCCATTCTTGTTTGCCGCTCCCCTTGTTTTTTGTGTTTTGTGTGTCGGTTTGTCTTTTTGTGTGATTAATGTTTGCTCTTTCACGAGCCTCGATCTTGTAGACAAAAAAAAAAAAAAAAAAAAAAAAAAAAGAGTTTCTTGTGACCTTCGAGTCAAAAATACGTTTAAGGACGCTGGATGGAGGATGGAGTGCAGGAGAGTTTAGGGAATGTAGAAAAAAGGCATGATAGGAGATGGAATTTTTTTTTTTGGGATGAATAGATTTGGTGAGCAAGTCGAAAGCAGCCTTTTAAAGAAGAAGAAGAAAAAGGTGTTATAATATATGACGGAATACAGAACTTGAGGGGAAAGTGTAAACATTGAAAGTTAATAACAGTGAAAACTATCTGGGGAAATGGGGGAGAAACATGTGGTCGAAGAACGAACGAACGAATAAGAATGAATAAACGAATGAGAACAAGAATAAGAACAGAGAAGGAAATGTTTTTTTTCTGTTTTTTTCTTCGTTGAGATTTACACAAGGAAGTAGGCTATGGGGTGAAAAGACTGGGAAAACAGAGAACGAAAGTTATTGGATCACAAATGACGGACCGCTGAGGGAAAAACAAAGCCTCAAGATTGTACACTGTACAAGGCCTCAAGACACGACACGAATTAACACGATTTTCGATGCAAGTATGAAAGATTTGCACCGAAAATCTTCCGCGGGACACAATATACGTACACACACCATAAAATAAATACAGGTATTACGAAAATACAAATGGGAACAATTACTTAACTTCGATTTCAAATCGCTCGCGACGCAGCAAAGGCCTTGCTCGCGACGCGGCAAACAGACAATTAATTTATGAAAAAAAAATGAAAAATTTGGGATTCATTCTCTCATCAATGGTCATGTTTGCATGGGAAGATAATTGGAATATTGTGTCACATGTTCATTTCATGATTGGGATTCATCCTCTCATCAGTGGCCATGTTTGCATAAAAAGATAATTGGAATATTGTGTCACATGTTCATTTCATGATTGGGATTCATTCTCTCATCAATGGCCATGTTTGCATGGGAAGATAATTGGAATATTGTGTCACATGTTCATTTCCTGATTGCGATTCATTCTCTCATCAATGGCCATGTTTGCATGGGAAGATAATTGGAATATTGCGTCACATGTTCATTTCCTGATTGCGATTCATTCTCTCATCAATGGCCATGTTTGCATGGGAAGATAATTGGAATATTGTGTCACATGTTCATTTCATAATTGGGATTCATTCTCTCATCAATGGCCATGTTTGCATGAGAAGATAATTGGAATATTGTGTCACATGTTCATTTCATGATTGGGATTCATTCTCTCATCAATGGCCATGTTTGCATGGTAAGATAATTGGAATATTGTGTCACATGTTCATTTCCTGATTGGGATTCATTCCCTCATCAATGGCAATGTTTGCATGGGAAGATAATTGGAATATTGTGTCACATGTTCATTTCCTGATTGCGATTCATTCTATCATCAATGGCCATGTTTGCATGGTAAGATAATTGGAATATTGTGTTACATGTTCATCTCCTGATTGGGATTCATTCTCTCATCAATGGCCATGTTTGCATGGGAAGATAATTGGAATATTGTGTCACATGTTCATTTCCTGATTGCGATTCATTCTATCATCAATGGCCATGTTTGCATGGGAAGATAATTGGAATATTGTGTCACATGTTAATCTCATGATTGGGATTCATTCCCTCATCAATGGCCATGTTTGCATGGTAGGATAATGGAAATATTGCGTCACATGTTCATCTCCTGATTGGGATTCTTTGTCTCATCAATGGCCATGTTTGCATGGTAAGATAATGGAAATATTGTGTCACATGTTCATCTCCTGATTGGGATTCTTTGTCTCATCAATGGCCATGTTTGCATGGGAAGATAATTGGAATATTGTGTCACATGTTCATCTCCTGATTGGGATTCATTCTCTCATCAATGGCCATGTTTGCATGGGAAGATAATTGGAATATTGTGTCACATGTTCATTTCCTGATTGCGATTCATTCTCTCATCAATGGCCATGTTTGCATGGGAAGATAATTGGAATATTGCGTCACATGTTCATTTCCTGATTGCGATTCATTCTCTCATCAATGGCCATGTTTGCATGGGAAGATAATTGGAATATTGTGTCACATGTTCATTTCATAATTGGGATTCATTCTCTCATCAATGGCCATGTTTGCATAAGAAGATAATTGGAATATTGTGTCACATGTTCATTTCATGATTGGGATTCATTCTCTCATCAATGGCCATGTTTGCATGGTAAGATAATTGGAATATTGTGTCACATGTTCATTTCCTGATTGGGATTCATTCCCTCATCAATGGCCATGTTTGCATGGGAAGATAATTGGAATATTGTGTCACATGTTCATTTCCTGATTGCGATTCATTCTATCATCAATGGCCATGTTTGCATGGTAAGATAATTGGAATATTGTGTTACATGTTCATCTCCTGATTGGGATTCATTCTCTCATCAATGGCCATGTTTGCATGGGAAGATAATTGGAATATTGTGTCACATGTTCATTTCCTGATTGCGATTCATTCTATCATCAATGGCCATGTTTGCATGGGAAGATAATTGGAATATTGTGTCACATGTTAATTTCATGATTGGGATTCATTCCCTCATCAATGGCCATGTTTGCATGGTAGGATAATGGAAATATTGCGTCACATGTTCATCTCCTGATTGGGATTCTTTGTCTCATCAATGGCCATGTTTGCATGGTAAGATAATGGAAATATTGTGTCACATGTTCATCTCCTGATTGGGATTCTTTGTCTCATCAATGGCCATGTTTGCATGGGAAGATAATTGGAATATTGTGTCACATGTTCATCTCCTGATTGGGATTCATTCTCTCATCAATAGCCATGTTTGCATGGGAAGATAATTGGAATATTGTGTCACATGTTCATTTAATGATTGGAATTCATTCTCTCATCAATGGCCATGTTTGCATGGGAAGATAATTGGAATATTGTGTCACATGTTCATTTAATGATTGGGATTCATTCTCTCATCAATGGCCATGTTTGCATGGGAAGATAATTGGAATATTGTGTCACATGTTAATTTCATGATTGGGATTCATTCCCTCATCAATGGCCATGTTTGCATGGTAGGATAATGGAAATATTGCGTCCCATGTTCATCTCCTGATTGGGATTCTTTGTCTCATCCATGGCCACGTTTGCATCGGAAGATAATTGGAATATTGTGTCACATGTTCATTTAATGATTGGGATTCATTCTCTCATCAATGGCCATGTTTGCATGGGAAGATAATTGGAATATTGTGTCACATGTTAATTTCATGATTGGGATTCATTCCCTCATCAATGGCCATGTTTGCATGGTAGGATAATGGAAATATTGCGTCCCATGTTCATCTCCTGATTGGGATTCTTTGTCTCATCCATGGCCACGTTTGCATCGGAAGATAATTGGAATATTGTGTCACATGTTCATTTCATGATTGGGATTCATTCCCTCATCAATGGCCATGTTTGCATGGTAAGATAATTTGGAATACTGAGTCACATGTTCATATCCTGATTTTTTAAAATTTTATTTATTGTATAGAGTCGAGGCTCGTGAAAGAGCTAACATTTATCAAACAAACAAATCAAACAAACAAGCAAACAAAGTATATAAAAAGGGGGAGCGGTCGACAAGATGGGGAGAGAAGGGGAGGAAGCACACAAACACAACATTTGAGAGCAGGGACATCGGGAGATGTTTTTGGAGGGAGAGGGCCTGGGGGGAGGTAGGATAGGTATAAAACGGAAGGAGACCAAGGACTTCCAGGAAAGAAGTCAAAAGTCACCTCAAAAAAGTGGATTTGGGGTGAAATTAGCGGGGGTAGAAAAGATCAAGGTTTTGGATTGGGGAAGATAAGAGATGGTGGTGAACAGCCGTTTTAAAGACCTGGAGGGAGGAGTGGGATTGAAGAGAGTGAGGGAGTTTGTTCCAGAGGCGGGAGAAAAGAGGAATGAAGGAGTGAAGGTGAGCAGAGAGTCTTGATTTTGACAGTTTAACCATAAGAGGGTTGCAGGCAGATCTTGTTCGACATGCAGGAATATTTGGGGGACAGAGCCCAGAGAGAGCTGGGGGAGCAAGGCCGGAGAGGAGTTGGTAGAAGACGGAAAGACCACCAACCTGCCTGCGGTGATTAAGTGAAAGGCCCTCGGAGATAGCTTCATCGCGGGAGATTCCAATGATTCTGAACGCTTTGGTTTCAACAGCATGAAGACGAGCTAGGTGTGAGGCAGGAGCACCAGCCCAGAGGGGAGAGCAGTACTCCATTGAGCTGCAGATGAAAGCCTTGTATGTGGTGAGGAGCTCAGGTGTGCCAAGGAAGGACTTCGCACGACGGAGGATGCCCAGTCGGCGACTGGCTTTGGAGGCCAGCTTGGAAATGTGGTTTTCCCAGGAAAGATCATGGCAGATAGTGAGACCCAAAAGCTTGAGTGACAGAACTTCTTGGAGAGGATTATTCAGAAAGTAGATGGGAGGGTTGTCCAGTCAGTCTTTTCGGAGAGACATCGTAAGAGTGTGAGATTTGTCAGGATTGAAAGACATGTTCCACTTGTTTGCCCAGTCTGTGATTTTGTCCAGGTCTGCAGAGAGTGAGGAGGCTGCAGACTGCCGATCTGAGGGATGAGGAATGGAGCGGCAGAGAGTGGAGTCATCAGCAAAGAGATAGAGAGGATTTTCAAGAGAGTCAGAGAGATCATTGATGAAGACCAGAAAAAGCATAGGGCCCAGAACACTGCCTTGGGGAACTCCAGCCTGAACAGGAAGAGGAGATGAGAGAAACCCATTCAGGGCCACATGTTGACGACGACTAGAGAGGAAGTCTGCCAGCCATGCGTGGAGATTTCCATGGATACCAAAGGAGGAGAGTTTGGTGAGCAGAGCGGGGTGCCAGACTGTATCGAAGGCACGTGATATGTCGAGGGAGACAGCTCTAATTTCCTGTTTGGCATTGAGGACCTCCATCCATTGTTGAGACAGCAGAAGCAGCATGTCCAGAGTAGAGTGACCTGGTCTGAAACCAAATTGATGATCAGTGATCAAGCCATTGGAGAAGAGGAAAGATTTTATATCCGAAGCAATGATGGATTCCATGACTTTGCTGATAATTGGGAGAAGGCTGATTGGTCTGTAGTTGCTAGGATCTGTTTTTGTGCAAAGCGGTGATGTTGGCTGATTTCCAAGCAGGTGGCAGTTGACCTTGAGCAAAAGAGAGGGTGAAGAGAACAGAGAGAGGGAGAGAAAGAGCGGAAGAACATGATTTTAGGACACGTGGGCTGATGCCGTCAGGTCCAGTTGCAGAATCAGAGTCGAGGGTTGACAGAAACTTTTCCACCTTGTCAGGAGGAAAGGACACGGAGTCCAGCAGCAGCTGGGTACGACTGGGTATGGTGGGTACAGAGAGGGATGGGTTTGGGACACAAGATTTAGAGGCAAACACAGAGTTGAGGCATTCAGCTTTTTCACGTGCGGAGTCAGCTGTGTAGCCGTTTGAGGTAAGGGGGGGTATGGAGGGGGAACAAACACCAGAAACAGATTTTACCAGACGCCACCAGGATTTGGAAGAGGGAGACAGATAAGAGAGTTCGGTCTTGAGAACGGAGAGATATTTTTTCCTGGCTCTCCTGAGGGTGGACACACACTTGTTTCGGGCTTTGTGAAAGGAAATGAGATTTCCTTCCGTTGGATTTGCTTTCCAGGAGAGGAAGGCAAGTTGTTTCTGGGCAACAGCCTCACCACAAGATTCCGTGTACCATGGACGGGAGGAAGGGTATGACAACTGAAGACGAGATGGGATAAATCTGTGCATGTGAGAGAGCAATTTACTTTGGAAGAATTCCCAGGATGAGTTGATGTCAGAGGTGGTAGAGATGGGAGACCAGTCCAGATGATTGATGGCTGCTTGAAGACCGTGCCAGTTGGCCTGAGTGAAATGCCAGACTCGTCGATGCTGAGCAGGCTCCTGAGAATGGTCAGAGAGATGTCCACTTTAACAAGGTCATTATCAGATGATCCGATTGGAGCAGAAGAAGAGCAGCAGACATTTTCAGGGAAGTTAGTCATAACCACATCCAGAAGAGAAGATGCTCCGTTGACTGAGATCCGGGTCGGGAAATTGACAGATTGTGTCAGTCCCAGTGAGTCGCAGAAGTCCTTTGCTGAGGAGCCATGGCTGGTGAGAGAGGTACCTACACCCAGCCAACTGGCATGGTGACAATTGAAATCACCACATATGAGGAAGACAGAGTTGGGATGAGTAGATAGAAGTTGGTCCATATTGTCAGACAGCGAGATGTAGATGGAGTCATCACTGTTTGGTGGACGGTACAACACACATATGAACAAGAGGTGGGAGCGAAGGGGAAGCCGTAGCCAGAGGTATTCCTGGGGGTGAGGTGGAGAGAGTGCAGTGCAGGCAAGTGAGGAGGAGATAGCAACCCGACCTCCAGGACGAGGCTCAGGTCTATCATACCGGAGGAGGGCGTAACCCGGGAGAGATACTAAGGAATCAGAGACATCATGAAGGAGGAAAGTTTCTGTTAAGCAGATCACGTCTGGTTTGACAGAAGCAACCTGTATGGAGAGATCAGTTAAGTTTGAACGAAGGCCCCGGATGTTTGAGGTCCATACCGTTAATGAGGAGGAAGGGGGAGCATCGGATACAGAACAGGGGGGAGGAGGGGTAGGGTAAGATGTGGAAGAGGTGGAAGAGGTAGGGAGAGCTGTTGAAGGTGTGTCAGAGATTTCAGAATAGCTCGGAGAAAGGGAAGGATGGGGCGGACAGAAGGTTTGATGGTGATTGGGTGAGGCACAATGAGGTGTTATTTGAGGAGGGGGAAGAGCGAGGCAGAAGGTTGGGGGAGATGGAGGTGAGAGTTGGAAGGGGGAAGAAGCGGGGAGGATGCTTTGAGGAGGGGGAGTGAGAGGGGGGAAATTGAGAAGAAATGAGGGTGGGGAGATTTGAAGGGGAGGGGCGAGGGGGGAGTTTGGGAGGGAAGGGACAAGGGGAGGGATTTGAAAGGGATGGGATATGGGGGAGATTTGGAGGGGAGGGGTGAGGGAGGAGTCTAGGAGGGGAGGGGCGAGGGGGAGTCTTGGAGGGGAGGGGTGAGGGGATAGTTTAGGAGGGAGGGGGCAAGGGGGGAGATTTGAAAGGGATAGGTGATGGGGAGGATTAGGAGGGGAGGGGAAAGGGGGAAGATTTGAAAGGGATGGGTGATGGGGAAGATTTTGAGGGGAGGGGTGATGGGGAAGATTTTGAGGGGAGGGGTTATGGGGAAGATTTGGAGGGGAGGGGTGAGATTGGATTTTAGAAAGTGTACGATTAATGGGAAACGAACATTTATTGCAAAATGAGTTTCTTGTGACCTTCGAGTCAAAAATACGTTTAAGGACGCTGGATGGAGGATGGAGTGCAGGAGAGTTTAGGGAATGTAGAAAAAAGGCATGATAGGAGATGGAATTTTTTTTTTGGGGATGAATAGATTTGGTGAGCAAGTCGAAAGCAGCCTTTTAAAGAAGAAGAAGAAAAAGGTGTTATAATATATGACGGAATACAGAACTTGAGGGGAAAGTGTAAGCATTGAAAGTTAATAACAGTGAAAACTATCTGGGGAAATGGGGGAGAAACATGTGGTCGAAGAACGAACGAACGAATAAGAATGAATAAACGAATGAGAACAAGAATAAGAACAGAGAAGGAAATGTTTTTTTTCTGTTTTTTTCTTAGTTGAGATTTACACAAGGAAGTAGGCTATGGGGTGAAAAGACTGGGAAAACAGAGAACGAAAGTTATTGGATCACAAACGACGGACCGCTGAGAGAAAAACAAAGCCTCAAGGTTGTACACTGTACAAGGCCTCAAGACACGACACGAATTAACACGATTTTCAATGCAAGTATGAAAGATTTGCACCGAAAATCTTCCTCGGGACACAATATACGTACACACACCATAAAATAAATACAGGTATTACGAAAATACAAATGGGAACAATTACTTAACTTCGATTTCAAATCGCTCGCGACGCAGCAAAGGCCTTGCTCGCGACGCGGCAAACAGACGATTAATTTATGAAAAAAAAATGAAAAATTTGGGATTCATTCTCTCATCAATGGTCATGTTTGCATGGGAAGATAATTGGAATATTGTGTCACATGTTCATTTCATGATTGGGATTCATCCTCTCATCAGTGGCCATGTTTGCATAAGAAGATAATTGGAATATTGTGTCACATGTTCATTTCATGATTGGGATTCATTCTCTCATCAATGGCCATGTTTGCATGGGAAGATAATTGGAATATTGTGTCACATGTTCATTTCCTGATTGCGATTCATTCTCTCATCAATGGCCATGTTTGCATGGGAAGATAATTGGAATATTGCGTCACATGTTCATTTCCTGATTGCAATTCATTCTCTCATCAATGGCCATGTTTGCATGGGAAGATAATTGGAATATTGTGTCACATGTTCATTTCATAATTGGGATTCATTCTCTCATCAATGGCCATGTTTGCATAAGAAGATAATTGGAATATTGTGTCACATGTTCATTTCATGATTGGGATTCATTCTCTCATCAATGGCCATGTTTGCATGGTAAGATAATTGGAATATTGTGTCACATGTTCATTTCCTGATTGGGATTCATTCCCTCATCAATGGCCATGTTTGCATGGGAAGATAATTGGATTATTGTGTCACATGTTCATTTCCTGATTGCGATTCATTCTATCATCAATGGCCATGTTTGCATGGTAAGATAATTGGAAGATTGTGTTACATGTTCATCTCCTGATTGGGATTCATTCTCTCATCAATGGCCATGTTTGCATGGGAAGATAATTGGAATATTGTGTCACATGTTCATTTCCTGATTGCGATTCATTCTATCATCAATGGCCATGTTTGCATGGTAAGATAATTGGAATATTGTGTCACATGTTCATCTCCTGATTGGGATTCTTTGTCTCATCAATGGCCATGTTTGCATGGGATGATAATTGGAATATTGTGTCACATGTTCATTTCATGATTGGGATTCATTCTCTCATCAATGGCCATGTTTGCATAAGAAGATAATTGGAATATTGTGTCACATGTTCATTTCATGATTGGGATTCATTCTCTCATCAATGGCCATGTTTGCATGGTAAGATAATTGGAATATTGTGTCACGTGTTCATTTCCTGATTGGGATTCATTCTCTCATCAATGGCCATGTTTGCATGGGAAGATAATTGGAATATTGTGTCACATGTTCATTTAATGATTGGGATTCATTCTCTCATCAATGGCCATGTTTGCATGGGAAGATAATTGGAATATTGTGTCACATGTTCATTTCCTGATTGTGATTCATTCTCTCATCAATGGCCATGTTTGCATGGTAAGATAATTGGAATATTGTGTCACATGATTTCCTGATTGCGATTCATTCTCTCATCAATGGCCATGTTTGCATGGGAAGATAATTGGAATATTGCGTCACATGTTCATTTCCTGATTGCGATTCATTCTATCATCAATGGCCATGTTTGCATGGTAAGATAATTGGAATATTGTGTCACATGTTCATTTCCTGATTGCGATTCATTCTCTCATCAATGGCCATGTTTGCATGGAAAGATAATTGGAATATTGTGTCACATGTTCATCTCCTGATTGGGATTCATTCTCTCATCAATGGCCATGTTTGTATGTGAAGATAATTGGAATATTGTGTCACATGTTTATTTCCTGATTGGGATTCATTCTCTCATCAATGGCCATGTTTGCAGGGGAAGATAATTGGAATATTGTGTCACATGTTCATTTAATGATTGGGATTCATTCTCTCATCAATGGCCATGTTTGCATGGGAAGATAATTGGAATATTGTGTCACATGTTCATTTCCTGATTGCGATTCATTCTATCATCAATGGCCATGTTTGTATGTGAAGATAATTGGAATATTGTGTCACATGTTTATTTCATGATTGGGATTCATTCTCTCATCAATGGCCATGTTTGCACACATGTGACTAAGAAATATCTGAACTGTGAATCCATAGTTTACTTCACAGTTTAAAAGTTCTTCCTTAGTTTTTTTTTGTGATTGTGATGTTAGTTTTTCAGATGAATTAATGTAATTATTTATTTTGTAAAGTAAATACTGTATGTTGCTGTTTCATGGACTAATACAGGTATGCTATTCATATGACATTTTTAATTCCTCACCTCATTGGTGTCAGTGATAAGTTTAAAAACGAATTCCTTCATTTCGTTGCACCGAAGCGCCATGACATCCCAAATCTACCTGTGCTTATCACATCAGCTCAGTAAAAGAATCTGTAGTACAACCACACAACACCTCATTTATGGAGAAAATGTCCAGAAGCGATACGTGCTTGCTCTTTGCCAAATCATTTTTGGTATGGAAGCTAGACTCATTATTCTTATTGTTTATCTTTAAGGAAATTATTGTTTTTTTACGGTGTAGCCTGTCTGTCGGTCTGGTGTATATATGACGTATGTCCCTTCCGCCAGCTTTTTGTGGGTTTATTCCCTTTAAAATTCGTTTTCTCTGCAACTGTTTGTCCGATTCACACGAAATTTTCACCAAAGGAGTGCCTCCTCCTGTATAATTTTTAATGATGATTATAACGTCATATGTCATGTGGTACGGCGCCATCTTGGAAAAACCAAAAAAATGTTGCATCTCTATATCGTTGAAACAGCTCCATGGCAAAAAAATGAATGGTGGCTCATTATAAAGTACTCCCCATGGGGAATAACATATGTTAATGATGATGTCATAGGTGCATCAATTATGACGTCATACATCGACAAGTAGAACGCTTGATCTGATGAGTATGGAATTTCTTGAGCGTGATCTAAGGATAAATTGGTCAAGAAAAAAATTGATGGCGTCATCAGTCACGTGGTTCGGCAGCCATATTTTTCGGTGTAGCCCATGGCGCAGCGGTTCTTAACCTGGGAGTCGTTTGGGGTTTTCTGGGGGTCATGAAGGGGTCATAGATAACATCAATTTATTGAGCCCATTTTTAGGAACCTAACAAAGGTACATACCACACACAGTATTTTGTTCGCGTATGCGCGTACGTCACGACCCCCAGGTTAAGAACCGCTGCCATAGCGCAATGCTCTCTGGAGAAGCGTTTTTTTGTCCGGTGTATGTATGTATGTATGTATGTCCCTCCCAAACGTCCACCAATCAGAGCTGAGGATCTGGTCACATGACTGGGACAGCACATCCTCCACTCAGCAGATCCTAGCCTGGCCACGCCGATGTTAGACTCACTTTCTTGTTTATTTCTTCTTTTTTAGTATACATAGTCGAGGCTCGTGGAAGAGCTAATACTAGTAAACTGAGTGGATCACGCTGCAACAGGACGAAAGGAACAGCGGAGAAAGGGGGGAGCCAAAGGCCAACACAGGTGATAGCGATAGATATAGTATCTCTCAATTATATTTTACCAAAACACAACTCATGACCAACCTCCATTGATTAGTTTACTTTCATTACGCATGCAGCCTGTGGCTGCTGGTTGCATCATTTCTAGGAACACTGCTGTGTCACTGATGCAGTGCCCCCTCGTTTCCATTAAGCTTAAGCTGGTACTCATTTTGTCAACCTCGGAAGGATAGCAGGCTGAATCAACCCACCTGGTGTTATCTAACGGCGCAACCGGGACTCTAACTCAAGACGCTAAGATCTTAAGCCAGCCACCGTAACCAGGCGAGCACCAAGCATGTTGATTTGTTACAGGATTGGCTTAATTAAGGCCGGCGGAATTTTAATGCAATGTCATTTAGATTAATTTGCAATATTTATGCCAGCAGAGCAACGTAAAATTCTGTTTTTAAACAAGTTGTGAAATTATACCACTTAAACAAAAGCAAATGCATAAATCGAAATTTCGCAATAATTATCATCCTGGCTCTATTTATTCAATCCAAAAATAGTGGCAGCACAAATTCCTCCTGACAGTTCGTCCAATTAGCTGTGTGTACGAAACACTGACTGCAAGGTTCGAGCTCCTTGGCACAAGCAGACTTCATATCGGGATGGCACCGTTTACGTCCTCCCAGCACGTGCATCAGCTGTGCACCAAGGGATGGCCCACTTGCATGCAGACCTCCCTTGGCCTTGCACATCTGCTGATGGAGACACTATGCTGTTGGCACCGATTCTCAGGCAGCACCACACTTGCTCGCCATGCAAAATGTTGCACTGTAACTGTCTGCTTCGCTTGACAATTCACTGGAAGTGTTCCTGCTCCCAGCACTGTGCCTTTATGGGAAGAGCGGCAAATGAAAGCATGCACAAAGTGGACGTGGAACAACCTGAGCTTACCTTGGAAGAAAAGCGGGCTCAGCCCAAGATAGCCAAAGCACAGTACGAGTGCTACATTAAAATTGAAAGAGACCTGCCATACAACAGAAAAGGTGAGCAAATTATGATGGTAATAATATCATGTTTATATTATATTATTATGCAAAATGTTTGTAATATATTATATTTTCGATATAGTATTTGTTACATATTTATGTGAATGTATGTGAATTACCATTCAGGTCTTTGCTTATCCGTGTGTAGTATATTAAGTTGTTGTGTAGTTGTTGTGGTTGGAGGGTCAGGAGCCCTTCTGAGGGAGTGGCCGGAAACGGAAGTGACCGGAAACGGAAGAGAAAAAGACACGAGGAAAAAGGACGAGTATTATTCTTCCTCGCCCCGCTCCGACAAAAGGTGGGATCGACCATGCGCTGCGTGGAAAAGCGGCGTTCCGATCCGAAGCCTGTCTGGCGAGAGGAAGTACCGGGACGTGTACCTGCCCGGTGGAGACGGCAAGTTGACGTGGGGCCGTGCATCGACCCGCGTCTGGCCTCGTTCGCGGCACCGTCCAAACAGACGTGTGCGGGTCGCACGTTGGGGCCTAACGCGCCTTGCAAGCGGCGTGGGGTTTGGCTTGCTTTACCGTATCCGCTTCGCGTGGCCACGAGGGGCTGCAGCCACGGTGCCTGGTACGATACCTGCCCGGTGGAAACACGTCCACCCGGGGTTCGTTCAACCGCCCGAGTGCGGTGACGGCGACCATCATCTTGGTCAGGAGGGGCCCAGAGACATTGTGCGGGACCGAGACCAAAAGGGTGTCGTGAGTACTCACCGGGACACACGTATATAAGATGGCCATCTTACTCATAGGAAAGTGCTTGTGAATTGGGAATTGTTGATGGTTGTATATGGTTGATTGCTCGGGGAAAATCTCCGTGGTTGTGTCATTGCAACTGTATGGTCATTCCCATTGAAATATATCCTTGAACGTCAGTTGTCTCTTGGGTGAAATTCATATGGATTGCGTGGCGAAAGCGCATATATAATACAGCTTTCTGGCGAAGTTCCTCTCACGGTCCGGGGGTCACCGAGACCAGGTATTCACCGAGGGGACCACGTAACAGAATTGGGGGCTCGTCCAAATTACGATTTGCGGTTTCGCAATTGGGTCTACGTCCGGGATTTAAAATTGTATAAAATAATAAAATAATAATATTTTATTAATTAAAATTAATTAATTAATTATTAATTGGTAAATCTTTTTTTGGAGAAATTGGGGTAAAGTCTTGGGTGAAGGTTAACAGGTGTTAACGATAGACACCATGGCGTTTGTGGCACAGAACTTTGGGGTAACCCCGAGTGAGGCACAGTTCCGAGCGTTGCTAAAGTCGGACCTCTTGAAATTGGCCAAACATTTTAACTTGGAGGTCCGAACTAATTTGAGGAAGGCAGAGTTGCAGGCCACGGTGATACAATCTATGGTGGGATTAGGAACATGGGACGAGTTAGCCTGGGAGTGGCTACCCGAAGAACCAGAAGACGTGGAGCTCCGGAAACTGGAGTTGCAATTACGGAGCCAGGAACGGATTAAAGAAGAAGAAAGGAAAGCAGAAGAGAGGAGAGAAGAGAAACAAGCAGAGGAAAGGAGAGTGGAACGAGAACTCCAGGAAAGGTTAAAAGAAGAAGAAAGGAAAGCAGAAAAGGAAAGAGCAGAAGAAGAAAGGAAAGCAGAAAAGGAAAGAGCAGAAGAAGAAAGGAAAGCAGAAGAGAGGAGGGAAGAGAAACAAGCAGAGGAAAGGAGAGTGGAACGAGAACTCCAGGAAAGGTTAAAAGAAGAAGAAAGGAAAGCAGAAGCAGAGGAAAGGAGAGTGGAACGAGAACTCCAGGAAGGTTAGAAGGGAGAAAAGCAGAGGAGAGGAGAGCTGCAAGGGACCTCGAAGCAGAGGAGAGAAAAGCGGAAAGGGAATTAAAGGAACGTGACATGGAGCTTCAGCAAGAAATCAAATTCAAGGAGCTGGAGTTAATGAGAGAACGGGGAGAGGCACCACCCTTGCTGACGGGGTCGACACCTAACCAGAAAACCTGGGATGTGGGCAGACATGTGAGGCTGGTTCCACCGTTCAGTGAAAAGGAAGTCGCGAAATTTTTCCCACACTTTGAGAAAGTGGCTCGACAATTAAACTGGCCGGAGGAGGCCTGGACCATACTCGTGCAAAGTGTGCTGGTGGGGAAAGCTCAGGAAATTTATTCGGCGCTACCAATGGACCAATGTGCAGATTATGAGGTACTGAAGAAGCACATCCTCAAGGCCTATGAGTTGGTTCTGGAAGCTTACAGGCAAAAATTCAGGAATGCCAGGAAGAGGGAGAGTGAGACCCATGTGGAGTTTGCCAGAGTGAAAGAAAACATGTTTGATCGGTGGTGTGAGTCAAAAGGAGTCGGGAAAGACTTCGAGACATTGCGGGACTTGATCCTGGTGGAGGAATTCCAGCAGTGTGTCCACGAGGACATCAAAGTGTACCTGCAGGAAAAGAAGGTACCAAAGTTGTGGGACGCAGCCACCATGGCAGATGATTATGCCTTAACCCACCGAATAGGGGTCCACGAACCTAACTCCTCGCCTAGATCTCCGCAGGGGAGGTGGGGAACAGCAGGTGCGGAGAACGACCATACATGGCGGCGGCCTCGAGATGATTATGGGGACAACTATGATACCCCACCGGTTCGAAATCAGAGGGATGCGGGCCCAAGACAAACTTATAGTTCGGGGGGCCCGAGGCAGACCCCGAGTTTTTCCTCCGGGCCTACTTGCGCGTTTTGCAAGAAACCTGGACACTTGATGTCCAGTTGTTACCTCATGAAAAGGGACAACCCAGAGCGGAGTCCGACTATTACAACTCCGAATGCGATGGCGAGCGTAAGAAATCGCCATCAAAAGGGTTACCAACCATTTATTTCAGAAGGGTTTGTGTCACTGGATGGAGCCTCGACTAACCGGAGACCGGTTAGGATATTGAGGGACACAGGGGCCCATCAATCTTTAATGCTTGAAGGCATTTTGCCATGGTCCGAGGAGACGGCAACGGGGGATAGTGTGCGTTTACAGGGGATCGGGGGCGGTGTTAGTGCTCCCCTTCAGGTCATCCAGTTGGAGTCCGATTTGGTGTCAGGACCGGTCACCGTCGGTTTACAAGCCACGCTTCCTGTAGAGGGTGTATCTGTGGTTATCGGGAATGATTTGGCCGGGGGTCAAGTTTATGGTAACCAGAGGGTTGGTAAAGAGCCCAGCAGGGAAAATAACACCACACCAGCTCGGGATGGCGACAAAAGTGCCAAGTTATTTGTAGGGGGACTGAACTTCAAAACAGAGGAAGAAGTTCTGACCTCTGTCTTCAACAGATATGGGCCGCTGGTGGAAGTGCGGTTGGTAAGAGACTGGGAAACGCAACAGTCAAGAGGGTTCGGCTTTGTCACGTTTGCCAGCACAAAAGATGCCAGAGAGGCAGAGAAGAATTGGAATGGCAAGGATTTGGAGGGTCGGACCATAACAGTAGGGAAGGCATTTCGTAGGCGTCGAGAGGTCTACAGGAGAGGACAACTGGGCGGTAGTTTTGGTGGTGGCCGCAATCAATATTATTATGGAGGCTCCCTGAGTTACAGCAGCTCCCGAAGGAAGGATTGTCAAAGTAGTGGCCGAGAAGGAGACCGCTATTCAGGGGACTACAGGGACAAGTGGTCCCACCATAATTATTAGGGAAGTTCTGAGAAGTTGAAGCACTGAAGGTGGCGGAGCCGCCGAGCCAAGATTCCTACACGAATTAACCGTGAACGCCGTTCCTAAAGACGTCCATGTAGTGAACTTTCATGCACGGACTAACCGTGAACTCCACGTTCCTCAAGGCGCCCATGTAGAGAACTTTCCTGCATGGACTAACCGTGAACTCCGCGTTCCTAAAGGCATCCATGTAGTGAATACTCGGCTTGGCCTCCCGGAAAAAGTGCTATCGAGTTGCCTAACTTTGGATCTTTGATCAACCCCTTAACCTTCATTCCCAAGAAACTGACGGTCAAAGCCAGAGGGTTGAGTTATCTGGTTTGTTTCTCCAAATTGGCCGGCAAAGAAAGTTTTCGCTGGGTTCAAACTTTCTTTCTTGAAGGGGGGGAGTGTTACATATTTATGTGAATGTATGTGAATTACCATTCAGGTCTTTGCTTATCCGTGTGTAGTATATTAAGTTGTTGTGTAGTTGTTGTGGTTGGAGGGTCAGGAGCCCTTCTGAGGGAGTGGCCGGAAACGGAAGTGACCGGAAACGGAAGAGAAAAAGACACGAGGAAAAAGGACGAGTATTATTCTTCCTCGCCCCGCTCCGACAAAAGGTGGGATCGACCTTGCGCTGCGTGGAAAAGCGGCGTTCCGATCCGAAGCCTGTCTGGCGAGAGGAAGTACCGGGACGTGTACCTGCCCGGTGGAGACGGCAAGTTGACGTGGGGCCGTGCATCGACCCGCGTCTGGCCTCGTTCGCGGCACCGTCCAAACAGACGCGTGCGGGTCGCACGTTGGGGCCTAACGCGCCTTGCAAGCGGCGTGGGGTTTGGCTTGCTTTACCGTATCCGCTTCGCGTGGCCACGAGGGGCTGCAGCCACGGTGCCTGGTACGATACCTGCCCGGTGGAAACACGTCCACCCGGGGTTCGTTCAACCGCCCGAGTGCGGTGACGGCGACCATCATCTTGGTCAGGAGGGGCCCAGAGACATTGTGCGGGACCGAGACCAAAAGGGTGTCGTGAGTACTCACCGGGACACACGTATATAAGATGGCCATCTTACTCATAGGAAAGTGCTTGTGAATTGGGAATTGTTGATGGTTGTATATGGTTGATTGCTCGGGGAAAATCTCCGTGGTTGTGTCATTGCAACTGTATGGTCATTCCCATTGAAATATATCCTTGAACGTCAGTTGTCTCTTGGGTGAAATTCATATGGATTGCGTGGCGAAAGCGCATATATAATACAGCTTTCTGGCGAAGTTCCTCTCACGGTCCGGGGGTCACCGAGACCAGGTATTCACCGAGGGGACCACGTAACATATTGTATATAATATTTTGTATTTATTGTATATATTGTATTGTATTTATTTTAATAGTATACCCGCTCACGAGGGAGCGGCAGGGGGAGTTATGTTATTACCCTTAATATTACTATTATCGCCAATTTTATTATTCCTATTACTTATGTTAGATACAAACTTATGTTTTATTATTTTTATGTTTTATTATTATTATTATTTTTTTTTTTTAAATTACTTATGTTAGATCAGGTCATTGAAAAGATCAGACCGTGCCTCACCATTCAAAATTCCCGATAATAAAATGTACTTCCACAAGGGTGTAGAGTGTATGCAGGATGGCAATGTCGCAAGTCACAAAACCCCTTGGGGAGTGGGGATATTGTTTCGAAATATCATTCATGTTATTCTATTGTCATAGGTGTTGTTATTACCTCCACCACCAAAGGTGGATGGAGGTTATGTTTTCACCCCTGTCTGTCTGTCTGTCCGTTTGTGAACAAGATATCTCAAAAAGTTGTGGACGGATTCGGATGAAATTTGGCAGAGATGTAGCGGATGTAACAAGGACGAAATTATTAGATTTTGGTGAAGATCCCGATTCGGATCCAGCTACTAGAATTTTTAAAGTGATTCTACACCATTGGGAGATTGGGCCAAAAACGGTACATTGCGGGATATCTCAAAACTTTGTGGACGGATTTGGACGAAACTTGGTGGAGAGGTTGCGTGTCTGATAATGACGATTCAATTCGATTTTGGTGAAGATCTGAATATGGATTCGGATATGAGAATTATTTAATTTTTCAAGTGATTCTTCACCATTGGGAGATAGGGACAAAACGATACATAGCGGGATATCTGAAAAAGTTATGGATGGATTTGGAGGAAACTTGGATCAGTTGTGTGTGTGTCTGACAAGGAGGAATGGATTCAGTTTTGGTGAAGAATGTTTCTACATTATATACATTCTGTATTGTGATGTTTCTGGTCTACTCTGAGATATAAAACGTAAACTGTTCACCAGGCGGAGGTATGCTCTCTACTGAGTGCCGTTCTAGTTACTTTTGTAATGAGAAGCGGCCTTGGAAAAATGCCATGAAAAACACCTTGGAAAAACTCCACGGAAGCAGTTATTAACCCTTGTGTGGTTTATAGACAACAGTAGATCTTCAATCAGGAGCGTTCGTCGTCGAATGATGTCCGTATTCCTTCAAGGTTATTCCAATTTAGTGTTGAACTGCTTTAGCGACTGTTTAAAAAGGTAATAACACGTGTTTGTGGTTTATAATATTTTTTACTTCTGGTAGAGGTGCTCCCACAAAAACGCCACGACAAGCTGTTTATACACGTTAACACAGCGTTTTGTTCATGGAGGAAAAACCATTTGGGGAGGTGGAATATTATTTGTATTTATATTGTTTTGTAATACCATTAATCTATATTATAATAGACGTAGATGATTCTGTCTGTCTGTCTGTCTGTCTGGGCGTCTGTCCAGGGTGTGGCTTACTCGGTTTGCAGAGTAGCTCCACGCATAGCTCCACCCATTCTGGGAGTGGCTTCATATAATTATAAACAAATATCCACCATTTTATTAACTCGCATAGCTTTGAGGCCTGTTTTGTAGGCCCGTGGTGTCTTGCTCTCTCTCCCAGTTTTATTTCAAATTAAATTCGATATATCATTTCATTTTTCACAGTCGCTAACATAGTTTTAGACTCGGTTGAAAAAAAACGGGAAGAAAATCCAATGAAAGTTGCCGTTTATAGAACGAAATGAATTCTCAAACGCCTGTAACTTCAAGGCCATTGAGTCTCTCTCACACCTTTATCTCCAATCTAACTCACCATATGATTTTATTTTTATCGATGGTTTTAGACTCGGTGTCAGCAATAATTGAGAACATTCCACACACGCGGGAAAATGCAGAGATATAATTTTAAAAATCGCGTCATGGTGTATCATACACCACCCAACATGACACCGACGGCAACGTGTCGATATATATTAAAAATTCGCTTTTGCTTTTCCGTTTAGATATATTACTTTTTCGTTTGATGACAGTCGTCACAAAAACGTCAACAATTATGCCGACATATATTTCTTCGTTTTTATTTCATTCAACATTATTAGCCGGAAGTAAAATATGTTTCAGGAAATTACCGAGAGATATTTCTTCGTTTTTTAAAATTAGTTATGTGCGCATTCACTTTAAATAGGTTTATTTGAAATCTTTAATTTTCCACAATATAATTTACTTGCCATTTATCATTTGATGATTACGAGACAAATTCCTCTTGAGGATCGCGACAATTCATGCGCTGCGTGGAAACTTCTATTTCCAAAATGAATGAGACGATCGATGAAGAACGCAGACTTGAACAGGATGCAGCAAGAAAATGAATGAGAGGGGCGTACGAGTCCATCGACGAACGTCAATCCAAACTTGCGGGGTCACCCGTGGGAATCCCACGGGCATGGATGTGTGTGACATTTCGACATATTGAGTTAGATGCTGCACATTCATTTTTACAAAATGGTTACTGGCAAGTCATCAGATCCAGAAATGGTGTAATGAACACAATTTATTTACGCGCAAGCACGAAAGCAAGACGGGCCGATTCCGATTCCGACGGGCCGACGGGCGAGACGGGCCGATTTGGAGCAAGAAAAAGAACGAGACGGGAGAAAAACGAGAGAAACGAGACGGGGAAAGCCGATTGGAGAGGCGAGTGAGGAGCGATTGGAGAGGCGAGTGAGGAGCGATTGGAGAGGCGAGTGAGGAGCGATTGGAGAGGCGAGTGAGGCACGATTGGAGAGGAGTGTGAGGCGCGATTGGAGAGGAGTGTGAGGCGCGATTGGAGAGGAGTGTGAGGCGCGATTGGAGAGGAGTGATTGGAGGGGAGTGTGAGGCGCGATTGGAGAGGAGTGTGAGGCGCGATTGGAGAGGAGTGTGAGGCGCGATTGGAGAGGCGTGTGAGGGATTGGAGAGGAGAGGAGTGTGAGGGATTGGAGAGGTGAGGGATTGGAAAGGAGAGGAATGTGAGGGATTGGAGAGGAGAGGAGTGCTAGGTGGAGAGAGGAGAGTGTCAGGTGGAGACAGGAGAGTGTCAGGTGGAGAGGAGTGAGGGGTCACATATTATGTGAAATAAATTAATTGTGTTCATCACACCATTTCTGGATCTGATGACTTGCCAGTAACCATTTTGTAAAAATGAATGTGCAGCATCTAACTCAATATGTCGAAATGGCACACACATCCATGCCCGTGGGATTCCCATGGGTATTATAATATAATTCCCATGGGACCCCGCTAGTATTATAATATTATCATTCGTTTTGTTATTATAAGCGGTCCCCTGGAAAAACGTCAAGATAAAGCTATCTTAACATGGGTATACACCTCGATGCACAACCCCATTGGTGGGGAAAATCCCTTGGTGGAGAAAACCCCCCCATTGGGATGGAGGGGGGGAGGGGAAGTTAAATTGCCACAAACTCCATCGTTTGACCCTTGGTCTCCCTGTTAAGTTTGGTTGAGATTAGATAAGTAACGACCAAATGTATCGTGATCAAAAATCGTCAGACAGACACCAAATTGCGTATTTTAGTATGATGATCAATAATATTTATTGTATATTAAATTTTTGTATAATATTTTGTATGTATTCATATAAATGTTTATAATAAACATTCGGTAATAATATATGTTTATATTAAAATGATTATTATTATTACGAGCAAAAGTTGCCAATGCCTGCAGGGGGTATTAAGTGGGGTAGGGATGGAGATGGCAAAAATACAAATGGCGTCTTCAGTCATCGAGCCAGCAAGGTGGGAGCAACAATTCACATTTACTGCACATCTGATGCAATTTAAATACTCCAATGGCGCCAAGTCCTCCAATTGAAACTTTGTTCGACATATGTAGTTTTTGATGCCTACGGTCCACAATAAAAAAAATTATATTGGTGTCAATTGCAAATTAATAGAAAGATTAATTATAATTATTGATAATACAAAGTTTCTCCACTTGTTCAACACTCAAAAAAAATTATCACAGGGAGTCTTTTGAGCATTTTGAAGTGAACACATCATCATGAATGAGCATATCAGGACATACACTTTATTGACATCTCAATTTTTTCACAATTGATCAATATCTTCAAATTGTCATTTGATCTAAACATGTAGGCTTCTTACAACATGTACAGAATCAGAAATCAAAGACAATAATTGTGCAATTCTCTGGTTAAATGATCAGTTTTTGCTAATTCGGGAAATTCATTTGATGTAATGAGTTTGAAATGAATGAATGAATGAATGAATGAATGAATGATCGTTTTAAGGCCATTTTTCCCCGCTAGAGTGGGGTTGGCTTTGCAGGCCCCATGACCTCATGGGGCCCTGTTTGAGGCAACGTTTGAGGCAACGTTTTTTTTATGGCCGGATGCCCTTCCTGACGCCAACCCTTAGTCGCCTCTTATGATGCGCAGGGATACGGTGTACCTATTCTAAATCTGGGTACACACTAGGTCATTCATCCCAGCAAGCTGGTACTCAATTTGACGACCTCAGAAGGATGACAGGCTGAGTCAACCACCCTGGTGTTAATTCAGCGATCGACCGGGATTCGAACCCAGGATCATAACCCAGGATCATAGGATCCCAAGCTAGCACCCTAACCGCTGAGCCAACACCAGGCAATGAGTTTGAAACAGGATGTTAAATTATCTTCCTGTCCATTTACTATTTATTTGGTGATGACAGCAGCTATCTTATCCTATTTGTCAAAACTTCCTGTAAATGGCACATAAACCCCCTTTCACTCTCATCAGATTTACTCAACACTGAAAATCAGTGGCTTGCATTATATATCGTTTATCGAGCAAAATTCCTCTCTGCGAGTGTCTGATAAGATATAAATTCCCGGTGCAATTTTGCTCTGTGGAACCATATTATCATTCTCAGGAGTATGGGGAAGCCCAATTCCTGCTCGGTAGTGGTCGCTCAGTAGTGTAACCATAATGTGGGGTCACTCAACCAAATACCCACTGAAATCTGAAATCAATAGCCAAAAAGAAAGAAGTTACCAGTTGACCCATTGACCTCTCCTGTTGTAAGTGACCAAGTGAAATATACATATGAGCAAGATGTTTCTGGCTGAAGCCTTTTCTTTGATTTTTATACAATTCCATACCCCTGGGCCAATTGCCCTGAGATTTGCTCTTCCACATTATTGTAACATCCGCTCGGTCAACGTCACAATAAAATAAAAAAAGTAACTTTTAATGAAATCAATGTTAAAACAAGAAATGACACTCTGGCCAATCGGCGGGTAGAGTGGGACGAGGCTTACAAAGGTTTCCGTATGCAGAATGGAAATTACAAACAAAGGTTCCACAACCTCCATGGGACTACACTTGGTGTAAGTAAAACAAAAAATCAAAAAAAAATCGCACAATCCCACACGACCTCAAACAGGGAAATAAGGCCATTTGGCCCATCATTGTTGTGTTGTACTCCCGGTTTAATTTTTTTGCTGAAGCTCTAAGCATCAATCTTCTTGATGTTTGCTAATGTCTAAATAACCTAATCTTGATCGTGTGACCCAATTTGTACCATATATGGATCACCACAAATTCTGACCATCAAAAAAAAAAAGGCATTCAGGATCAAAGACTGGCAGGATGTCTGGTGGAGTGCAGAGAAGAGTCAGCAGATTTGATTGAGCAAGCAGTCGCAGGAGTCTCTAATATAATTTTCATCTAATTAATGAAGTACACTTGAAATATAATGCCAAATAACAAGGAAGTTGGACATAAGATGGATCTTGGGCTCTTTAGCTTGTTTGCGAAAGTATACAATGCTTTTCCATTATAAACTTAATAGGGAAAGCCTTAAGGGTCTTTTGTGTCGACAGAAAGACAAGGTTTTGCACTAAAATTATTACGGCTCAGCAGTCAACATTACCTTTGGCATTATAATAGCTCGATAGTGAATTGTTGTTGTTGTACACCGCTCCTTTCCTATTCCATCTCCAGGCACTGCATGACGTCATCGCCGGGCACAGAAGGGACTCGGCGATGACGCGCACTGAAAGGAAGCACTCAGTTTTCACTCCGTTTTCTTTCTTTCTTTCTTGTTTGTTTGTCCAGGCGATATCTCCTTCTTTTTATTTTATTCAAAAAGTTACAGCTTTGGATAAAACACTGGTGGTTGAGGTATGCGATTAGCCAATTGATTAAGAAATTATTTTACGATTTTTATTTATTGATTTTAATTACGCAATTAATCAATCAATTGCTGTACACCTCAACCTCCCAATACTGTCTCTATGTGCTGCACGGTTTCATCACCGGGCGCTGATGGCACCTCAGCGATGCCGCGCTGGAGGATGTTATTTATATGTTTGGCATGGGGGCGGTGTACTTTGAATGTATCTGTACTTGTTGATGAATCAATTAATCGATTAATTATATATTGATTAATCAATTAATCGATTAAGTATTTAATTTTTGCTGAATTAATTATTGAATTATTTTTCAAAAAGTTACAGCATCAGATAAAACACTGGTGATTTCGGTATGCTATTAGCCAATTGATTAATAAATTTATTATTTTGCGATTATTATTTATTTATTTTAATTACGCAAATAAATCAATCAATTATTCTACACTTCTCTCTCCCAATGCCATCTCTATGAGCTGCCAGGCAATGTCGCACGCTGGAGGATATGTTATTTATTTGGCATGGGGTGGTGTACTTTGAATGTATCTGTACTTATTATTATTGTTATGTGAATTATTGCTCCAAACAATATGATATTTATTCTTATGAAATTACACAATTTACACAATTTTAATCACGATTAAGGTAAGCAACTCTCATATATGAAACTTACATGTTTGTTCAATTCATGCATAATCACAAATTTGGATCTTCATATAAAATAAGGCTTTTAACAAAACCTCGCACAACGAGCATTATTCCGTTGAACGACTCAGTCGTGGAATCAAGAAAAAGCTTCTTTTGTCTTCCTGGCATTATTTAGAAATCTGAAACAAGTAAACAGCATTAAAAAATAAATCGTGGATAAGAAAAGGTCAAGGCAGCTGTCAAAATACTGACTGCAATTGTAACAATAACTTTGCCTTTCTACGAGTATATTCATCATTTCATTAAAGATGCCTCAAATTGAACCTTTACTCATTATAATCAAGCTTCATGTTCACACCTTGGCCACGACGTTCAGAAAACTTCACACCTGAGTAGAGTGCTTGAGAATGTATCTTTCAAGACCGGTCATAACAAATATTTGTTAAGGTAATCGAAACTGTTCATATTCTAGGACAAATTTAAACTGAATTTAATTGTTTTTTATTATAATTTCACAATATCATTTGCTGGTCATGTGGTTTAGGTCATTGTGGTGGGTTGAATGATATTTATAGAAAAGCAGAGGATCACAATCCTTTGTGTACCTGTCTGGCAGAACCACACTGTAACCGAACATGGGATGGCTGGCTGTGCTGGGACGATATGGAGGCAAACAACGTGGCTGTACAGAAATGCCCCAACTATTACTCAGATTTTGATCCATTGGGTGAGAAATGTGTGTTTGCGTGTTTCTAATATGTATAATTTTCTAAGGCCTATGACTTAATCAGACTTACATAATCTTTGCTCAGAAATTTGGCTTGAGGAAGTTCATTGGTCATGGCCAAAACGTCACCTGAGACCAAGTCTGCTCTTCGGTGTCGTACTCGTACAAATTATTTTTGGTCACTGTGGCCAAGTTCTTCGGAGGGGTGTTTAAAAAGTTCTGAACTTTCCATATGCCATGTTTATTTTCCCTCTATCCACATGATCTTACAATGGCCATTTCGCAATATATTTGTTCTTATGAAAATGTCCCCATGAAGGCATACTGGTGTCCACTAATGTTTGCCCCACATTTGATATACCGTATGTTCAAGCTCCACTATGAGCCTTAGATGATGTTAGTCGTAAAAACGAGAGCATTGCGACTGCATCGCCAAATATGCCTCTGCGTAGTCCATGCCTGTGACAACGGGTAGATGCTCTTATTGACTGTCCTAAAAAACAAGTTTGATTTTAATCCCTCCAGCTGTTCTCAATTATTACACTTTTACAAGACATGACAGGTTTTACATCGATCGGTGAAGCGGTTTCGGAGAAGGGTTTTAAAATATGAACTGTTGGCCATAAAGATGGAATTTTTTTTTTTCAACAAATTTTCATAGCATCATTATTTCAATCTAAATTACCATTGGCATTTACGGTGCATATAACCACTTTTCTTTATTATTCTGTCTCTTACGCACATTTGACAGTGATTTTTATTAATTATCAGTCCTAATCGGTTGGTGTCTTGAGTGTAAAACGACAATGACGACAATAGACAGTAAATTAAGGATCATGACACATTTCTTTTTAATCTCTGTCAGTTTTCCAGATAACATTTTTTGGGGTGATTTCATGGATCAATTTGCATCACAGTAGAGTCCTTGTTGTTACTCAGTCACTAATAGCGGGTATGTCCACCCCTGGCATGAATCAGGGCGTGCAGACGTCGTGGCTGCTGTCCACTAGCTTGTTGACGACGTCAACAGGCATAGCATCCCATTCTTCCCTCAGAGCGTCGGCCAACTCCTGCAAAGTTTGAGGAATAACATCTCTGTCGTTGATGGCTCGGCCTAGGGCATCCCATGCATGCTCTATGGCAGGGGTCAGGAACCTTTTTGACTGGGAGAGCCATAAAAGCCAAATATTTCTAAATATATTTCATTGAGAGCCATATAGTATTTTTAACGTATAATAAATTAAATATGTCTTACTTTTAATGCGACTTCTGGTGCTGCATGGTTTTGCTGATGGCCTTGTAGTCTGGTTCATACGTGGTGAGGTTGAGCTTCATGCAGGCGTTGAGGCTTCCATCAGTTAAACGTGAGCGTAGGTTGGTCTTAATGTTCCTCATATGCGAGAATGACTGCTCACATGCATATGTAGAGCCAAACATGGTCAATACGGCAATACTCACACGCTGCATTGTGTGGTATGTCACAGGAAGCTCGTTCCAAGTTTTAAGAATCAGCTGGTCTTCAGGTTGAAGATTTTTCATTTCTGTCCACTTGTGTTCCCTCGCCAGCTCTGCTCGCTGTCGCGCAAGACTTTCCAACTCTCCATTAAGTGACTTGAACTTACTCATCCACATGTCTGATGCCTTCAGGTCAGCAACTTCCAGCTCAAAGTCTCCGATAGAGACCCCGGGGATGCATGTCAGGTCGATTTTGTCCACTGCACACTCATGTGGATGAGTGATGAACTTGAAAAGACCAGTGCGTGCACGAAATTCTACAAAACGTGCTTTGAATGACTGCAGGAGATTGGACGTAAAGCCAGCTAGCTTTTGCAGGACATTCCAAACTGATTTTTTATTTTTTTTCAACTCAAAATTGTCTGGGAGCCATATGCCGTCACCGGAAGAGCCATATATGGCTCGCGAGCCATAGGTTCCTGACCGCTGCTCTATGGGGTTCATATCCGGCGAGCAAGCTGGCCATGGCAACTGCTCCACGCCCTCTGCCTCAAGGAATTCCCTTACTGCAGCGGCCCTGTGCGGTCTAGCGTTGTCGTCCTGCAGTCGGAAATTGTGTCCATACACTCGTCTTGCATGTGGAAGGCAGTGGTACTCCAAGATATCCCGGTACACGACGGCGTTGACGTTTCCGTCCAGAACCACCAGTGGTGTTTTCCTTCCATAATGGATGCCGGCCCATATCATCACTGAGCCGCCACCACCTTGAGTCGTCTCGTGGATGCAGTCATCACGAAGGTTCTCCCCGGGTAATCGACTCGTTGTCTCCCATCTGTACGGTCAAGGATGTAGCGGCTCTCGTCCGTGAAGACAACATGTCGCCAGTGTCCAGGATGAAGCCTTCTGTGCTCCCTAGCCCGGCGAAGACGTGAAACTCTGTGGCAAACAGCCAGACGTGAACATTTAGTCAACCGTCGTGCTCGGTAACCATGTTGGAGCAATCTCCGATTAACGGTTGACCGGGAAACGTGAATCCCATGATGTCTCCTCCACAAGCGACGAAGACGACTCGTCGGCATTTTCCGGTTTCTGCGGCAGAGATTCAACAGTTGGCGATCATCTCGTCTCGTGGTTAATCTTGGACGTCCTCGAGGTTTCCGCGGCCACACATTCCCCGCCTCACGTTGACGTTTCAGGATCTTACAGACTGTACTCTGTGATATCCCGACGACATCTGCGATATCACTCTGTTTGTAGCCCTCCTGCCGCAGTGCTACCACTCTCTCGCGTATTGCTGGTTCCGTTGGACCAGGCATAGCCCAGGGAACGTCTCCACCGATTTTTCTTGCAAACGGTACAAGGAACTCGATAAAAAACCAGCCTCGTTTAACACAGTGTTGAATCAGGGAAAGGGACAGAATATCACATGCATGGGCTTTTATAGTCCCTAACAAAAAAAATTATTACATAATACACATTTTTTCAATGTTATCATATCCCCTGTGTAATGGGGAAACGTTATGTAATCACTCAATTACCATTTTGTTTACACGTAGACTGTCAAATACCAAAGAAACTGTGGAATCATGTCAAAAATATTTTATTCAATCTTTATGGCCAACAGTGTATACTGATTTCTGAGATTTGGCAGACCCAAGTGTAAGGGGGGCCTGAAATTTGTTGAACCCGAGTGGAAGGGAGGGGGGGAGTCTGAGATTTGGTAGACCCGACTGGGAGGAGGGCATGAGAAAGATGAGGACCAGTGGTGGTGATGCATGCATGCACATGTGCACACACACACACACACACACACACACACACACAGGGATACGTCGAGAACCTGGGAGGTTTCTCCATTTGTCCATTTCTCCATTCCATCTTCTGAAACCCACATTTGGAATTAACAACCAACAACACACACACTGCTGTTCAAAACTCTTGGACACATTCAGGACAAAACTAACTTCATTTAAATTGTGGTTTAATGAATATTTCATGAAATAAGTTGTCACCTCCTGTGTTTGCTTAAAAGTGCATTGGTAAAAGTCTTCTATTGTTGCGCAACAAAAGTTACATATGTATGCTGTATTTGTGCAGTTTTTTCATGTAGTCCATCAGTTCATGTAGTCAGTATTTCAAAAAAGTGGATCTGGGGTGAAATTAACAGGGGTAGAAAAGATCAAGGTTTTGGATGGGGGGAGATAAGAGATGGTGGTGAACAGCTGTTTTAAAGGCCTGGAGGGAGGAGTGGGATTGAATAGAGTGAGGGAGTTTGTTCCAGAGGTGGGAGAAAAGAGGAATGAAAGAGTGAAGGTGAGCAGTCTTGATTTTGGCAGTTGCACCAGAAGAGGGTTGCTGGCAGATCTTGTGCGACCTTTAGGAATATTTGGGGGACAGAGCACAGACAGAGCTGGGAGAGCTAGGCCGGAGAGGAGTCGGTAGAAGACAGAAAGTCCACCAACCAGAACGCGGAGAGTGAGTGAAAGGCCCTCAGAGTTGGCTTCATTGTCGGAGATTCCAATGATTCTGAAAGGTTTGGTTTCAACAGCGTGAAGCCGAGCTAGGTGTGAGGCAGGAGCACCAGCCCACAGGGGAGAGCAGTATTCCATTGAGCTGCGGATGAAAGCCTTGTATGTGGTGAGGAGCTCAGGTGTGCCAAGGAAGGACTTCGCACGACGGAGGATGCCCAGTCGGCGACTGGCTTTGGAGGCCAGCTTGGAAATGTGGTTTCCCCCGGAAAGATCATGGCAGATAGTGAGACCCAAAAGCTTGAGTGACAGAACTACTTGCAGAGGATTGTTGAGAAAGTAGATGGGAGGGTTGTCCAGTCAATCTTTTTGGAGAGACATAGTAAGAGTGTGAGATTTGTCAGGATTGAAAGACATGTTCCACTTGTTTGACCAGTCCGTGATTTTGTCCAGGTCTGTAGAGAGTGAGGAGGCTGCAGACTGCCGATCTGAGGGATGAGGTATGGAGCGGCAGATAATTGAGAAGTTGTGAATTAAAAAATTATTTCAAAAGGAGTTGTATCTATCTATAATTCCAGCAATCTCTGTGTGTCTGTGTGTCTGTGTGTCTGTGTGTCTGTGTGTGTGTTTGTCTGTGACCGCTGTTTCTCGACAACCACGGGTCCGATATACTTTAAACTTGCCAGGTATATTGCTGGGGACCCGAGGATGTGCCTTTTCAAGGTTTCATATTAATCGGACAAGTACTTACCGAGCTATGGCGATTTCTTTACCAAACACTGCAAGCCGTTCGCTTTGGACCAAACCATTGCATGTAAATAGAGGGGGGGGGTTCTGTGGTCGTTGCGAATGGACCAAACCATTCATGTAAATAGAGGGGGGGGGGGGGGTTCTGTGGTCGTTACTGCCACGTGGTTTCAAAGTTTTTTTTTGTTGTTGTTGTTTGCACGCATGTTTTTTTCACCCACGTACGGGCACGCCCTAGGATGTTTACACACACACACCCCTACACAATTTTTTTTTTTTTTTTTTTTTGGCAAGGAACGGGCACCCACGTACGGGCACGTCCTAGCTTATATATAGTACGGGCATGCCCTAGTACAGGTAATTACCACAACACCACTTTATGACGATATTTTGTTTACAGTCTGTGCATTTATATTAATTTCTTTATTTATTTCACAAGAAAAGGTAACGAAAACGTGTGATGAAAATGGTGAATGGTTCCAGCATCCAGACACCAACAGAACCTGGTCCAACTACACTTTGTGCATTGCCCGTGCACAAGAGAAATTAAAGGTGAGAAATAATATTGTATGAAATTTCATAATTTTCATTTAGTTTGGCTACATTTTTGTAAATCTTTATTATATTTGCATGTGTGTAAAAAAAAAGGAAATAAAAAAAGGAATCCTTTTATGCTTGTGGTGGTTGAAAGAGTTCAAAAAATAGGGGGTTCAATAAGGAATGTCTTGAGTTGTTGTATGCACCTGATGCAGGGAAAAACAGAGTAAAGTGACTTTAACAACATTGATTGATTCAAAAGATTTGATTGGGTAAACTTACCGTGGATTATATGAAGATAATTTAGAATTAGGAACAAAGTACAAACTGTCCAGAAAGTTTTGTTCTGTTTTTCTTTATTTCATTACAACCAAACCAAAAGAGATATAATGCTGTGGTTTTTTGCATTTTGTTATATAATTTGTAACGTTTATTGTGCTCTTTAGTACACCTCAACATGTACACCTTTAATGGCATGTAGCACATTCAAGCAATAATTCACTTAAATCCAAGTGTTGGCCAACATATTGCGCATCACAGTGCTGATGCAATTGGTTATCCTTTCATGAAGTGTTCAATGTCAGCAACAGAGGGTTGGAAAACAATCCTTGACATATCCCACAATAAGAAGTCTAACGGCGTCACATCGGGTAAGGGGACTGACGCACCACGTCCAATCCACCTAACGGGGAAGTTCTCGATTCTAAACTTTGCACTGTCTGCACTTTATATGCGTGCAGATGATCTCTCGTGTACAACTTTGTTTTTTATATTATAATTTTCCCATGACGTTTGATTAATCAGGGTGGGACAGACAGCTTTAGCCATATATGTGACCATAGTGATGTGTTGGTATAATTTATGCACATGATGTCAGCGTCATGCCATAGGGTTAGTGTGCTTCTTTAGTTAAATTTAATATTCCTGACTGCAAACCTCATAATTGTTGATGAGCAGGGCAGAGACAATGTGTCAGCCTGGCAGGCTACACTTGTTGCTAACAGGTTGTGCAGCAATTGCTGGGGTGAGACTCAATCTGTGCCATGCCTCCCAGTCAAGTTAGGGGGTTCAACCTGTATATATATGTGTATGTGTATATATAATATATATATATATATTTTTTTTTTGTGTGGAAAATATATTTGCATGTGTGGAAAAAAGAAATAAAAAAAGGAAGCCTTTTATTCTTGTGGTGGTTGAAAGAGTTCAAAAAATAGGGTTTTCAATAAGGAATGTCTTAGTTGTTGTATGCACCTGGTGCAGGAAAGAACAGAGTAAAGTGACTTTAAGAATATTTATTTATTCAAAAATCAATATTCAACCTGTATATACACAGTGCATTCAGAAAGTATTCAGACCCCTTCACTTTTTTCACATTTTGTTATGTTGCAGCCTTATGCTGAAATCGTTTAAATTCATTTTTTCCCTAATCAATCTACATTCAGAAAGTATTCAGACCCCTTCACTTTTTTCACATTTTGTTATGTTGTTGGATGTTGCAGGATGTTGCAGCCTTATGCTGAAATCGTTTAAATTCATTTTTTCCCTCATCAATCTACACTCAATTCAGACCCCTTCACTTATAAGACTGTATATACACAGTGCATTCAGAAAGTATTCAGACCCCTTCACTTTTTTCACATTTTGTTATGTTGCAGCCTTATGCTGAAATCGTTTAAATTCATTTTTTCCCTCATCAATCTACATTCAGAAAGTATTCAGACCCCTTCACTTTTTTCACATTTTGTTATGTTGCAGCCTTATGCTGAAATCGTTTAAATTCATTTTTTCCCACATCAATCTACACACAATACCCCATAATGACAAAGAGAAAACAGGATTTTAGAAAGTTTTGCAAATTTATTTAAAATAAAAAACTTAAATATCACATTTACATAAGCATTCAGACCCTTTGCTATGACACTTGAAATTTAGCTCAGGTGCCTCCCATTTCTCTTGATCATCTTTGAGATGTTTCTGCACCTTGATTTGAGTCCACCTGTGGTAAATTGAATTGATTGGACATGATTTGGAAAGGCACACACCTGTCTATATAAGGTCTCACAGCTGACGATGCATATCAGAGCAAAAACCAAGCCATGAGGTCGAAGGAACTGCCTGCAGAGCTCAGAGACAGGATTGTGTCGAGGCACAGATCTGGGGAAGCCTACAAAAAAATCTCTGCTGCATTGAAGGTTCCCAAGAGCACAGTGGCCTCCATAACTCTTAAATGGAAGAAGTTTGGAACAACCAGGACTCTTCCTAGAGCTGGCCGCCCGGCCAAACTGAGCAATCCGGGGAGAAGGGCCTTGGTAAGAGAGGTGACCAAGAACCCGATGGTCACTCTGGCTGAGCTCCAGAGATCCTGTGTGGAGATGGGAGAAACTTCCAGAAGGACAAACATCACTGTAACACTCCACCGATCTGGGCTTTATGGCAGAGTGGCCAGACGGAAACCTCTCCTCGGTGAAAGACACATGAAAGCCCACAGAATCTTGTTTCTCACAGTCTGAGAGTTCTTTAGGTGCTTTTTTGCAAGCTCCAAGCGGGCTTTCATGTGTTTAGGGGTGAGATTACAATTTAGGAGGGAAGTAGGTTCCATAAATGTCATAAGAGGAAGGTGAAGAATGAAAATAACTGGTGAGGTTGCATTTGAGGATGGAAAGCTAGAATGATGGATAAGCCAAAATGATGGACAATCAGGATACTTCTAGCAATTGCAGCATTGGAAGAGACCCATAAGAATCTTACTGTCTCAGAAGAGAAAGGTGTCCACAAGAAAAGGTAAGAGATCCTGGAAGCTTCCTTGAGTAGCTTAGGCAGAATTGACAAGAAGAGCAACCAGGAAGCACAACTGGTTGATAGCAGTTGCAAGAAAAGACAGAAAGCCTGGGATTTTCTTCCTGACACAATGAAAACTGATTTATTCTCCTTCTGTGAAGCATTTATACAAGTTGATTTTTCATTGAAATGTATTTTGCACATTGTTTTTTCCCCCTTTTTTGTTTGTATGATAAGCGCAGTACTTTATGGAAACCTTATCATGAATGTCAAATTAAATATTGTCATCTGTTCGATTTTCTTATTTCTCTTTCTTCATGTAAACTATTTGTTGAGCATATTTTCTTCATATATGCCCATGAAAGCAACTCTTTTCCACTTACAGTAGTACACTGTAATGGCTCATGGAAGAGCGAGGTAGAATTGATGGTGGGATAAACCTCAAGGGAACGAATGAACAGAATAAGCGAAAAGGGAGGATGGGAGGAAACACAAACTAGCAGGAAAGATGGTTGGATGGGACAAAATTGAGGATGACAAGAGATGGTGTTGTACCGTTTCCTTGAAGAATGGAAGAGTAAGACAGAGAAGCCGCCGGACAGAAGAAACCAGGAATAAGAATTGAGGTATGCAGGAAGCCTGAATTTTGGAAGTTTAACTAGGAGAGGATTACTGCAAGAATGCGTGAATCCTGGAATAGAAAGTGAGGTTCAGAGGACAGATAGCAGAGGGAGCAATATCAGAGAATGGACAGTACAAAACAGAGGGACCACTGACCTACCTGTGATGCGAAAGCAACATTCCTTGAGCCTCAGCCTCACCACAGGAGATTCCAATTAAAATTGAAATTAAAGCATGTTTTGAACACGTAGGTTTTAAAGTCATCAGCAAATTCAGGGTCGACTCCATTACTGATTAAATTGAATGAGATAAGGCAGAAATTGACAACACATTAGGTTTGGGGGCCTTTTGGTGGCTGTCAATAATGATATCCGCTTTCACGTAACAGGTAATTAGCAGCGATTCAGTGACCTTGTGAAAAGAACAAAGTTATTTATTCAGAAAGGATAATGTTGAGTGTTGCCACCTTTTCATGGGTACCATTTGAATGCCTATCCCAGGTTGGCCTGAGCGGATAAACACTCAACCACAAAGGTGAACTGAAGACGCAAACTGGCAGCGCAAGCACATTGTGTCCCCTTCCCCGGATGTCATGAATAAGCCAGTTGGGTTTTTACTGACAATTTAATACTGAGATGTCAGAGTTCAATTTCCAGAAGCCATCAATTTTGATTACCGGTTCCGTGGTTTTTTTGCGCAAGTGGTAAAAATCTGAGCTCCTCATTTCCACCTCAAAGCAAAGATTTCTATACCGGTTTGGCGTGTTTTATGTCAGTGTCTTATCTAGGCGTTGCTCTTGTATCCCGGGCTATATTTAATGTTAATTTGTTCGTTATTTTTGCATTTCCTTTCTTATTGTCCAAGGCCTGACAAGGCCTATCCTCGGATAGAAAGTCTGAAAATTATTTGTCTCATCGTTTCTCATTTTGTTTTCTTCTTCCTGTGTATCTTGCTTCTACCTCCTCAAGATTATCTTACTTCCTTTCCTTGCTTCAAAAAATCAAAACAAACAAACAAACAAACAAAAAACTTTCTTTTTCACTCTGTAATGATTCTCATTTTACTTGAATTTCTTTCTGCTTATGGTTCTACATTTTCCTGATATTTCCAAACTGAATCTGCATCAAGTATAAACACTCCTTCCCTACTTTAAATAAACTACCATTCACCTTCAGCTGCTGAGGACGGTCTAGCAAAAAAAACAAAAAACCTTCCATCAAGAGGATGGAAGCGTGGTTTTGGCTTAGCGGTTAGGGAGCCGGCTTGGGATCCTAGGATCCTGGGTTCGAATCCCGGTTGATCGCTGAATTAACGCAAGGGGGGTTGACTCAGCCTGTCATCCTCCCGAGGTCGGCAAATTGAGTACCAGCTCACTGGTATTTCCCTGTGTGTCCCAAGAGGCGACTAACAGGGTTTGTGGCAGGAAGGGCATCCGGCCATAAAACATTGCTTCAAAAAGGGGACCATGGTGCCCGAATAAGGCCAACCCCCACTCCGCGGGGCAAAATGGCCTCTAAAGGTGGTTCTTCATCAAGAGGATGGGGCTAGTGTACTTAAGGCGATATGAGGGTTCAGGCACAAGTCACCCAACACTTTCAGAAGGGTAAAAGGTTACATAGTGTTAAAGGCTGATGAGAAATCAATAAATAATACACAAACATACAGTAGGATCCATTCGTGGCAAGTTGACTTGTGATTAGATTAAGTAAACTGAGCCATGCATCTTCGACACCGCATCTTGCTTTGTATGCAAATTGTGAAGAATCCAATTTGGGAACTACATCTGATATTATAAACTTCATGATCAATTTCTCCATGCATTTACACATGATGGAGATTATGGCAACAGGTATTGAGATGCTATGTCATTGAGACATTATTGAGCTATAGTCATTGAGATGCCTTGTTGAACATTTTTTGGCATGGGACTAATGATGGACCTTTCCCAGCAAATAGGAAGAGTATGAGTAGTTAAAAGTAACTGAAACAATTCGTGTAAAAAATTACTAAGTTATAAGCAGCACTCTTTCAAAATACAAGATTTCATGCCGTCTGGACCATAAGCCTTCTTTATACTCAACCCCCTAAAGCACTTCATAAAATTGGATTCACACATGTGCTTCTTGATGCTTGAGCAACGAGATCATCAAATAAAGTTTCACATTTTACTCCGTTCCCTGGAATGTCAAATCTAGCGTTAAAGTAACTCAATCCATCCACGAATTTGGAATTTGGAGCATTAATGGGAAATCGACCATCCTTCACCTTCTTCTTTGTGCTCATCATATTTCTTGAGTCCTCTCCAAGCGTTACGAGAATCACCATCGTGTAGTTGTTCTTCAATGTCATCCTGTACTACGGTTTATACTTGGCGATGACAGAGCGCAGTTCTTTCTCTGCCACCTAAGGGCGCAGATATCCTTCTGTAGGAATGCTTGTTTTTTTCTTCCTCAACCAAGCCTTCACTTCATCAGTAACCCAAGGATTGTTATTGGGAAGCATGCGTATGGTTCTCTTTATGGTCACAAGGTTCTCACAGAACTTCACTTAATCTGTGATAGTCTCACTGAGTTCATTAGGGTTCTCACAGGAGTCGAAAAATGCATCCCAGTCTGCACATAGGAAACAGCCCTTCAAACTGTTATCTTCCGCTGTTCTAGTTTTAACCCTCTTGCACAGAACCACCATCTGTTTCACCTTTTCTCTATACTTGGGCAAGAGATGGACCACCTTATGGTCCGATCATCCATCGCAGGAGCACGCTTTGCCACATAAGCATGTTTAATGTTGCCATAACATTTGTCCAACCACAGGTAGCAACATTAATGTACTGATGGAGCTGAGGGAGCTCTCGACCGAGGTCACGTCTATTGATGTCTCCAATAATTAGGATGGATTGATCCACTGAACGGGTGGTCGCTCTATCGTAACTTTCTGCCATTCGTTCCAATGTGCACTTAAAGTCCGGCCTTGGTGCATACGCAATAATAATAGTGCACTAGTACACTCAAGGTGACATGGCTGGTAGTAGGGTCGGAAAGACACCGTCAGTACCTGTATGTTCTTGGAACAGTACCGTTCACGTGCCATAAAATATTTGACCCAATTCAAATTTGAAAGCATACACAAACCACCACCGTTGGCATTACCCAACGACATTCCTCTATCGGCCCTAATAATCTCAAATCCACTGAAGGACATGTCATCGCCCTCACCGTGCCATGTCTCAGTGAAATCCACTACAGACGAAGTCCGATAGTACCAGTCAAACTTCAGTAGGGCAACCAGTTCGTCATTCTCAAATGCCAGGTTTACAACATATCATTGCGTATCACCACCAATACCATTGGAACGCAAGTTCGGGAAGGCCTTGCTATCATCTTACTATAATTCACCAAATGTCTGTCCGTCCGTTTGAAGGTACCGCAAAAACGGCTCAACCGATCGCAACGATATTTTTGGGGGGTATTCCTGGGACCCCTGGGAGTAAAATAGGCTATATTGTTTTTCCAACTTTTCCAATTTTCCAGTTTTTCCAAACATGATGGAATAATATTTACCGATATGAACAGTAATGTGGCTTTTGTTGAAATTCTACAAATACTGTTTATTCTACGTACCAGGAGAGAGAGTAGATCGACTCCTGACGAACTCTTCCTATATAAACGTGCAGCTCAGAAGTAACCAGGCAGCCGTGTGCAAAGCGACTGAGAAACAGGTGTAGCGGCCGCTTCCGTTTTGCAGAATTCAATCTTTTTTTCAAAATCGGCGCCATGTACTGTTTAGATTTTGATGATTTGCATGTGATATGATTCAACGGATATTTATATGAATCGTTTAAAATAAAAAAAGCCTTCAATTTCTGATATTTTGCCTTTTCATTTCGGCCTCCCATTTGAAGCCCCGCCCATAGGATGGGTACCGTTGCTGGTACGTGATAATGCCATCTTGTGAAGTGAACAACACATACTGCCCAACATATGCCATAGCAGTAAAAATCCAATGCCATTTCGACAGCTTTTGTGAGGTTCAACAAAGGCAGTGAATCTCCTTCTTCCATTTACCAATAAAATCCAATAATAAAAGACAAAGTAATGTAGAAACAACGGAACATTACAGAACCTGTGTCACTCGAGGTCAGCTACAGTGCAGTCCCCTCCCCCCCCCCCCCACGATGGTGTTCCTTCTTCCACCTCAATGTTTTCTGGTGATCTCACTGTGGCCTGTGTTCCTGATCTTCTGACATCTTTGACTGCACCAGTTGTGATAAGCTTTTAGTGACGGCTTTTAATCGTTTTTGGATCCAAAGTGGCAAGTCTTCCCATTTATTGTCGAAACCAGCTTTGAACTGCAATTAGAGACTGTGAAACGTCTTACCGTGCAGCAATTCATGCTCTTGGAGCAACAGTTAATCCCTCAACCATAAATGGATCAATCAGGAAACAAGAAAAAAAAAACTTTTAAAACAAAATATTTTTGATGCTCGACCGATAATAACAACAGAGTATTTCAATATTTAAAATAGGTACTTAAGCATGGACTATCCTGTATATAACATTTGCACCCTCAATCGCAGAACAACGATCCAAGTTGGCAGATGGGAAAATGTGCAACTAGAAATGGTAAAATATGATGTCTAATAAATGATCCTTTAGAAAAGTACACCGAGTGAAAACCACAGTGGGGAATGTACTACAATGTAGCATTTCAAACATGCTTTGAAATATTTCAGGAGTAATAAATACACCATTTTCTGAACTTTTAGCTTGTATGGACATCTCTGACAAGATGGTGTGGATGTAGCACACTTGCCTATGTGAGGTTCTGCCATTCCACAACTGATAGGGGGCAATGTCAGTGTGCCAGAGGGTTTAGTGCATGTCAATATGGCTGCAGATGGAGGAGCTACTTCTGTCGGCAAATTTGCCTTTCACAGACAAGAAAGAGCAATCATGGATTGCAGATCCTCACCAATACACAATACATGTTTATGAGGTGTATTTTGTGTGAAGTTTCGGGAACTGAGTGACGTGCTGACGAGGAGGGGAGCGTCGTTGAAGCTGAAGGGAAAGTTGTATGCTGCATGTGTGAGAAGTGTTATGATTTATGGGAGCGAGACATGGGTAATGAACGTAGAGCAGCAACGAAGGCTGGAAAGGGTGGAAATGCGAATGGTTCGGTGGATGTGCGGAGTATCGTTGAGAGAGAGGAAGACAAATGATGAATTGCGAAAGATGATGGGAATAGAGCCTGTGATTGATGCTGTGAAGAGGAACAGGTTGAGATGGTTTGGTCATGTGTTGAGGAAGGATGAAACTGACTGGTTGAGAAGAGTGATCGAAATGAATGTAGAAGGAAGTAGAGGACGGGGAAGACCGAGAAGGACTTGGCTAAAGATGGTGGAAGAAGAAATGCGGGCAAGGGGGTTAACAAGGGGAGATGCAGAAAACAGGGCAAAATGGAGAAGATTGTAATGGGGACCGCAAGGCTAACCCCCACTCTAGCAGGGAAAATGGCCTTAAAATGTCTGTTGTTGTTGTTGTTGTTGTCGTCTCCAAATCAGCTCGAATCAAATGCCAGGCTTGGCCAGCCAGTTCATGAAAGACTTGGGCCAAAGTTAATTTTTCCCTGCCGACCCCTGATGAGAATAATTGTGGCTGTAAAGCAGTAGTGGTAGTAGTCTCCTGAGTAGTACTCCTGAAGTTTAGCTCTTTCACGAGCCTCGATTCAGTATACCAAAAAAAAAAAAAAAAGTAGTAGTATTTTGTCTGTATATCCTGCAAAGAGGTTTGCTGTGCATTGAAATATGTAATGTAGGCATTTTGACTACCGAAAGCAAAACCTGGACTATCGAAAGCCTCACATTTGAATCTGACCATTTTCATTTTTCCATGTACTGTGTGCATTCTAGTTTATAGACACTTGCTAATTTACCAAGAATAAGCACGAATTTGAGATCCCAATCGGGTTTGAATGTCACATATGAGTTTTACAAACACAATGAAAGTAAAATCTGCCAATGTTAAGTACATCCAATTGACTGCTACACATGTTACATATGATGTACTAACATGATGACCGTATTATATGGATTGTGTGATAAAGTCGATCGGATTGAAGTCATTTAAAAAATCCAATATCGACTAAATTTTTCAAGGTACATTATCTTTATAACATAAAATCAATTTAACTTCCCATCTCCACTGGGAATTATTTGTAGTATTGTTTTTTGTCATATTTCAGGAGCTTGTGTGTTTCTTGTCTTGCAGATGGCTATTCATCTGTATTATCTGGCGATCATTGGTCACTCGCTCTCTATTATATCTCTTTTCATTTCGCTGATCATTTTCCTCCACTTCCGGTGAGTTGTTCACTTCCTACTTTTGGATCACGTGCTCGATATCACATTGAAGTTCAACAGATGCATTTGTTTACTATTCACACCTCTAAACAAGTTAGAGATTGTTTGAGCATCTTGCATGCAGCGATTGGTTCACTGATACGAAGTAGTTGTGACTCCCAACTGGCTGCATTTTATTTACTAGGGCATTGCCCGTACTATATCTATATCTAAAATTATATCCCCCCCCTCTATTTACATGAAATGGTTTGGTCCAAAGCGAACGGCTTGCGAGTACGGTGACAATCCCCCCCCTCTATTTACATGCAATGGTTTGGTCCAAAGCGAACGGCTTCCGGAGTTTGGTAAAGAAATCGCCATCGCGTGCACAAACGCGCAGGAAAGCGAATGAATCGCAAATTCGGTTTTATTAGTTTTAAAACATAGTTTAACGCCAACATAGTTTGCAAACGTGAAATAAATGAATACGCTCTCAAATGTGCCATCCGAGGCAGAGTGTGTCCTCCACGTTCGGCACACGCGATCGTTCGCTGCTCTCTGATTGGTTGAATCGTTTTTTGGACATAGCTCGGTAAGTAATTGTCCGATTAATATGAAACCTTGAAAAGGCACATCCTCGGGTCCCCAGCAATATACCTGGCAAGTTTCAAGTATATCGGACCGGTAGTTGTCGAGAAACAGCGGTCACAGACAAACAAACAAACGTACAGACGTACAGAGATTACTGGAATTATAGATAGACTAGGGCATTGCCCGTACGTGGGTGCCCGTTCCTTGCCAAAAAAAAAAAAAACGCTACCCGTACGCTCTACCCCGCCCGTACGCCCGTAAACAAAAAAAACAACGCTCTTCGCTTCCGCCCTTCGCTCTGACTGAATTGGGAGAAATAATGCGCATATGAAATCGAGAAATTATTATTTTCTCCGGAAGAAATCGAATTACGAACCGTACCGTAATGGCGGTCAGGGTCAGCTCGTAACGCGCTCAGCTCCGCTCGTCTCACATCGGCCACGCCTACGCAACAAAGCGTTCTGTGATTGGCTGCCGGAAAGCGTGCTGCCGGACAGTCGTCACTGTCCGGAAGTTCGCAAATCGCAGTTACGATGAATCGTTTTAATTTAATCGCAGTTTGAATTCGTTTTAAAACATAGTTTAACGGCAACATAGTTTTCCAACGTGAAATAAATGAATACGCTGTCAAATGTGCCGTCCGAGGCAGAGTCCGATCGCCACGTTCGGCACACGTGATAGCTCGCTGCCCTCTGATTGGTTGAATCGTTTTTTGGACATAGCTCGGTAAGTAATTGTCCGATTAATATGAAACCTTGAAAAGGCACATCCTCGGGTCCCCAGCAATATACCTGGCAAGTTAAAAGTATATCGGACCCGTGGTTGTCGAGAAACAGCGGTCACAGACAAACAAACGTACAAACGTACAAACGTACAAACGTACAGAGATTACTGGAATTATAGATAGACTAGGGCATGCCCGTACTATATATATGCCCGTACTATATATCTATCTAAAATTATATCCCCCCCCTCTATTTACATGAAATGGTTTGGTCCATTCGCAACGCCAAAGCGAACGGCGAACGGCTTGCGAGTACAGTGACAATCCCCCCCCTCTATTTACATGAAATGGTTTCGTCCATTCGCAACGACCACAGAACCCCCCCCCCCCCTCTATTTACATGGAATGGTTTGGTCCATTCGCAACGCCGGCACACGCGATCGTTCGCTGCTCTCTGATTGGTTGAATCGTTTTTTGGACATAGCTCGGTAAGTAATTGTCCGATTAATATGAAACCTTGAAAAGGCACATCCTCGGGTCCCCAGCAATATACCTGGCAAGTTAAAAGTATATCGGACCCGTGGTTGTCGAGAAACAGCGGTCACAGACAAACAAACGTACAGACAGAGATTACTGGAATTATAGATAGACTAGGGCATGCCCGTACTATATCTATATCTAAAATTATATCCCCCCCCCTCTATTTACATGAAATGGTTTGGTCCAAAGCGAACGGCTTGCGAGTGGTGACAATCCCCCCCCCTCTATTTACATGCAATGGTTTGGTCCAAAGCGAACGGCTTCCGGAGTTTGGTAAAGAAATCGCCATCGCGTGCACAAACGCGCAGGAAAGCGAATGAATCGCAAATTCGTTTTTATTAGTTGTAAAACATAGTTTAACGCCAACATAGTTTGCAAACGTGAAATAAATGAATACGCTCTCAAATGTGCCATCCGAGGCAGAGTGTGCCCGCCACGTTCGGCACACGCGATAGTTCGCTGCTCTCTGATTGGTTGAATCGTTTTTTGGACATAGCTCGGTAAGTAATTGTCCGATTAATATGAAAACTTGAAAAGGCACATCCTCGGGTCCCCAGCAATATACCTGGCAAGTTAAAAGTATATCGGACCCGTGGTTGTCGAGAAACAGCGGTCACAGACAAACGTACAAACGTACAGACAGAGATTACTGGAATTATAGATAGACTAGGGCATGCCCGTACTATATCTATATCTAAAATTATATCCCCCCCCTCTATTTACATGAAATGGTTTGGTCCAAAGCGAACGGCTTGCGAGTGGTGACAATCCCCCCCCTCTATTTACATGCAATGGTTTGGTCCAAAGCGAACGGCTTCCGGAGTTTGGTAAAGAAATCGCCATCGCGTGCACAAACGCGCAGGAAAGCGAATGAATCGCAAATTCGTTTTTATTAGTTGTAAAACATAGTTTAACGCCAACATAGTTTGCAAACGTGAAATAAATGAATACGCTGTCAAATGTGCCATCCGAGGCAGAGTGTGCCCGCCACGTTCGGCACACGCGATCGTTCGCTGCTCTCTGATTGGTTGAATCGTTTTTTGGACATAGCTCGGTAAGTAATTGTCCGATTAATATGAAACCTTGAAAAGGCACATCCTCGGGTCCCCAGCAATATACCTGGCAAGTTAAAAGTATATAGGACCCGTGGTTGTCGAGAAACAGCGGTCACAGACAAACAAACGTACAGACAGACAGAGATTACTGGAATTATAGATAGATTACAACAATCTCAGTAAGTTTGTGGCCTCATAAAAAGTCAATGATAATGACATTAAGGACTAGAAGGATGATGACATTAAGGACTAGAAGGATGATGACATTAAGGACTAGAAGGATGATGACATTAAGGATGAGAAGGATGATGACATTAAGGACTAGAAGGATGATGACATTAAGGACTAGAAGGATGATGACATTAAGTACTAGAAGGATGATGAGCTAGACTACGGATTTTTATGTGAAGAAAATAGGCCTTTTATGTTTTGAAAAGCGGAAATATATTTTTTTTATGTGAAAAAATCCCGAAATAATTTTTTCCCCCGTTTTATTCATTTTTTATTATTACCAAGTTTTTCAGAAATCAGTCAAAAAAAGAACAAAAAATGGTAAGCTTTTTCCTGCACAACATTAAGCACTCTGGGCTAGTAAACAGGTAAAAAATGACGTTCAGGTGCCTTTATTGCAACCGCATTGTTTGATAAGTAGAGGACTAGAAGAAATTGACAAGATTGCCTTTTAGGAACCCTTTTAGGAACGGTTAAAGTAGGTGTTTGAAATCATTATCTTGGTAATGTTCTCCTTGGTGAGGCGGTGTCGGCGGTCGGTGAGGACGTTTCTGTAGACGGAGAAGGACCTTTCCACGTCGACGCTGACGATGGGGCAGTACCTCAAGAGGGGGATGTCGGCAAGCTTGACTCCAGCCGGCACACCAACCTCAGATCCGTGCTGATCTCCATCCAGGATCAAAGCCACTGTCCTCAGCACACCAATGTCGGGATTGCGCTGCAGCACCGCCTTGAACTTGGTGAGCAGGATCTCCTTACGGCAGCCTCGGATCTTTTCGAGCTCCTCCTTGGCCTGATCAAGGAGCTGGAAGGCCTTGGCCAGCTCCATGCCGGCCTCCTCCAGCTGCTTAAGGATCTTTGGGATGAACGACACGTGGGCATTTAAGAAGACCAAACTGAGCTTGATGTCCGCCTTTCCGAACAGGTCCTTGGCACTCCGGATTGCCATCGCGTCGTCATCGTTCAGCTGGTCCACAATGTCCTTGACGGCCTCGAAGTGCTCGGCGTAAAACACCGCGGCGTCGATCCACGTCCCCCACCGAGTCAGAATGGGCTCCGGGGGGAGAGAAAGATTGGGCTGCTGCTCCTTCCAAAAGACAACACGTGATGGGGCTTTGACAAACACCTTCTTCGTCGTGGCAATCAGGTCATTGACGTCCTTGAACATTTCTCGGACTGTCTCGCAGACACGGTGGAGCGCGTGGGCAACGCAAGTCACATGCAGCAAGTCCGGGAAGAGTTCCTTCAGGGCATGGCCGGCCTTGATCATATAGGCCGCGGCATCGCTGACGAGGACCTTGAGGCACTCCGGCTTGAAATCAGGCCAAAGATAGCGCAGCGTGTCATTGATTGCACGCACGATCTCCCCGGAGTTGGTCTTCTCCAGAAACATGCACTGGACGAGGTGGGGACGAAAGCACCCCTCCTTGGACAAGCGTCCCGCGGTGATGTTGGCCACATATCGACCTGCCGAATCGGTCGTCTCGTCGACGGACAGCCAGATGGGCTGCTGTCCGAGGTCGGCACGGATCCCCGCCAAGGCCTCGTCGTAGCACTTGTCGAGGTAGTGCTTTCGAATCCAGCTTTCATCGGGGATCTGGAGAGTGATGTGCTTCTCCAGGAACGACCGGAGGGCAGGGTTTTCCAATTTCGACCATGGGATGCCAGCGGCCAGCATGGCCTGGCACAGCTCCTGAGCCACGACGTCGCACTTGTGCCTCTTTCCGCCACCAAAGTCCTCCATGGTGGCTTGCGTGACCGTCCTCTTCTTCTTCAAGGCCAAGTTGCTCTTGTGGCGGTCTCCTCGGACATGTTGGGCCAGCTCAGACTTCTGCTTCGCCCGGAAAGTCTTTTCACAAGCTCGACAGAAAGCCGTGCCACTCGACACGTACTTGAAGGTGGCCCCATCACCGCCAGCATTGAATTCCTTCAGCCACTTGTCACGAAGAGCAGCACTCATCTTGATAGGAGACTTGTTCACACTTTGTGTACACTCTCTCACTGTAGTACACCACCTCACTGCTGTACACGCTGGGGACGCAATGCACGCAAGTGGACGCAACGTTTTGTTTTTGAGATCGATCGCAGTTAAAAATTTCGATCGCAGTTTAAAATTTCGATCGCAGTTTAAAATTTCGAAAAATTCCCCAATTTTTTTTGGCGTTGCCAGACATTTTCGACCAAAAAGGGCATTTTATTTTATTTTTCCCGAAAAACGGCGAAATTCTTTTTTTCTCCGAAAATAGCAAAATAATTTTTTTGTGCGCAAAAAAGCCGTTTTATGTGAAAAAATATTTTTTATTTTTTCATATAAAAATCCGATGTGCAATGATGACATTAAGGACGAGAAGGATGATGACATTAAGGACTAGAAGGATGATGACATTAAGGACTAGAAGGATGATGACATTAAGGACTAGAAGGATGATGACATTAAGGACTAGAAGGATGATGACATTAAGGACTAGAAGGATGATGACATTAAGGACTAGAAGGATGATGACATTAAGAACTAGAAGGATGATTACATTAAGGACTAGAAGGATGATTACATTAAGGACTAGAAGGATGATGACATTAAGGACTAGAAGGATGATGACATTAAGGACTAGAAGGATGATGACATTAAGGACGAGATGGATGATGACATTAAGGACTAGAAGGATGATGACATTAAGGACTAGAAGGATGATGACATTAAGGACGAGAAGGATGATGACATTAAGGACTAGATGGATGATGACATTAAGGACTAGATGGATGATGACATTAAGGACGAGAAGGATGATGACATTAAGGACTAGAAGGATGATGACATTAAGGACTAGAAGGATGTCATTAAGGACTAGATGGATGATGACATTAAGGACTAGAACGGCACTCAGTTAAGAGCATACCTCCGCCTGGTTGGCCATATCACTCAATGGTGAAGAATCACTTTAAAAATTAAATAATTCTCATATCCGAATCCATATTCAGATCTTCACCAAAATCTAATCTATTTGTCCTTGTCAGACACCCAACCTGTCCACCAAGTTTCATCCAAATTTGTCCACAACTTTTTGAGATATTCTGCTATGTATCGTTTTTGGCCCGATCTCCCAATGGTGAAGAATCACTTTAAAAATTCTAGTAGTCGGATCCGAATCCGGATCTTCACAAAAATCTAATCATTTCGTCCTTGTCATATACGCTACAGTCACGTAAAAAAGTAAGTACACCCCATTGTAAAGTTTTGACTTTTTCAACATATTTCAACATACAGCTATTTGATCTTCATTTCAACAATATTGATAGATAAAGGTGATATAATATAACAAATATCATGAAACATTCACATTTTGTAGTCCATTGTGTATAATTTGGTCAGTCCATTGTATAATTTAAATAAACATAAATGCAAATTTTGCATGTGGAAAAAGTAAGTACACCCTTGGCTCTAATAGGTGGTATTGCCCCTTTGGCAGAAACAACCTCAAGTAGGGTTTCTCATAACTGTCTACCAGTCTCTGACATCGACTGGGAGAAATTTTTGCGCACTCCTCCATGCAGAATTCTTTCATCTGTGCGACGTTTGAGGGTTTTTTTGCATGCACAGCTCGTTTCAAATCCCCCCACAACATCTCGATGGGATTTAGATCCGGGCTTTGACTTAGCCATTCCAGAACCCTCCATTTCTTTCTTTTCAGCCATTCCTTGGTGGATGTACTGGTATGTTTAGGGTCATTGTCATGTTGCAAGGTTCACCTTCGATTGAGCTTCAACTTTCCGACAGATGGCCTTACATTATCCTCAAGCACCCTCTGGTACAATGAAGAATTCATAGTGGATTCTATGATGGTGAGCTGCCCAGGCCCTGATGCAGCAAAGCTGCCCCAAACCATAATATTTCCTCCACCATGCTTTACAGTTGCTATCAGGTTCTTGTGGTCAAATGCTGTCTTTGGTTTTCGCCAAACATGTCTTCTGGTACTGTGGCCAAATGGCTCTACCTTTGACTCACCTGTCTAGAGCACATTGTTCCAGAAGTGCTGGTCTTTGCCTAGGTGTTCATTTGCAAACTTTAGTCTTGCACTGATGTTCTTTCTGGACAGCAAAGGTTTCCTCTTAGCACACCTCCCATCTAGATCAAATTTGTGCAGCCTCTTTCTAATGGTAGACTCGTGCACTTTCACATCAACAGTGGTAAGAGCTACCTGTAGGTCCCGTGATGACATTCTGGGGTTCTTAGAGACGTCTTTCAGCATCTTGCGGTATGCTCTTGGGATGAACTTGCTGGGGCGGCCTGGCCTGAACAAGTTGGCAGTTGTTAGGAATCTTCTCCACTTGTAGATGATCTTCCGGACAGTCGAATGATTGATTTCAAATTGTTTGGAGATCTTTTTAAATCCCTTCCCAGACGCATAGGCATCTCTAACCTTCTTTCTGAAGGCCATGGAGAGCTCTTTTGATCGAGGCATAGTGACGCCGCACACTTCAACAACAAAGAGCAAACCAAACTAAATGTCTGAGGTTTAAATAAGACAGTTTCCTCCAATATCCTCTCCAACGATGTTCTAATCATTTGCACCTGAGCTGGTGCACCTGATTCTAATTTTAGGTATTTGAAGTAGTGATAAATGTAGGGGTGTACTTACTTTTTCCACATGCGAAATTTGCATTTATGTTTATTTAAATTATACAATGCATACATACAAGATCGAGGCTCGTGAAAGAGCGAACATTAATCACACAGAAAGACAAACAGACACATGCAACAAATAACTACCGGAGCGGTAGACAAGATGGGGAGAGAGGGGGAAGGACACAAACAAAACATTTGAGAGCAGGGACCGAGAGACATGGAGACATCGAGAGATCTGTGGGAGGGAGAGGGCTTTGGTGGTGAGGCATGTGAAGGGGGGGGGGGGGGGGTGGGAGAGGTATAAACATATGGACACTGCCAGGACTTCCAGGAAGGAAGTTGGAATTTCAAACAAGGTGGATCTGGGGTGAATTAGTGGGGGTAGAAAAGATCAAGGTTTTGGATGGGGGAAGATAAGAGATGGTGGTGAACAGCTGTTTTAAAGACCTGGAGGGAGGAGTGGGATTGAAGGGAGTGTGGGAGTTTGTTCCAGAGGTGGGAGAAAAGAGGAATTAAAGAGTGAAGGTGAGCAGAGAGCCGAGATTTCGGCAGTTTAACCATCAGAGGGTTGCTGGCAGATCTTGTGCGACCTGTAGGAATATTTGGGGGACAGAGCACAGAGAGAGCTGGGGGAGCAAGGCCGGAGAGGAGTCGGTAGAAGACAGAAAGACCACCTACCTGCCTGCGATGAGTGAGTGAAAGGCCCTCAGAGATAGCTTCATCGCGGGAGATTCCAATGATTTTGAAAGCTTTGGATTCAACAGCGTGAAGCCGAGCAAGGTGTGAGGCAGGAGCACCAGCCCAAAGGGGAGAACAGTATTCCATTGAGCTGCGGATGAAAGCCTTGTATGTGGTGAGGAGCTCAGGTGTGCCGAGGAAGGACTTCGCACGACGGAGGATGCCCAGTCGGCGACTGGCTTTGGAGGCCAGCTTGGAAATGTGGTTTTCCCAAGAAAGATCATGGCAGATAGTGAGACCCAAAAGCTTGAGCGACAGAACTTCTTGGAGAGGATTGTTGAGAAAGTAGATGGGAGGGTTGTCCAGTCGATCTTTTCGGAGAGACATAGTAAGAGAGTGAGATTTGTCAGGATTGAAAGACATGTTCCACTTGTTTGACCAGTCTGTGATTTTGTCCAGATCTTCAGAGAGTGAGGAGGCTGCAGACTGCCGATCTGAGGGAAGAGGAATGGAGCGGCAGAGAGTGGAGTCATCAGCAAAGAGATACAGAGGATTTTCCAGAGAGTCGGAGAGATCATTGATAAAGACCAGAAAAAGCACAGGGCCCAGCACACTGCCTTGGGGAACTCCAGCCTGAACAGGAAGGGGAGATGAGAGAAATCCATTCAGGGCCACACGTTGACTACGACCAGAGAGGAAGTCCGCAAGCCATGCATGGAGATTTCCATGGATACCATAGGAGGAGAGTTTGGTGAGCAGAGCTGGGTGCCAGACCGTATCGAAGGCACGTGATATGTCAAGGGAGACAGCTCTGATTTCCTGTTTGGCATTGAGGACCTCCATCCATTGTTGAGACAGCAGAAGCAGCAAGTCCAGAGTAGAGTGACCTGGTCTGAAACTAAATTGATGATCAGAGATCAAGCCATTGGAGAAGAGGAAAGATTTCATATCCGAAGCAATGATGGATTCCATGACTTTGCTGATAATTGGGAGCAGGCTGATTGGTCTGTAGTTGCAAGGATCTGTTTTTGCACCTTTTTTGTGGAAAGCGGTAATGTTAGCTGATTTCCAGGATGCTGGCAGATGACCTTGACCAAAAGATAGGGTGAAAAGAACTGAGAGAGGGTGAGACAGAGCGGCAGAGCAGGATTTTAGGACCCGTGGGCTGATGCCGTCTGGTCCAGTTGCAGAATCAGAGTCGAGGTTTGACAAAAACTCCTCCACCTTGTCAGGAGAGAAGGACACAGAGTCCAGGAGCAGTTGGGTTCGACTGGGAAAGGTGGGAACAGAGAGAGATGGGTTTGGGACTAAGGATTTTGAGGCAAACACAGAGTTGAGGCATTCGGCTTTGTCACGTGCGATGTCAACTGTGTGGCCATTTGAGGTAAGGGAGGGGATGGAGGGGGAACAAACACCAGAAACGGATTTGACCAGACGCCACCAGGATTTGGAGGAAGGAGACAGGTTTGAGAGTTCATTCTTGAGTGAGGAGAGATAGTGCTTCCTGGCACTCCTGAGGGTAGACACACACTTGTTCCGAGCTTGGTGGAAGGAACTGAGATTGCCTTCAGTTGGATTAGCCTTCCAAGAGGCAAAGGCAAGTTGTTTCAGGACAACTGCCTCACCACAAGATTCAGTGTACCATGGACGGGAGGAAGGGTAAGACAACTGAAGGCGAGATGGGATAAATCTGTGCATGAGAGAGATCAGTTTGCTTTGGAAGAATTCCCAGGAAGAATTGATGTCAGAGGCAGTGGAGATGGGAGACCAATCCAGACGATTGATGGCTGCTTGAAGACCGTCCCAGTCGGCCTGAGTGAAATGCCAGACTCGTCGACGCTGAGGAGGCTCTCTGAGAATGGCCAGAGAGATGTCCGCTTTGACAAGCACATGTTCAGAAGAACCGATTGGAGCAGAAGAAGAGCAGCAGACATTAGCAGGGAAGTTTGACATAACCAAGTCTAGAAGAGAAGATACTCCATTGGCTGAGATCCGGGTCGGGAAATTGACAGATTGTGTCAATCCCAGTGAGTCACAGAAGTCCTTTGCTGAGGTACCATGACTGGTGAGAGAGGAACCCGCACCCAACCAGGTGGCATGATGACAGTTGAAGTCACCACATATGAGGAAGAGAGAGTTGGGATGAGTGGATAGAAGTTGGTGCATGTTGTCAGACAGTGAAATGTAGATGGAGTCATCAATGTTTGGGGGACGGTACAGAACACATATGAACAAAAGGTGGGAGCGGAGAGGAAGCCGTAGCCAGAGGTACTCCTGGGGGTGAGGAGGAAAGAGGGCAGTGCAAGGAGAGTGAGGAAGAGAGTTTTTGATAAAGATTGCCACCCCACCACCAGGCCGAGGCTCAGGTCTATCATACCGGAGGAGGGAGTAACCAGGAAGAGATATTAAGGAATCAGAGACATCTTGAAGGAGGAAAGTCTCTGTTAAGCAGATCAAGTCTGGATTGTCAGAAGCAACCTGTATGGAGAGATCAGTCAGGTTTGAGCGAAGGCCCCGGATGTTTGAGGTCCATACCGTTAATGAAGAGAGAGGGGGAGCATCGGGTACAGGACAGGGGAGGGGAGGAGTAGGGTAAGATGAAGGATGAGAGGGGGAGGTAGGGAGAGCAGTTGATAGTGTGTCAGATATTGCAGAAGAGTTCCAAGAAAGGGAAGGATGAGGAGGATGAAAGGTTTGATGGTGAAGGGATGAGAGGCACAGTGAGGGGTTGTTTGAGGGGGGGCAGAGGAAAGTAGAAGGTTTGGGGGGGTGGAGGTATGAGATAGAAGGGAGACGAAGTGGGGAGGAGGCAGCTTGGAGGAGGAGGGGGGAGGAGGGAGAATTGGAGAGGAATGGTATGGGGGGAGAATTGAATGGGAGGGGTTGGGGGGGAGTTTTGAAGGGGAGGAGTGAGGGGGGAGTTTAGGAGAGGAGGGGCAAGGGGGGAGTTTTGGAGGGAAGGGGCAAGGGGGAAGTTTAGAAGTGGAGGGGCAAGGGGGGAGTTTAGGAGTGTAGGGGCAAGGGGGGGGATTTGGAGGGGAGGGGCAAGGGGGGAGTTTATGAGGGGAAGGGCAAGGGGGGAGTTCAGGAGTGGAGGGGCAAGGGGGGGGATTTGGAGGGGAGGGGCAAGGGCGGAGTTTAGGAGGGGAAGGGCAAGGGGGGAGTTTAAGAGTGGAGGGGCAAGGGGGGAGTTTAGGAGTGTAGGTGCAATGGGGGGGATTTGGATGGGAGGGGCAAGAGGGGAGTTTAGAAAGTGGATGATTAATGAAAGACGAACATTGATAACAAATTGGGTTTGTTGTGATTTTCAAGTTAGCAATCTGATTCAGAACGATGGAGGAGGGATGGAATGAATGTGAGTTTAGACCATGTAGTGAGGGAGACGTATAAGATATTGAATTTCTTTTTTTTGAAGTGGAATGAGTTGGAGAGGAAATTGAGAAAAGCCTTTTAAATAGGAAGAAAAACAGCGTGTTGTAATATACCACTGAATAAAACACAGAAGGGGAAAGGTTAAACATATTTAAATAATATTTAAACAGAACTGTGAACAATCTTATATGCACAAAATACCAACGGGGGGAGAGCCGAGAGGGACCACCACGAGTCACGTGAACAGGGCAAACGGTGGATGGCAAGGAGATAATGGGGGCGGGGCGAACAGCACACCTGGACAGAAAATACAGGATGAGACAACAGTACACGTGGAGAAAGGAAAATAAATGTTTTTGGTTGTTTTTTTTGGATGTTTTTTTTTTTGGGGGGGGGGTGGGGGTGGGGATTTAGAACGTTAGACAGAGTATTATGTTCGGGGTAGAAGGGAAAAACTAAGAGCCAAGCAAAACACGCTTAAGTTAACAAAACACCGACGGGGGTACAACTACAAGGCCGCACACGAGGAGCAGAACACGATTAATTAATTACGAGTTACAGTAAATTCAAACCAAAACTAACTATAATCAAACAATATCGCATGGACGATAAAATAACGAGTTGAAATTTGACAATCTATCTGGGGAAATGGGGGAGAAACACGTGGTCGAAGAACGAACGAACAAATAAGAATGAATAAACGAATGAGCACAGAGAAGGTCGTCTTTTTTTTTTTTTTTGAGTTGAGATTTACATAAGGAAGTAGGCTATGGGGTGAAAAGACTGGGAAAACAGAGAACGAAAGTTATTGGATCACAAACGACGGACCGCTGAGAGAAAAACAAAGCCTCAAGGTTCTACAGTGTACACTGTACAAGGCCTCAAGACACGACACGAATTAACACGATTTTCAATACAGGTATGAAAGATTTGCACCGAAAATCTTCGTCGGGACAATATACGTACATACACCATAAAAGAAATACAGTTATAACGAAAATACAAATGGGAACAATTACTTCACTTCGATTTCGATGGAGAGCGTGTAGAGCTGCGAATAAACGAACCCTCGCCAGCAAGACCGGAAACGGAAGTCCAAACGGAAGTCCAATTCAAAACGGAAGTCCAAACGGAAGTCCAACCGGAAACGGAAACGGAAGACCGGCAACGGAATGGACTACAGAATGTAAATGTTTCATGATACTTGTTATATTATATCACCTTTATCTATCAATACTGTTGAATTGAAGATCAAATAGCTGTATGTTGAAATATGTTGAAAAAGTCAAAACTTTACATGGGGTGTACTTACCTTTTCACGTGACTGTACATCTCTGCCAAATGTCGTCCGAATCCGTCCACAACTTTTTGAGATATTTTGTTCACAAACAAACAAACAGACAAACGGACAAACAGACAGGGGTGAAAACATAACCTCCGGATTATCCACCTTTGGTGGTGGAGGTAAAAAAGTAAATTTTCTGCATAATTATTTAACCGCATGCGGGACACCTTTTTAAACCGAAAAATAACTCTTATTTAAAAGCCATTGTCTTTGTAATTACACCTTCATGTTGCTTTCCACATCATGTAGAGTTACATTTTTTTATTATTACACCGAGTTATTCTGCTGTTGATCATGATGAGAGTGAAAAACAGTGTCGCATCTATCTATAATTCCAGTAATCTCTGTGTGTATGAGTGTGTGTTTGTCTGTGACCGCTGTTTCTCGACAACCACGGGTCCGATCTAATTGAAACTTGCCAGATATATTGCTGGGGACCTGAGGATGTGCCTTTTCAAGGTTTGAAATTAATCGGACAAGTGGTTCCCAAGGTATGGTCACCGTACTCGCAAGCCGTTCGCTTTGGCTTTGCGAATGGACCAAACCATTTCATGTAAATAGAGGGGGGGGGGGGGGGGTTCTACCGTACTCGCAAGCCGTTCGCTTTGGCTTTGCGAATGGACCAAACCATTTCATGTAAATAGAGGGGGGGGGGGGTTCTGTGGTCGTTACTGCCACGTGGTTTCAAAGTTTTTTTTTGTTGTTGTTGTTTGCACGCATGTTTTTTTGCACCCACGTACGGGCACGCCCTAGTCTATCTATAATTCCAGTAATCTCTGTGTGTGTGTCTGTGTGTCTGTGACCACTGTTTCTCGACAACCACGGGTCCGATATACTTGAAACTTGCCAGGTATATTGCTGGGGACCCGAGGATGTGCCTTTTCAAGGTTTGAAATTAATCGGACAAGTGGTTCCCAAGGTATGGTCACCGTACTCGCAAGCCGTTCGCTTTGGCTTTGCGAATGGACCAAACCATTTCATGTAAATAGAGGGGGGGGGGGGGGGTTCTACCGTACTCGCAAGCCGTTCGCTTTGGCTTTGCGAATGGACCAAACCATTTCATGTAAATAGAGGGGGGGGTGTTCTGTGGTCGTTACTGCCACGTGGTTTCAAGGTTTTTTTTTGTTGTTGTTGTTTGCACGCATGTTTTTTTGCACCCACGTACGGGCACGCCCTAGTTTATTTAATTAGCTGTATACAATTCCCTACATTTATAAAATGCAATCAGATTATATGATTTTGTTTTCAAATACTTTGTGACCACCTGAGGAAACAAGTGACCTCAAAGCGTGATTTTATTATTTCATAACAGTTTTATATTTTATCACCGTTGTATTTTAGGAAAACAGTAAATCTTCATTTATCCAGGCCTCGACTGACAGAGCACATGTCTTAAGTGATTTGCTATTGTTAAATGATGCTATTTTGTTGGCTTAGCTCTTTTAGGCAATGGAGTTTTCAATAATGGGGCGAAGGGTGCAATAAAGGGTGCAACTTTGGTTGTTTCTCGGTGTTTATCTTTCATAAATTGATCGTCTGTTTGCCGTGTCGCGAGCAAGGCCTTGTACAGTGTGCACTGTACAACCTTGAGGCTTTGTTTTTCTCTCAGTGGTCCGTCGTTTGTGATCCAATAACTTTCGTTCTCTGTATTCCCAGGCTTTTCACCCATAGCCTACTTCCTTGTGTAAATCTCAACTCAAAAAAAAAAACAAACAAAAAAAAAAAAACATTTCCTTCTCTGTTCTCATTCGTTTATTCATTCTTATTCGTTCGTTCGTTCTTCGACCACGTGTTTCTCCCCCATTTCCCCAGATAGTTTTCACTCATTAACCTTCAATGTTTACACTTTCCCCTCAAGTTATGTATTCCGTCATATTTTATAACACCTTTTTCTTCTTCTTCTTTAAAAGGCTGCTTTCGACTTGCTCACCAAATCAATTCATCCCAAAAAAAATATCCATCTCCTATAGTGCCTTTGTTCTACATTCCCTAAACTCTCCTGCATTCCATCCTCCATCCAGCGTCCTTAAACGTATTTTTAACTCGAAGGTCACAAGAAACTCATTTTGCAATAAATGTTCGTTTCCCATAAATCGTACACTTTCAAAAATCCAATCTCACCCCTCCCCTCCAAATCTTCCCCATAACCCCTCCCCTCCAAATCTTACCCATCACCCCTCCCCTCCAAATCTTCCCCATCACCCATCCCTTTCAAATCTCCCCCCTTGCCCCCTCCCTCCTAAACTACTCCCTCACCCCTCCCCGCCAAGACGCCCCCTCGCCCCTCCCCTCCTAGACTCCTGCCTCACCCCTCCCCTCCAAATCTCCCCCATATCCCATCCCTTTCAAATCCCTCCCCTTGTCCCTTCCCTCCCAAACTCCCCCCTCACCCCTCCCCTTCAAATCTCCCCACCCTCATTGCTTCTCAATTTCTCCCCGCTCACTCCCCCTCCTCAAAGCGTCCTCCCCGCTTCTTCCCCCTTCAAACTCTCACCTCCATCTCCCCCAACCTTCTGCCTCGCTCTTCCCCCTCCTCAAATAACACCTCATTGTGGCTCACCCAATCACCATCAAACCTTTTGTCCGCCCCATCCTTCCCTTTCTCCGAGCTATTCTGAAATCTCTGACACACCTTCAACAGCTCTCCCTACCTCTTCCACCTCTTCCACATCTTACCCTACCCCTCCTCCCCCCTGTTCTGTATCTGATGCTCCCCCTTCCTCTTCATTAACGGTATGGACCTCAAACATCCGGGGCCTTCGTTCAAACTTAACTGATCTCTCCATACAGGTTGCTTCTGTCAAACCAGACGTGATCTGCTTAACAGAAACTTTCCTCCTTTATGATGTCTCTGATTCCATAGTATCTCTCCCGGGCTACTCCCTCCTCCGGTATGATAGACCTGAGCCTCGTCCTGGAGGCGGGGTTGCTATCTTTATCAAAAACTCTCTTCCTCACTCGCCCTGCACTGCACTCTCTCCACCTCACCCCCAGGAATACCTCTGGCTACGGCTTCCCCTTCGCTCCCACCTCTTGTTCATATGTGTGTTGTACCGTCCACCAAACAGTGATGACTCCATCTACATCTCGCTGTCTGATGATATGGACCAACTTCTATCTACTCATCCCAACTCTCTCTTCCTCATATGTGGTGATTTCAACTGTCATCATGCCAGTTGGCTGGGTGTGGGTACCTCTCTCACCAGCCATGGCTCCTCAGCAAAGGACTTCTGCGACTCACTGGGACTGACACAATCTGTCAATTTCCCGACCCGGATCTCAGTCAACGGAACATCTTCTCTTCTGGACTTGGTTATGACTAACTTCCCTGAAAATGTCTGCTGCTCTTCTTCTGCTCCGATCGGATCATCTGATCATGTCCTTGTTAAAGTGGACATCTCTCTGACCATCCTCAGGGAGCCTGCTCAGCGTCGACGAGTCTGGCATTTCACTCAGGCCAACTGGCACGGTCTCCAAGCAGCCATCAATCATCTGGACTGGTCTCCCATCTCTACCACCTCTGACATCAACTCATCCTGGGAATTCTTCCAAAGTAAATTGCTCTCTCTCATGCACAGATTTATCCCATCTCGTCTTCAGTTGTCATACCCTTCCTCCCGTCCATGGTACACGGAATCTTGTGGTGAGGCTGTTGCCCAGAAACAACTTGCCTTCGTCTCCTGGAAAGCAAATCCAACGGAAGGAAATCTCATTTCCTTTCACAAAGCCCGAAACAAGTGTGTGTCCACCCTCAGGAGAGCCAGGAAACAATATCTCTCCGTTCTCAAGACCGAACTCTCTTATCTGTCTCCCTCTTCCAAATCCTGGTGGCGTCTGGTCAAATCCGTTTCTGGTGTTTGTTCCCCCTCCATCCCCTCCCTTACCTCAAACGGCTATACAGCTGACTCCGCACGTGAAAAAGCTGAATGCCTCAACTCTGTGTTTGCCTCTAAATCTTGTGTCCGAAACCCATCCCTCTCTGTACCCACCATACCCAGTCGTACCCTGCTGCTCCTGGACTCCGTGTCCTTTCCTCCTGACAAGGTGGAAAAGTTTCTGTCAACCCTCGACTCTGATTCTGCAACTGGACCCGACGGCATCAGCCCACGGGTCCTAAAATCCTGCTCTGCTGCTCTATCTCACCCTCTCGCTGTTCTCTTCACCCTCTCTTTTGCTCAAGGTCAACTGCCATCTGCTTGGAAATCAGCCAACATCACCGCTTTGCACAAAAAAGGTGCAAAAACAGATCCTAGCAACTACAGACCAATCAGCCTTCTCCCAATTATCAGCAAAGTCATGGAATCCATCATTGCTTCTGATATGAAATCTTTCCTCTTCTCCAATGGCTTGATCTCTGATCATCAATTTGGTTTCAGACCAGGTCACTCTACTCTGGACATGCTGCTTCTGCTGTCTCAACAATGGATGGAGGTCCTCAATGCCAAACAGGAAATTAGAGCTGTCTCCCTCGACATATCACGTGCCTTCGACACGGTCTGGCACCCCGCTCTGCTCACCAAACTCTCCTCCTTTGGTATCCATGGAAATCTCCACGCATGGCTGGCGGACTTCCTCTCTAGTCGTCGTCAACGTGTGGCCCTGAATGGGTTTCTCTCATCTCCTCTTCCTGTTCAGGCTGGAGTTCCCCAAGGCAGTGTTCTGGGCCCCGTGCTTTTTCTGGTCTTCATCAATGATCTCTCTGACTCTCTCGAAAATCCTCTCTATCTCTTTGCTGATGACTCCACTCTCTGCCGCTCCATTCCTCTTCCCTCAGATCGGCAGTCTGCTGCCTCCTCACTCTCTGAAGACCTGGACAAAATCACAGACTGGTCAAACAAGTGGAACATGTCTTTCAATCCTGACAAATCTCACACTCTTACTATGTCTCTCCGAAAAGATCGACTGGACAACCCTCCCATCTACTTTCTCAACAATCCTCTCCAAGAAGTTCTGTCGCTCAAGATTTTGGGTCTCACTATCTGCCATGATCTTTCTTGGGAAAACCACATTTCCAAGCTGGCCTCCAAAGCCAGTCGCCGACTGGGCATCCTCCGTCGTGCGAAGTCCTTCCTCGGCACACCTGAGCTCCTCACCACATACAAGGCTTTCATCCGCAGCTCAATGGAATACTGTTCTCCCCTATGGGCCGGTGCTCCTGCCTCACACCTAGCTCGGCTTCACGCTGTTGAAACCAAAGCTTTCAGAATTATTGGAATCTCCCGCGATGAAGCTATCTCTGAGGGCCTTTCACTCACTCACCGCAGGCAGGTAGGTGGTCTTTCTGTCTTCTACCGACTCCTCTCCGGCCTTGCACCCCCAGCTCTCTCTGTGCTCTGTCCCCCAAATATTCCTACAGGTCGCACAAGATCTGCCAGCAACCCTCTGATGGTTAAACTGCCGAAATCTCGGCTCTCCGCTCACCTTCACTCTTTCATTCCTCTTTTCTCCCGCCTCTGGAACAAACTCCCTCACTCCCTTCAATCCCACTCCTCCCTCCAGGTCTTTAAAACAGCTGTTCACCACCATCTCTTATCTTCCCCCATCCAAAACCTTGATCTTTTCTACCCCCGCTAATTCACCCCAGATCCACCTTGTTTGAAATTCCAACTTCTTTCCTGGAAGTCCTGGCAGTGTCCATATGTTTTATACCTCTCCCACTGCCCCCTTCCCACGCCCCCCCCCCCAAAGCCCTCGCCCTCTCTCAGATCTCTCGATGTCTCCATGTCTCTCGGTCCCTGCTCTCAAATGTTGTGTTTGTGTCCTTCCCCCTCTCTCCCCATCTTGTCTACCGCTCCCTATGTTATATGTTTTATGTGTCGGTTTGTCTTTCTGTGTGATTAATGTTCGCTCTTTCACGAGCCTCGATATTGTATACAAAAAAAAAAAAAAAAAAAAAAAAAAAAAAAAGGATCCTTTTGTGTGCTCATGGGGTGGAAGAGAAGCGATGGATACCATCTTGAAATAAGATAACAATAGAAAGGGTGTTTATATATGTTTTATAAGGGAGAGGGAAGGAATAGTGGGAGGGAGGGAGCAAAGAGAGGAAATGGGAATGCAGGTGACATACTTGGTGAATTTACAAAATGTGATCAAACATTCCACAATTTTTCCGGAATTTAGAGTGGCTGTCACAAGGTGTACACAACACAATCCCAATTCTCTCTTTGAGACACAAACACAAGGATTTCTGAGGGATGAACCGTTGCGATTGCGACCAAAGATCTACTCTATGTAAGCTCAACCTGCTTACTATAGAAAAATAACAAAAAACATCAAGTTTACAAAAACATAATAATTTACCTCTGCTCATGTATTTACAAAAACTTTACAGTCGGTATAAATGGAATGACGACATAAGCATAATTTGCTTTTTAAAACTCTTCGAAAAATAAATCTTCAAATCTGTGACATCAATGAATAAATTAATCAATCATAAATCAATCACAATCATGAATCATAATCATAAAGTGTTAATCATTTCTCTACATAGGAGCAGAGAAATAAAACAGGAAGCACACCATATTCAGAGCCAAACGCACAGCATTCCAAGCTCCTGTTTAAATGTTCCTTCTTACTTCCATTTGGACCATGCCCTAGCTGATTTGGACCATGCCAGTACTGATTTGGACCATGCCAGTACTGATTTGGACCATGCCAGTACTTATTTGGACCATGCCAGTACTTATTTGGAGCATGCCAGTGCTGATTTGGAGCATGCCAGTGCTGATTTGGAGCATGCCAGTGCTGATTTGGAGCATGCCAGTGCTGATTTGGAGCATGCCAGTGCTGATTTGGACAATACCAGTGCTGATTTGGAGCATGCCAGTGCTGATTTGGAGCATGCCCTAGCTGATTTGGACCATGCCCGTACTGATTAGGACCATGCCCGTACTGATTTGGACCATGCCAGTACTGCTTTGGACCATGCCAGTACTGAGTTGGACCATGCCAGTACTGAGTTGGACCATGCCAGTACTGCTTTGGACCATGCCAGTACTGAGTTGGACCATGCCAGTACTGATTTGGACCATGCCAGTACTGCTTTGGACCATGCCAGTACTGAGTTGGACCATGCCAGTACTGAGTTGGACCATGCCAGTACTGAGTTGGACCATGCCAGTACTGAGTTGGACAATGCCAGTACTGAGTTGGACAATGCCAGTACTGAGTTGGACCATGCCAGTACTGAGTTGGACCATGCCAGTACTGAGTTGGACCATGCCAGTACTGAGTTGGACCATGCCAGTACTGAGTTGGACCATGCCAGTACTGAGGTGGACAATGCCAGTACTGAGTTGGACAATGCCAGTACTGAGTTGGACCATGCCAGTACTGAGTTGGACCATGCCAGTACTGAGTTGGACCATGCCAGTAGTCATAAATACCACCCACTCCAGACAGGGGTACTTGGACTTGTAGAAATGTCCAGCAAATGTTATTCAAGACCACAAATGCATGCCCATCTCACCGATTTCAAATATATATATATTTAATGTGATTCAGAAGCCAGGAAGCTTGGGGCATCCCCCAATTTAAATTAATTATTCCAACCACAGTTTTGAAACAATGGGTGAAACGATTTGGCAGTAATCACTTCCCGTTAAGATCTGATCCAGGCAGATGCTGGTGAACAAATAATGGAATTTGCTGTATCTCGGATATTACATTTGAGTCACTGAAAGGTAAAATCCAGACAAAAGACAATGCATGCAGACACAAACGAGGCAAGTATGCTATATTCGAATACAGCAAACAAAAGAAGGAAATTACATAAAGTAAAATCGACATGTCGATATGCAATTCAAAATCCTTACATAAAATCACTCGCACATCTAACCCCACTGCAACCCTCCTTGTCCCACCCCAGCTCGTAATGTCTCTTCAAAATGGCTGTTTCCGTTAGAAATCCCTCCTTGGTTCATGTGATTGTGGATTGTGGAAACACCCTTTCTGCACATGATTGTGGATACTTTAAAATTCAGATTAAAGCATCTCTCAAGGTGTATAAAAGATGAACTGTTTAATACATGTAATCAATGTGAACATGTTGCTTGACAATATTAAACGATTGTCGTCATGTTGACAGGAGTTTGGGCTGCCAACGAGTCACTCTGCACAAGAACCTTTTCTGTTCCTACGTTCTGCACTCTTCAATCACCACAATCACCCTCACAGCTGTCGCCAACAACCAACATCTTCGCAACAGGGATCCGGTGAGGAAGGCCTCTCAAAAAGAAAAGCAATCCTCTGGGGAACTAGATGGTATTCATAGAATACTTACCCTGCGCAGTCAACGTGTTGTGAGCCAACTCTTCTGTTTTTGAACATTGTTTTTCTTTGATCCAATATGGCTGCCAGACCACGTGAGCGATGACATCATAAATTTATATTCTCTAAAATAATCGTTGCATAGATCACGCTCAATACATTTCAAACTGATCAGACTAAGCGTTGTCCCTGTCGAATTATGACGTCATCATTATGGCACCAATGACGTCATCGTTAACAACACCGATTCCCCATATGGAGTTCTTTACAATGAGCCATGTTTCAATTTTTTCCATGCAGCGGTTTTCGAGGTATGGAGGTGCAACATTTTTCGGTTTTTCCAAGATGGTGCCTGTACCACATGACCTATGACGTCATGATTATCATTAAAATATTCCACAGGAAAAGGCACCCCTATGGTGAAAATTTCGTGCCCATCAGACCAACAATTGCTGAGGAAAAAAATTCACAATGATCGGATAAGTGTTGTACTTGTCGAATTATGACGTCATAACGAAGGCACCGATGACATCATCATTAACATATCTTATTCCGCATCAGAGCAGAGCCATGTTTCAATTTTTTCCATGGAGCAGTTTCGGAGATATAGAGGTGCAACTTTTTTCAAATTTTTTTCAAGAAGGCGTCTGTATCACGTGACCTATGACGTAATAATTATCATAAAAAAATTCTGAAAATGAAAAAAAGAAACATGGCTCATTGTAAAGAACGTCATATGGGGAATAGGTGTTAACGATGACGTAATTTGTGTCATAATTATGATGTCATAATTCGACAGCACAACGCTTCGTCTGATCAGTTTGAAATTTATTGAGCGTGATCTGATCTATGCAACAATTCTATTTGAGAATATAAATTTATGATGTCATCGCTCACATGGTCTGGCAGCCATATTGGATAAAAGAAAAAATAAACGTTCAAAAACAGAACAGTTGGCTCGCAGCAAGTTTACTGCGCAGGGTAAGTGTTCTATGAATACCATCTAGTTGACAAAAAGGAATAAGTCAAAACGTTGTGACTAAGCTAAGCACATGCACTTTCTAGCCTGAAGGCAAATGTGCTTGGTCATGCAAAGTTATGAACAGTTTGTCAAAGCAAAGACATATGCACCCTGGTCCTAAGGCCATACAAATTAGACTTGCAATCCTTCATATATTTAATATTTGGGACTGGCACGGTGGCCTCGAGGCAACCCACACACTCTTGCATTAGAGCCATCTAGCCTGCGTTTTGAATCCCAACTCAGCTATAAACTGTTATCTTGCTGTCTTACAGTCAGGGTGTGGAATGATTGCGTGAGCTGTCCCTCAGACGGACGATAAACTGGGTGTCCCATCTGCCAACATTGCTTGGTGGATATTAAAGATCCCACTGTGTCTGCGAAGGGAAGGACAGGCGGTCTATCGCCAGCACCCTGGATAAATTCCAAATTCGTGCCCTTATCTACAGGGGGCATTGCATCAGCAGCACAATCATGTGCCCCAGCATCAGCCAGTACTCACAGCCAGGTGATGCATACGGAAGAGAAAGAATGTAATATTGGCACACTGAAATCTGCACTTATGGAGGAGCAAAATTACAAGGGGCAGCAGCTTCACAGACTGACAAACAATTAGGGGAACGGAGAAGAGAAAGAGTGTGTTCATGAGTAGACCAGTAACAGAAAGGAAAGGGGTTGCTTGGGGATTACGTTCATGAGAGTAGAAGAGAGCAAAGTTGGGTATGGAAGAAAGCATGAGTTGATGGTGGACAGCACTCTTGAAATACTGGAGAGGGGGGTGACACACACGCGACAACAGGCACAGAGAGCCAGTTCCACAGATGAGAGAATAGAGGAAAGAAGAAACAGAGGTGAGCATTCATTTTAGAATTGAGGAAGTAATTCGAAGTCGATTTTTGAGTTACACATCTGACTTGTATGAGCTGGAAGAATATGGAGAGATGAGAGGGTGGGAAGAGTGAGGCCAGAAATGAGGCAATATATAAAGCTGAGGGTCCATCAACCTGCGTGTAATGGATGAGAAGCAGACCTTGGAACTTGGCCTCTTGCCAAGATGTGCAAAACCGGCTGAACCGATCGCAACGATATTTTGGGTGGGTAATCCTGAGATCTCCTGGAGTGAAATAGGCTATATTGTTTTTCCAATTTCAGCTTTGGCCTCCAGCATTTTCAGGTTTGGACTCCCGCATAACATTATTTTCCCGGGTGCCGCACAAACCGCTGCACCGATCGGACTCGGTGACTTCGGACAAAGACCTTTTATAAGGACGTGGGTTGAATCCCTGCTTGAGAGAATGCCAACCCCCTGCCCGCCATCACGGTCGTTTCTCCAATTCACAATCCCACGAGATATGTGGAAAGGACGACCCAAAACGAATTATCTTCTTTTCGATTCGTATATAAACATCATTAAAAGTAAATAATGACCTCGGCCAGCTCTAGCAAGAGTCCTGGTTGTTCCAAACTTCTTCCATTTAAGAAATACTAGCAACGGTACCCGCCCTACGGGCGGGGCTTCAATTGGGAGGCCCAAATGAAAAGGTAAAATATCAGAAATTGAAGGCCTTTTGTATTTTAAACGATTCATATTCATGTCCATATTAGTAAGATATACTTCTAAAAATACTGTTTAGATTTTGATGATTTGCGTGTGATATTTAACGGATGTTTATATAAATCGCGCCTCCAAATAGAAGCCCCGCCCTTAGGGGGGGGGGTACCGTCATATATAATGGCGATACAACCGAACTTCACATCGCAGTGATGGTGAGCACCAATATGGCGGCTGTAGACCCTGCTATGTATCGTTGGGGTTGGCGGCTGCGAGAATCCAAGGGTATGATTCCTAATGAGATACACTAGCTACGCACGGGTGGGAGGCCAGAAGCAAACAGGCAATGCAGATACGGCGAATGCTAAAGCATGAAACCAATAAATTCCACATTCCTGTAGCACCTTCAGTCACACATCAGACATGGACAGCAAGTTCGTGAAGGACTTCCATGAAAAACGTACCTGTTCGCAAACAAACGGGTACATTCACGTATAGAAACATCGATCGTGGGTCAGTGGGGAATCTGCATATGGCGATCCGCGAAGTTCACGTTCAGAAAGTAGAAACCATCACGGCATGTTGTCATTCACTTGAACTCGATATTTCTTTTTTTAAATTCCAAACAACATATCTCCAATTAATCACAAAATAAACTTTTAACAACATTGTTAATGTTTCCTTCATTGTAAAAACATCCAAATCAACAGTTAAAAGGATTTTGAGCCGATAGGTGTTACGGCCTTGGCAACATCGATGGAGACAGCGATCTGCTCGCATATACACCATCGAAATAGTTATGTGAAATTCTCTCATGTAGAGATTAAGGGTCGTCCTTTCCGCATATCTCGTGGGATTGTAAGTTGGAGAGACGGCCGTGATGGCGGCGAGGGGTTTGGAATTCTCTCAAGCAGGGATTCAGCCCGTGTCCTTATAAAAGGTCTTTGTCTGAGGTCACCGAGTCCGATCGGTGCAGCTGTGCAGCGATCAGTGCAGCCGTTTGTGCGGAACCCGGGAAAACAACATCGTCACAATGAGAACAATGAACGTCATGCGAACGCGAATGTTATGCAGGAGTCCAAACCTGAGAATGCTGGAGACGAAAGCTGAAATTGGGAAAACTAAATAGCCTATTTTACTCTTGGAGATCCCAGGATGATCCTCCCAAAATATCTTTGTGATCGGTTCAGCAGTTTTTACGGTACCTTCGAACAGACAGACAGACGGACGGACATTTGGTGAATTATAGTAAGATGGAGGCCACTGTGCTCTTGGGAACCTTCAATGCAGCAGAGATTTTTTGTAGGCTTCCCCAGATCTGGGCCTCGACACAATCCTGTCTCTGAGCTCTGCAGGCAGTTCCTTCGACCTCATGGCTTGGTTTTTGCTCTGATATGCATTGTCAGCTGTGAGACCTTATATAGACAGGTGTGTACCTTTCCAAATCATGTCCAATCAATTGAATTTACCACAGATGTACTCCAATCAAGGTGTAGAAACATCTTAAAGATGATCAAGAGAAATGGGAGGCACCTGAGCTAAATTTCAAGTGTCATAGCAAAGGGTCTGAATACTTATGTAAAGGTGATATTTCAGTTTTTTCTTTTTAATAAATTTGCAAAATTTTCTAAAATCCTGTTTTCTCTTTGTCGTTATGGGGTATTGAGTGTAGATTGATGAGGGAAAAAATGAATTTAAACGATTTCAGCATAAGGCTGCAACATAACAAAATGTGAAAAAGTGAAGGGGTCTGAATACTTTCTGAATGCACTGTATGCTCTCTACCAAGTGCGGTTCTAGATTTTGCTGCAATTACATTTAAAACTCCGTATTCACTTTCTTATTCAAATCCTCAACTCCAAAGCCCTCCAAAACCCAGGTCTGCATCTCCCCCTTTCTTCTTCAAGTCCTCAATCTCTTCTCCCCCTCCCTCTCCCCAAGTCTCAACTCCACCTCCCAACTCTGTCCATTCTTGGCCCCTCAAACCCAACAACCCAACTAACTCTCCTGCACATCCCCTTCCCAACCCCAAGTTCTCAATCCCCACCACCCATCCCCAAAGCCGCAATTCCCCTTTCCCAATTCCCCTCTACACATCTGTCCTCCACTCTCCTTTCCTCTTCAAGTCCTCAACCCCTCACCTCCAAAATTTATACAGAGATAGATATAAAGCATGAGGTCCAGAGAGGCCATTCTTATGGCATAACCATGGACTATCACCCCCAAAGGTAGCACTTTGAAATGGCAAGATACATTTTACAACATCATGTGAACAGTCGTGAGCAGCACCGTTTCTGCCTTATTGCTTACATCAGAATGGAAAAACCTACATTATAAAAGGAGCAGTGTTTGTTACTTGCAAAATCGAAGATTTTTCAAGTATATTGGTCGGTTCCGTTTGTGGTTCTGTCTGTTTGTCTGTCTGTTTGTCTGTTTGTCACCGGCCTACAGGTCACAATTCTAAGCCGATCGTCACGTAACTTCACCACGTTGTATAAGTCGTCCTAATTGAGAAGCCTATTGATTCTGAGGTCAAAGGTCATCTGGAGGTCAAATTTATAAAATCGCCATTTTAAATCCGATTGACTTGAAAATTGAATAGCATTTGTATATCAAGTCAATAAATTGGGAAACATACTCTTTTTGAGGTCAAAAGGTCAAAGGTCAACTCAAGGTCAAATTTTAAAAATCAATTTCCATCTAAAAAGCCATAAATTCTCAACCGATTGACTTGAAAATTGAACAGCATTTGCATATCGAGTCACTAAATTGGGAAAGATACTCTTTTTTAGGTAAAAAGGTCAAAGGCAAACTCAAGGTCAAACTTCCAAAATCATCACTTTTTATCTGAAAAACCATCAATTTTCATCCGATTGACTTGAAAATTAAACAGCATTTGCACATTGAGTCACTAAATAGGGAAACCAACTATTTTTGAGGTCAAAAGGTCAAACGTCAACTCAAGGTCAACATTCCAAAATCATCATTTTTCATCTGAAAAATCGTCACTTTCCTTCCTATTGACCCGAGCTTTGATCAAGATTGTCAATTTTAATCTTGATGAAATGGACAAGTTGCTGTATCAATGGAATAATTTTTCTTGGGGAGGGGGGGCGTATTTTGCAAGTATCGTGCTCTGCATGACGTCTTCCTGTTTGTTTGTTTGGCTGTCATGCTATAACTTGAGAACAGATTAATGGATTTCAATGAAACTAATGACGGTGGATTCAGGGAACTCCCAGGAATGCTTGCGATGCAAAACAAGACCGATAGTTGTCTAACAACAGCATAGCTGGACTTGTTTGGTAATTTAGTTGAAGTGGATAGTATGACCTGGGTGGGGATACCAGTTAGCAGCTAGCAAATACTGTAAGTATTTTTTTTAAATTGACTTCAGGCATGGACAGCTGGTTCGTGATTGACTTGGGTTCAAAAAATGGCAATGGCAAACGATGAACCAATAAATTCTACATTCATGTGCCACCTTCAGTCGAACATTAGGTATTGGCAGCAGGTTTGTGAAGGACTTGGACAAAAAAACGTCCAGTCAATGGCAAAACTGTAAATGGGGAATCCGTGAATGTCACAGATGAAAACTCTTACATCATTTCCTCATTTTTTAAAAACTCAACATACTATATTTTCATTCGAAACAGCATCATTCATCATTTCAATCACAAATTAATTCTATAGTATTAATATATCAAAAGATCATGTTAAATTGTATTGAGATATTATCAAACTAATGAATCATTATCATCTGTTCACTTCCGGATTTAGGAGCAAGGTCCGTGTCGATCACATTTCAAAATCATAATTGTAGTATTGACAAATTTCTGAAAACTCCTACCTACTTTACGACACCTGCTAGGACCCCAAAACGTTCCACAGAAGGTAATTATATTTCCTTTAAGTAAAATATGCAACTGTAATGGTTACTAAATGCTGTCCCCCCTTCATGTGACCAGATCCTCAACTCGAATTGGTGTATGTTTGTGGTGACATACATGCGGACATTAAAACGTGAGCCTGGTGTTCGCTTTAGCGGCTAGGGTGCCGGCTTGGGATCCTAGGATCCTGGCGTTCGAATCCCGGTCATCGCTGAATTAACGCCAGGGGGGTTGACTCTGTCTGTTATCCTTCCGAGGTCGGCAAATTGAGTACCAGTTCACTGGTAATTCCCTGCGTGTCGCAAAAGGTGACTAACAGGGTTGGCAGCAGGAAGGACATCCGGCCATAAAACATTGCTTCCAAAAAGGGGACCACGGTGCCCAAAAAAGGCCAACCCCTGCTCTGTGGGGAAAATGGCCTCTAAAGGTGTTTTTTTCAGACGGCATTGCCCGACAGCAAAGGTGGGCGGTCCGCTTCGAAAGTCCGCTTATCCGCTGCAGCGAACTAACGTTTTCGAAGCGGATAAGCGTACGCGGACTACCGAAAAATTAAAGCGCATCGCGATTCGCCAAATCAGCTGTTAGCCTGAGCCGTTACTCTAGAATTGTGAATATTTATTTAAGTGAATAATAAGTGAAAACTGAATATTTTATTGGACGCTAGAGCGGCAATAACGTCAAGATGGAGAGATTTCTGACTCTCCAGCCCAGCGGCAGTGCCAGGGACAGGCACACGAGCGACGCAAACCAGCAGTCCCAGCACAGCGACATCCACAACCCGGTCGCTCCCGAGCTCTGCCTCGGTCGAGCGCGTGTTCAGCTACGGGTCGGACATCCTCAGGCCTAAGAGGTCGGCCCTGGCTGCACCGAACTTCGAGGCCCTCGTCTTCATGAAGGGCAACCTCCAAATCCTCAAGAAGGCCCACGAGGTGGAGGAGGAAGACGAGGACTAGTCAACAGACTGCTAGTCTGTTGACTAGTAGACTCTCTTGTCAAAGAAAGGACGGGCAAATTGATTTTTCTTTAATGTAACTTGCATATATTAAAATTATATTTAAATTAACTGTAGAGTAGAGTGGAGTCGAGTGGAAAACTTTATTTCAATAAATTTTGAATAAATTTTATTTAAATAAAAATGTATATTTTTTATCTTAAAAGCTTTGTTTGTCTTTGTAGTAGTTAGAAATGGCTATTTAGGCTTAAAAAGCATTAAATTCCCTTTAGAAACGTCAAAAATCGCTTTTAAAACGTCGAAGCGCTTTAAAAAAATCGAATCGAAGCGGATAACCGGTAAGCGGACTATGATTTTCGGCCGCTGAAGCGGATAAGCGAATCGGACTACACGGGCTGGCAGAGCGGATAAGCGGTAAGCGGACTTAAAATTTTCCGAATCGCGCCCACCTTTACCCGACAGTCTACGCCATAAAAAGGGATGGTTTGTGTATGGATACACATGGCCAAACTGCAAATACCAACTTGCTCCCTCTCTCTCTTTGCCCCTCACTCCTTCCCACCCCTCTCTCTATTCTCCCGTTAATATTCCCGTCAGCGAAGCGACTGTGATCTTTTCTTGTCATTTTAAAAACAATCACTTTTTGTCATTTTCCCCTATATATATATATTGTTGCGAATATGGAATTTGGCCTCCATATCCGCTTGTAAATATTCCCCTATTTTCTCCAATACTCCCCAACTTTCCCCAATCCCCCATTCCCTAGTCCCATTGCATGTAAATAACAATCAGTAGAGCCGACCTTCCCCTTATTCCCCCATTAAATGTCGTGCCCAGGTCCACCGCACCACACGTAGACAACTTTCGGACATCTTCCTAGTTATTCTTAATCTATGTCAGTTAAGGCCTCGTTTCCATTAATTATGACTCTTCGTTGCACCAGAATGTGATTATATGGCATCAGTAGTGAGTTTAGGACCTTTCCCATACCTCCTCCCATCTTCTTCCCCAAACAACAACAATAACAACAACTACAACAACAACTACAACAACAATTACAACTACAACTACGACTACAACAACAGAGGGGCGGGGAGTGTGCGTCCTCACACCGGCTCGGTTACCCGCCATGACCATGCGCTCCACGGCGTTACCCCGAAGGGGCTGGCTGTCAGCTCCTCGTCAGGGGCGGAGCCAGTAACCCCCCCCACGCACCCAATGAGAAGCAACGTGCCGATTCCATCTGGGGCGGAGCTAACGAGCCGAGGGCGTGTCACTCCCCGCCGGATATACGCGGCCCCGCGCCGGATGTGACGTCAGATGCGCCTCAGCTTGGAGAGAGAAGCCACCGCCACCCCCAGCGCGACGATACCTCCCCGCATCTTTGGACCGGACCGGACCGTACTGTACCCTGCCCCGAGCCCAGGAGGACCTGGAGCCATCGATCCTGCCTTTCCTAGCCATCAAACCCCCGTGTGAGTCAGCCGTTGTCCCGTTTGTCTGTCGTCTGTCCGGGGTTAATATAAGAGTGTGTCTAAGTGCCTGTCTTCCTGTAATATACCTCTAGCCCCTGTAATCTGACCTTTCCGTACGAATATAATCTCCTCCGGAGGTCTTGAGAATCGAAACATTGGTGTCGTATTGTGTTATTGTAATCCAGCCGGGTGTCTTCTTTTTCTTATTGAGCCAGCATCGCGCGACTAGTCAACGTTCGGGCACAATCGGGTAACTTGTGCAGACGTGGTCATACCATAAAACCGCTCGGTAAATAACATCCAAGCCACGTCTGTAACAATTGGTGTCGAGGAGTGGAATTCGAACCCGGGACTAAATTAGTTAGGCCCAAATTTTGGGAGGGAAAATCGAGCCGGAGCGCGTACGGCGCTCGACCGAATCGATTCGGAGCGCGTTTCCCGCGCGAAATTATAACGGCGAAATTTGAATTTGTTTTACGAAAAAAAAAAAAAAAAAAAAAACCGAATTTTGAAAGTCGCGCTATGGCGGATCAAGACGGCTGGGGTCCGGTAGGGGAGAGTGAAGCAGGGTCGGTCCAGGACCAAATTGAGACACGTGAGGAGAGCGAAACAGCGGGGGTAGCAGACGCGCGAAATGGCGCCTCGCACATAGCTACGGCGGCCGCACCCGCTGCACAAGTGGGAGGGATGGCCCAGATGCAGGTCCTCATGGAGCAATTTATGGCGCAAATGCAGGCGTCCCTCAAACTGCAGAGTAACCAATTGGGGAACCGGATGGATGCTCAGAGTGAGCAAATGAGGGTTGATAGTGGGCGATTAGAGGGCCAAATGGGGGTAATGAGGGACGAAGCGAGGGGTACCAGTGAGGGATTAGACAATAATTTTAAGGGATTAGACAATAATTTTAAGGGATTAGACAATAATTTTAAGGGATTAGACATGAAATTTGGGAAATTAGACGATAGATTAGGGGAAATACAGGAGGGGTTAACGGGGGTAGAAAACAGAATGGCCGCTCAAGAGAATCAGATAGAGGGAGTGAAAAATGGGTTAGAGGGGTTAGAAAACAGTATGGAAGGCAAATTGAGGGACATGAGGGACCAAGCGGAAAGGGAAGTTAAACAAATGGAGCAGCAGATAGAGGGGGTCAGAATGGGGGTAGAAACCAAACTGGATGCTCACAGGGAGGAAATGGAGCAGATGAGGGTGGCATCTGGGCAGGAGATGCAAGTGATGGGAGAGGAGATCAGAAGAGGAGTGAGTGAGGAGGTCGGAGGAGTGCGCGAGGAGGTGAGGCACTGTAAGGAGCACATGGAAAAGGAGGTGAGAAAGGGGACTGTAAAGTTACAAGGGGGCATAGAGGACCTGACGCAGGAGGTGGAACAGCTGACGGAGGGACAAAAAGGACTAACGGAGCAGGTTCAAAGGAACACTGCGGTATTAGGAGGGTTAAAAGCGACACAAAACGACATAAAAAACGACTTGATAGCGACAAAGAGGGAATGTCAGATGGTACGTGAGGGACTGACAACGAGGCTGGACGAGGTGATAGAGGTTATGGAGACGAAGGACCGGCAGGTGAGGACGCACATGGAAACGGTCAAGGTAGCCTTAGAGGATGAGCTTGAGGAGACGTACCGGGGAATAAAAGAGGTGAAGCACAAATTAGAAGAAGTGGAAGAAGGGATGAGCGAAATTAAGAAGCGACGGAGAGGGGATAAGAAAGAGATAAAAGAGGAGATAAAAGAATTGGTCCAAAGTCTGTGTTTGGATCGTGATGATGTGCTCATTAACCGGATGAGGGATTCGCAGGTGATGGAGGAGAAGCGAAGAGGAAGAGGACCCGGTGTAAGCGGTGACCAATATGGTCGTGCGTATGATGCGCCAGGGGATTTAATAAGCTTGGGGGTCGAGATAGACCCGGGTGTTCGTGAGAGGCCATTGGTGAAGTGTGCGACAGGTCTGGTGTGCGAAAAAGGAGGTGTGCGAGAAAGTCCGACTCTGGGGTGTGTGAGGAAAAAGTGCACGCCGAGGAGTGAGTGTGCCGTCAAGAGTGAGTTGGTCGAAGCGCGTGTGCGAGGGAGCACATGGAAGCGCGGTGTGGTGAGTGTTACAGAGGGTGTAACGCAAGAGTGTGCGCGAGGAAGGTGTGTGACGGACAGGTGCATGGGGAAAGAGTGCGCTGTCAAAGGCAAGGAAGAATGCACACCTGTGGTGAGTGTTACAGAGGGTGTGACGGGAGAGTGTGCGCGAGGAAGGTGTGTGACGGACAGGTGCATGGGGAAAGAGTGCGCTGTCAAGAGTAAGGATGAGTGCGCTGTCAGGAATGGAGGTGAAAGTAGTGAGAGTGACATGGAGCGTGAGTTAGTTGTGACAGGTGAGCGAGGATGTACACCTGGAATAGAAGGATGCACACCTGGAATGGTAGAGCGTGAGTGGGAATGCACGCTGGAGTTGGTGGTGAGGCACGTGGTTGGGTGTGCGAATGAGGGCACACCTGTGATTGTCACAGAGGAGGTGACCGAGGAGGGGGCGCGAAGCGGTGTATTGGTGAGGTGTGCGAGCAACGAATGTGTGCCAAAATGTTCGGTGGTCAGGTGTGTGACCAAGGCTGTGAGTGGAATGAGTGTACCTGGGTGTGTAAGGAAAGGTACGAGGAGCATGGGCACGGCTGGATGTGTGAGCAAGGAACGGGCTGCGGGGTGTAAGCGTCCAGGTGAAGCATCGACGTTAGACGGGATAGAGTTTAGAACGACTTATAGCCGAATCGGGCCCTCGGTGCGTGCTGGGCCTCGCTTTGAACGGCCGCGTCTGTGCTCCACTAGGCGGAGCGGGCGGCTGGATAGGAAGGGTCGTTATGGCGACCACGTTTTGTTGAGGCATGCCGGCAGGTCGAGATCGGGACATTGGATGGCTCCACGCCGAGGTGATGTGTGGGATCTCGGCACGGGTAAACCCCCGTCCCTGCACCGAGTACCGGACGTGTCCAGCCGCTGGCACAAAACAACCAGCATCCATTGCTTGGCTTTACGAAGCCGGGCTTTGGACAGGGATTGGCGCACCGAGAGGTATTAGTGAGTCGACTGGGTGATGAGGTTAGTGTTTTGGACCCAAAAGTAGAGAAAAACAAAATTTGATGATTGGTAATGGTACAGTGATTGGCAGATGATTGGCAAATTTTTGATTTGTTGAAATTTGATGTGCAAAATTGGTAGTGAGAGACCCCCGATGTGGTGGGATGGCATCCCTGCCACCCTTCCCATGGGGGGGCAAAGGAGCAATAGCTTATGGGGTGTATGGCAGTGAAAACTAGCCCGGGTGGGTTAGGATATTGTGTGTAGGGATCTAGAGAAGATGACCTTAGGTAACGTTAAGGTTAGTTAGTGACTGATACCTGTAGTGGGGACGCAGGTAGATTAGTGTGGATTATAATGACGAGGGAGCGCAATAGTTAAAGGGACGACTGGGAAGCGCAAGTTTCAGAAGGGAGTAGTTAGCTGAGATGATGCTGTGTGTGTGAGGATTGAACAAGTGTGATTGCACAGGTGTGCAACTGGACAGGTGTGTGGAGCAGTGTATGAGTAGTGAGTGTTGTGGATCAGCGCGAATGCGCTTGGGGAGAGAAGGGTGCAGGTGGCACCAGGTGTGAGAGCACAGGTGTGCAGGTACAGGTGTGTGGAGAGAGTTGGAGTGAGTGGTACGGAGTGGTGTGCATGGTGCGAAGGTGTGGATGGGGGAAGAGTGGACCCCTTTCACGAGTACCCGGGGCGGGTAGTGTAAGTGTTAGGTAGAGGGTGCAGGTAAATTGTGGTTGGATATTGGCATTTGTGGTGCGGTTGCAGAATGGTGTTGTGAATGGGTGCATTAGTGTTGTGGAAATGGCTGGGCGTGTAGCCTGTTAGTGTGTGTAGTTGGTTGGGCACTCCACCACTGTGAGGATGTCGGCCAGGTGAGGCCGCAGGTGGGCTCTGGGAGCCGGTAGTTGTGAGTGGGTGCCTGAGGATCCCGGGTGTGGATCGGGCAGCCCAGTGCCAGAGAGGGCACGGAGTGGGGAGAGAGCCAGAGGGCCTTCCCCAGGTAGTTAGGTTAGGGTAAGGAGCAGGTAAGCTCGGAGGCAACTGCAGTGGTGGAGGTGTGCAGGTGGGTAGACCCACTGGGAGAGGTACACGCCGCAGCCCAGAAATTGTGCGAGGGCACCGGGAGATGAATCGGGGGAGTGAGACCCCAAATTGAAAAGCACCACAGGTTGGCCAATGGGAATTGGTTTTTAGAACCCATAGAGTAAGAGGGCCAATGGTTTGGCCGGAGAAAGACCCCGGGTAGTGTAAAGTTGTTAAAGTCATTTAGGAAATAGTTAGGATTGAAGAACCTGTCGCACCATACGCAGCCACTTACCTGTGGTGATGATGATGACTCCACACCTGTGTTTTCTTTGTTTGTGTTGCAGAAATGAGAATTGCTGTTGGATTTGTGAGACGCATCACGACGTGGATGAGACATTGGGGTGATTCCATCTCTCCCTCCCTAGGAGGGACTGATGATGAATTGGTGATGGCAAATTTTGATGTTGAGTTGGAGATGGCAAATTTTGATGAGAGTTGAAAATGGCAAATTTGATTGGTTAGGAGGGAGAGAAGACGAATTTGGTATATGGGAGGAACGGGGAAGACAGTAGGGATGTTTGTTGATTTGTAAAGTAGATGTTTATGGGTAGTGTTGTGTTGTGTGGATACAGTAAGGGGTAAGGGAGGGGCCATGTAGGTTACCTGGTGGGGGGGGGGGGCGTACAATAGGAACGTACCTGTCTCACCTGGTTCCCATGTGCCCCCAGTGTGCATCACCTTACATTGCGTGCACTTTTGCGCCCTTACCACCTTACTCACTTGTTTCTTCTTTTGTCTCCCACCTCCGAGGATCTGGCTTTGGGGTAGAGAGAGAGGAGAGAGAGGTGCTGGCTGCGCAGTTGTGGGCCTGCACTTTCGCTGTTTGCTGCCGGGATCGATACACCATATGGACCGCAATGTTTGTGGCCACCCACAATGGACCGCAGTTCGTTTGCGGCCAAGCACCACCCGGGGATGGACCTATGGATCAACGTGGCACCTATGCCATACAGGTGAACCACTAATAGTTAACACCACCAAGTGCACCACAAGAAGAGCAAGAGACACCTGCAGGGTTAGGGGTTGTCGAATTTATTTTTATTCCAATGAACAATGGTGACTGCACCGATTGGTGGTGGGGTGGTGCTGTTGATGCTCGGGAAGGGTGCTCTGCACGTTATTAAAGGCCGTCGGCCACAGAGCACTCGTGGGTTGGTGTATCGATGTTGGCAAGCGCGCTCTCTCTCTATGCATAACATCTGCATGTGTCCCTCCAAAAACAGGTCCTGGATCGTAGTGTAAATAGCAGCGTAGTCTTGTAAATAATGCTCCCTACCGGCTGTATGTTTAGTTTGAGAATTCTTTCCGGATTCGGTTATCCTGTGGGTGTGTTTCTGTGAGGAGAAGGGTGCAACGTCGCAGGGGGACATATTTACTCATTTGTGAATATCTGTAAAACTGTCGCACTCAGGGTAGAGTTAATAGTAGAGGGAACTACATTGCGTGCCACACTAAAGTAGGTAAAAATTTATCGGGTCGGGACGCCCCGAGGGTAGAGAAGGGTGCAATGTTGCGAATATGGAATTTGGCCTCCATATCCGCTTGTAAATATTCCCCTATTTTCTCCAATACTCCCCAACTTTCCCCAATCCCCCATTCCCTAGTCCCATTGCATGTAAATAACAATCAGTAGAGCCGACCTTCCCCTTATTCCCCCATTAAATGTCGTGCCCAGGTCCACCGCACCACACGTAGACAACTTTCGGACATCTTCCTAGTTATTCTTAATCTATGTCAGTTAAGGCCTCGTTTCCATTAATTATGACTCTTCGTTGCACCAGAATGTGATTATATGGCATCAGTAGTGAGTTTAGGACCTTTCCCATACCTCCTCCCATCTTCTTCCCCAAACAACAACAATAACAACAACTACAACAACAACTACAACAACAATTACAACTACAACTACGACTACAACAACAGAGGGGCGGGGAGTGTGCGTCCTCACACCGGCTCGGTTACCCGCCATGACCATGCGCTCCACGGCGTTACCCCGAAGGGGCTGGCTGTCAGCTCCTCGTCAGGGGCGGAGCCAGTAACCCCCCCCCACGCACCCAATGAGAAGCAACGTGCCGATTCCATCTGGGGCGGAGCTAACGAGCCGAGGGCGTGTCACTCCCCGCCGGATATACGCGGCCCCGCGCCGGATGTGACGTCAGATGCGCCTCAGCTTGGAGAGAGAAGCCACCGCCACCCCCAGCGCGACGATACCTCCCCGCATCTTTGGACCGGACCGGACCGTACTGTACCCTGCCCCGAGCCCAGGAGGACCTGGAGCCATCGATCCTGCCTTTCCTAGCCATCAAACCCCCGTGTGAGTCAGCCGTTGTCCCGTTTGTCTGTCGTCTGTCCGGGGTTAATATAAGAGTGTGTCTAAGTGCCTGTCTTCCTGTAATATACCTCTAGCCCCTGTAATCTGACCTTTCCGTACGAATATAATCTCCTCCGGAGGTCTTGAGAATCGAAACATTGGTGTCGTATTGTGTTATTGTAATCCAGCCGGGTGTCTTCTTTTTCTTATTGAGCCAGCATCGCGCGACTAGTCAACGTTCGGGCACAATCGGGTAACTTGTGCAGACGTGGTCATACCATAAAACCGCTCGGTAAATAACATCCAAGCCACGTCTGTAACAATATATATATAGTGTGTAGTGTGTAGGTGTGTGTTGTGGATGAGAGGGAAAGCAATATAAATGTTTTTTCCCTTATAAAGCAATCACAATTTAAAATTAGATTGTACCCAACAGGTCCACCTATTACTCCACTAGTCATCCCCCGCTTCCTGAGACATCTGTTAACAGGCTTTGTGCTGCACATCCTTACACGTGGAACGTGACCTGACTGCAAGGTCCACATTCACGATGATAACATCATCCCATATCCTGTTCAACAGACAACAGGATGTCTCTCCATGCTGCTTGCATTTAGTTTTTTTTCTATTGCGTTTTTCACTTTTTTGTTTTATGAATCATTGATGTTCATCACAAAACCAAAACAATTACTGATTTTCTGTTATAACCTCCAATTCTCACTTCTCGTGTGATACTGTCAGAAAATTTTCAAATAAGAAAAATCTCCTGAACTCTGGAAGGCTGTCCAATAAGTAATGATCCTGTTCAAATAAACCATCCATACCGGTGTCAGCAGTGACACCGACATTTTACTCTCAATTGAGTGGTGATAAAAGATTTTGTACACAAGTTGTCTGTAAAAGTGTTATTGTGGATGCACTTTCGATAAAATGAACTTTAAGATAAATCACAATTTCAAGAATAAACATCAAATCTCAGAAGTAGAAGGAAGTGTTATGGAGGCAACTGCAACCAAAATCTCTGCATCAGATTACGATACAATTGCATATTTATGAATCATCAGAATGTGAATCCTTTTTTAAGCAGCATAAGTTATTTTACAAGAATAACCGAAAATTACTCGATGTTATCGTAATTCTGAAAATACTCTTCGATCATGCATTTTATGAATATAGTATTTTAAAATTCGCAGTTTTAGATTGCATGATTTGAGTGATGGGGGTTTGGTTGGGGATAACTCCCCTGTGAGCAATCTCAAGTGACGGAAAGCTATTAAGTAAACCAGTCAGGAGAAAACAAGGAGGTAGACGCACAACCCTGGCATATATACCTTGTTAGAACGAGTCCCCTGAGTGTCATTGTTGACCCCTGCCAAGCAGCCGAGGACCTTCGGCCTCTTCGGAAAGGCAAAATGGCTGGCTGCAACGAAAATATGACGATCGGGCACAGAAAATGACGAAAGGGACACAGACCCCTCGTAAACTGAGGCCTAAGCCTGTGTGGCCACACCAAGCAGCCGGAAGGTGTGCTGAAAGGGATAATGACTGCACCTTCTCCAGTGAGGAAGGCGATGCCTGCCTCACGATAGGACAAACTCAACACCGAAGCTAGAAACGTGTCATCTGTTTTGAGTACGTGTATGAGTATACAAAAAAACACAGACACGATATACAGGATATATATATATATAGATATATATAGATATATATATATATATATATATATATATATATATATATATATAATTATATATAATTATATTTATATATATTATATCATTATATATAATTATAATTATAATTATATATATAATTATATATACAGACTTGGCATTTAATATGGAATATTTTTTTTTTCTTGACTTGGGTTTACTTTCTTAACTTAGTATATCAATCTGGTGAGTTTCTTTTACACTTTGGTGATTTATTTGTTAAAAGAACCATGTCACTGATTGTCTGTCGCAGCAAGAGGTCAACAACAGGATTATATCACAGGTGGCGTGGCAAAATGTACGGACAGGTGCATTTGATGATTGGCTTCACATTCGGGTATACAAGTGTTGTTGCGTTCTGTATTCGTGAAAAACAACTGCTGCACATCTCCAAAGGTTATTGCCGCTTCCTCTGGAGATGGTCCGTCAACTCGACAATGCTGTTTGTCATGGAGTGGTGGCTTTACGAAATTACGGCATGAAACAGCGTGCTATTGCTCGGCAGTATGGCATCACTCAAGGTCAGGTGTCAAAGATCCTGAAACGAAATGCTCAGAGGGGTGTCCCTACTCCAATACCGAGGCCAGGACATCCCCACAGAACCACAAGGAGGGATGATCGCCAGCTGCACCGGTTAGTCCGCAATGGCCGTACCAAGTCAGCTAATCGGCTTAGGGCTGAGTGGCAGCAACTGACAAATATGCCTGTGTCCAGAAGGCTAGTCAACCAACGACTGGTTCAAGCAGGCTATCGTGCCAGGCGTCCCCTGAGAAAGCCACGCCTGACCAGACAACACTGCCAGCGCCGATTGCAGTGGGCCAGAGAACACCGACAATGGCAGCCAGGACACTGGAATCACGTGATCTTCAGTGACGAGTCTAGATTTCTGGTCTATCGTCAAGATGGCCGCATCCGAGTGCGCAGACAAGTGCATGAAGCCCACAACGAAGATTGTATAGTGCCAAGAGTCCAGGCTGGACGGTGGGGTGACCGTTTGGGCTGCTTTTCATGCAGCGGGCAAAACTGATCTGCTTGTTCTGAATGGAAACCTGAACCAGTTCAAGTACAGGGCCATTCTGGAAGAAACATTGCTTCCATTTGCTCGTGCAGCCTTTCGAGGTAACGTTGTCTTCCAAGATGACAATGCACGGCCTCATCGTGCTCGCATGATCCAACACTTTCTTGCTGACCGTGGTGTAGAGCATATGGAGTGGCCTGCCATGTCCCCGGATATTAATCCGATAGAGAACTTGTGGGCAGAATTAACATGTCAAATCGACCACTTGGACCTGCAGCCGACCTCTGTGCGTGAATTGCAGCAGACTATTGTCACTGCATGGCAAGCGATTCCTGTCCAAACCTTGGCAAATCTCGTGAACAGCATGCCTCAACGTGTACGTGCTCTCCTGAATGCTCGTGGGGGTTACACGAAGTACTGAACTGTAATTTTACTGTCCGTAATCCCAGTCGTAATTTAACTTTTGTTTTTGTAAAAAAAAAATTTGGCTAATGTGCATAAATAAAGAGATACTTCTGGAAAACGTACAGAAGTTTAACACAGTACTGTCCATGAATTGAGTTCGATATCAGTTTACATCACTTTCAAGGATCAATTTATTTGTTTCGAAATGTCAAATGTGGTTTTTGTTTCTTTTAAAGGTCACATTAACAAAATCTAGAATAATTTCAACATAATTCCAATGAACTTTTGATTCTAAGACATCTTGAAAAGTAAGTTCACCCCCACAAAAAAAATATTCCATATTAAATGCCAAGTCTGTATATATTGTTACAGACGCGGTTGTGGATGTTGGTTTACCGAGCGGTTTGGTATGACCACGTCTGCACAGTTTACCCGATTCCACCCGAACGTTGACTAATTGCGCTACGCTAGATCAATTGAGGAAAAGGACACAACGGCTGGGATTAAAATGACACGACACCAAGGGTTCAGTTCTCAAGACCTCCGGAGGAGGTTATATTAGGGCGGAAGGTCAGATTACAACGACAAGAGGGACAGCATAGAAAGACAGGCACTTAGACACACTTATCTTATTCCCGACAGACCACAGATAAACGGGACAAAAACTGACTCACACGGGGATTGATGGCAAGGAAAGCGGGTAGTCGATGGCTCAAGGTGCACTCTTGGCTCAAGGACAGAATCGACCCGGTCCAGTCCAAAGATACGGGAGGTCTCACTCAGCGCTGGAAGGTCACGTTCTTTCTCCAAGCTGGGGGCGCATCTCACGTCACGTCCGGTCAGTCGCTGCGTATATCCGGCGGGGAGTGACACGCCCTCGGCTCGTTAGCTCCGCCCCAGATGGAATCGGTCCGCCCTTCTTATTGGGTGCGGGGGGGTTACCAGGCTCCGCCCTCGACGAGGAGCTGACAGCCAGCCCCTTCGTGGTAACCCCGTGGAGCGCATGGGTAATGGCGGCTAACCGAGCCGGAGTGAGGACGCACACTCCCCGCGCGCGCCGTTGTTGTAGTTGTTGTTGTAGTTGTTGTTTGGGGAAGAAGATGGGAGGAGGTATGGGAAGGTCCTAAACTCACTACTGGTGCCATATAATCACATTCTGGTGCAACGAAGAGTCAGAATTAATGGAAACGAGTCCTTAACTGACATAGACTAAGAATAACTAGCAAGATGTCCGAAAGTTGTCTACGTGAGATGCGGTGGACCTGGGCACGACATTTAATGGGGGAAAAAGGGGAAGGTCGGTTCTACAGAGTGTTATTTACAGGCAATGGGACTAGGGAATGGGGGATTGGGGATAGTTGGGGAGTATTGGGGAAATAGGGGAGTATTTACAAGCGGATATTGAGGCCAAGTCCCATATCCGCAACATTGCACCCTTCTCTACCCTCGGGGCGTCCCGACCCGATAAATTTTTACCTACTTTAGTGTGGCACGCAGATGTAGTTCCCTCTACTATTAACTCTACCCTGAGTGCGACAGTTTTACAGATATTCACAAATGAGTAAATATGTCCCCCTGCGATGTTGCACCCTTCTCCTCACAGAAACACGCCCACAGGATAACCGAATCCGGAAAGAATTCGCAAACTAAACATACAGCCGGTAGGGAGCATTATTTACAAGACTACGCTGATATTTACACTACGATCCAGGACCTGTTTTTGGAGGAACACATGCAGATGTTATGCATAGAGAGAGCACGCATGCCAGCATCGATACACCAACCCATGAGTGCTCTGTGGCCTACGGCCTTTAATAATGTGCAGAGCACCCCTTCCCAGCACCAAAAGCACCACCCCATCACACAGTCAGCACCATCCGGTGCACCAATAAAGTGTTTATAAATCACCGGTGGTGTCGCAGCCGGCCGATGTTCTGCCGCTGGTCTTGCCTTCGTGTGGTGCACTTGGTGTTCTTGCCTCTTTCAAAAAAAATAAAGAAAGGCACCAACCGCGTCCATTTCTCTATTGTGGCCGTCAGGGGGCCAACTGTTAGTGGTTCACCTTGTATGGCATAGGTGCCACGTTGACCCATAGGTCCATCCATGGGTGGTGCTTGGCCGCAAAAGAACTGCGGTCCATTGTGGGTGGCCACAAACATTGCGGTCCATATGGTGTATCGATCCAAGCAGTAAGCAGCGAAATCGCAGGCCCACAACTGCGAAGCCAGCACCTCTCTCTCCTCTCTCTCTCTGCCCCAAAGCCAGATCCTCGGAGGTGGGAGACAAAAGAAGCAGACAAGTGAGTAAGGTGGTAAGGGCGCAAAAGTGCACGCAATGCAAGGTAATGCACACTGGGGGCACATGGGAACCAGGTGAGACAGGTACGTTCCTACCGTACGCCCCCCCCTCCCCACCAGGTAACCTACATGGCCCCTCCCTTACCCCTTACTGCATCCACAAAACACAACACTACCCATAAACATCTACTTTACAAATCAACAAACGTCCCTACTGTCTTCCCCGTTCCTCCCATATACCAAATTCGTCTTCTCTCCCTCCTAACCAATCAAATTTGCCATTTTCAACTCTCATCAAAATTTGCCATCTCCAACTGAACATCAAAATTTGCCATTACCAATTCATCATCAGTCCCTCCTAAGGAGGGAGAGATGGAATCACCCCAATGTCTCATCCACGTCGTGATGCGTCTCACAAATCCTCACAGCAATTCTCATTTCCTGCACCAAAACAAAGAAAACACAGGTGTGGAGTCATCATCATCACCACAGGTAAGTGGCTGCGTATGGTGCGACAGGTTCATCAATCCTAACTATTTCCTAAATGACTTTAACAACTTTACATTACCCGGGGTCTTTCTCCGGCCAAACCATTGGCCCTCTTACACTATGGGTTCTCAAAACCAATTCCCATTGGCCAAACTGTGGTGCTTTTCAATTTGGGGTCTCACTCCCCCGATTCATCTCCCGGTGCCCTCGCACAATTTCTGGGCTGTGGCGTGTACCTCTCCCAGCGGGTCTACCCACCTGCACACCTCCACCACTGCAGTTGCCTCCGAGCTTACCTGCTCCTTACCCTAACCTAACTACCTGGGGAAGGCCCTCTGGCGCTCTCCCCACTCGGTGCCCTCTCTGGCACTGGGCTACCCGGGTCCGTCCTCCGGATCCTCGGGCCCCATCCACAACTCTACCGGCTCCCAGAGCCCACCTGCGGCCTCACCTGGCCGACATCCTCACAGTGGTGGAGTGCCCAACCAACTACACACACTAACAGGCTACACGCCCAGCCATTTCCACAACACTAATGCACCCATTCACAACACCATTCTGCAACCGCACCACAGATGCCAATTTCCAACCACAATTTACCTGTACCCTCTACCTAACACTTACACTACCCGCCCCGGGTATCCGTGATGGGGGTCCACTCTTCCCCCATTCACACCTTCGCACCATGCACACCACTCCGTACCACTTACTCCAACTCTCTCCACACACCTGTACTTGCACACCTGTGCTCTCACACCTGGTGCCACCTGCACCCTTCTCTCCCCAAGCGCATTCGCGCTGATCCACACACTCACTACTCACACACTGCTCCACACACCTGTCCAGTTGCACACCTGTGCAATCACACCTGTTCCATCCTCACACAGCATCATCTCATCTAACTACTCCCTTCTAAAACTTGCGCTTCCCAGTCGTCCCTTTAAACTATTGCGCTCCCACGTCATTATCATCCATACTAATCTACCTGCGTCCCCACTACAGGTATCAGTCACTAACTAACCTTAACGTCACCTAATGTCAATCTCTAGATCCCTAACAATATAACCTAACCCACCCGGGCTAGTTTTCACTGCCATACACCCCATAAGCTATTGCTCCTTTGCCCCCACATGGGAAGGGTGGCAGGGATGCCACCCTTACCCACCGGGCCTATCGCTCCTCAATTCCCCAGTCCTCTGGCACTAATAAGCCCCCCTTATTCAGAGGTACTGGGTCCCGCCTCGGCATCTAAAGCCGAGGCAATCCACGGGGGTGCCTGCTCGCCGGTGTAAGGCCTTATCCGGTCGGCGTGGACGATCCGAGGGAGGGCTCGTGGCCCCATTTTGATCTTAACGACCACGTCACAGATTTGCGACAGGACGACTCCTGGGCCTTGCCAGGGGGAGGTGAGCTTTGGGCACCTTCCCTTCCGCCTCCGGGGATTAAAGAACCAAATCTTCATCCCCGGAGCGTATTGACTCCCCTGGCTCCGGTCGTCGTACCTGCGCTTCATCTTTTCCCCCGCCAGATGGAGTTGGCGGCGGGTGAAGGCATGGACTAGCTCCATGCCTTCCTCTAGGTGACGTGCGTACCCCTCCCTCGGCGGGTTAACCACTGTGTCTGGCACGGGACCGCATAGCAAGTCGGCGGGAGCCCGTAACTCCCGCCCATACATAAGCAACGCTGGACTGCATGCGGTGGCCCCGTGCTGGCTGGTTCGGTAGGCCATAAGCAAATAAGGGAGATGTTCGTCCCAGTCATCCTGACGGGTGGCGGTGAACAGTGCCAGTTGTTGTATCAATGTTCTGTTGAACCGTTCCACCATCCCGTCAGATTGTGGCCGCAAGGGCGTGGTTCTTGTTTTCCGAATTGACAGGAGACTGCACACATCTTTTAGCAATTTGCTCTCAAAATTTCGTCCCTGGTCGGTGTGCAACTCCTGTGGAATCCCATGCCGGCACACAAATCCTTCCACGAAGGCCTGCGCTACCACCCCTGCTTCTTGGTTGGGGAGGGCGTAGGCCTCCGGCCACTTGGTGAAATAGTCCATTACAACGAGGATATACTTATTACCTTGGCGGGTGCGGGGCAGCGGTCCTAGAATATCCATAGCCACCCGCTCAAGGGGGGCCCCCACCTGATGTAATTGAAGGGGGGCCCTCATCCTCCGTGCTGGTCCCTTTTTGGCAGAACAGGCGTCGCATCTCCGACACCAGTCCTGTATGTCGCGCCCCATATTCACCCAATAGAACCTCCGGCGGACCCGAGATATTGTCTTTGTCCTGCCCAAATGGCCGCCGGAGCGGGTACCATGCACCTGTTGCAATATGACGTTCTTGAATTTGTCAGGGACTATCACCAGCCAGGAAGTTCTATCAGAGGGAACCTCCACCCACTTGCGATACAAGATGTTGCCTTTCAATTCCAGGGTCTGCCACTGAGCCCAATATGCCTTTGTTTGTGCCCCGAGGGGGGTGACCTCTTCCCCCTTTGGTCTTTGCCCCAATTTGACCCATTGGAACACCGGCCCCAGAACAGGATCCTCCTGCTGGGCCGTGCTCCAAGCCAACTCTCCAAATTCTTCGTCCGCGGTTAGTGGCAAAATTGGCCCTCTCACCCGGGTTGCCCGGACAACGAGGGTCGGGTCCGAATCACCCAATTGTTCCCTCTCCTCGTGTCTCGCACAAAATTTGCAGTTTTCCCCCAGACAAGGACGCCGAGAGAGTGCGTCCGCATTACCATGGGCCTTCCCGGCCCTATGGGCCACATCAAAATCGTACTGCTGCAACTTTTCCAACCACCTTGCAATTTGGCCCTCCGGTTCCTTGAACCGAAGGAGCCATTGCAAGGAGGAATGGTCAGTTCTAACCAAAAATTTCCGCCCGTACAGGTACGGGTGAAAATGGTTCATGGCAGCCAGCATGGCCAATAACTCTTTGCGAGTGACGCAATAATTTCGCTCGGGCCTACTTAAGGCCCGACTATAATAACCAATCACTCTCTCCACGTCCTCCTGTGTCTGAGACAAAACTGCGCCCAATCCTTCCTGGCTCGCATCCGTGTCCAGGGTAAATGCCCCGTTGCTAGTGGGGTACGCTAGAAGGGGTGCGGATGTTAGACACCCCTTCAATTTTTGGAAGGCCTCGTGGCACTCCCGTGTCCAATTAAATCGCGTCCCCTTCTCCGTAAGCCGGTGGAGGGGACGGGCCAACTCCGCAAATTTCGCCACAAAGCGCCGGTAGTAGGAGCAGAGTCCCAAAAATCCCCGCACCTCTTTGATGGTACGTGGTGCGGGCCACTCCTCTACCGCTTTAATTTTGTCTGGGTCCGTTTTTACCCCCTCGCGGCCGATCACGTGACCTAGATAGGCCACCTCTCTTGCAAACAAAGTGCACTTACTCGGGTTCAGCTTCAACCCTGCCTGTCTGAGGCACCCGAACACCTGGTCCAAATTAGCTACTGCCTGGGGGAACGTTTGGGCATGTACCAGGACGTCATCCAGGTACACCAGGCATGACTGCCATGGCATGCCGCCGAGTACATGCTCCATCAATCTTTCGAAGGTGGCGGGGGCGTTACACAAACCAAACGGCATCACAGTAAACTGATACAGTCCCTTACCTGTGGAAAATGCCGTTTTCTCCTTCCCTGCCCTATCCATTTCCACCTGCCAATACCCACTCTTGAGGTCCAAAGTTGAAAACCAATTTGAGCCCGCAACGGCATCGAGGGTGTCATCAATCCTTGGCAGGGGATATGAGTCCTTGAGTGTCACGTTGTTTAGCTGGCGATAGTCCACGCAGAACCGCGTGGTCCCATCCTTCTTTTTGACCAGCACAACAGGTGACATCCAAGGACTTCCCGAGGGCTCGATCACGCCTGCGTCGAGCATTTTTTCAACCTGCTCGTCAGCTTCCGCCCTCTTGCTCCAAGGGAGCCGTCGGGCGGCCTGACGAATAGGCCGGGCCTCACCGGTGTGGATCTGATGTTTCACCAGGCCCGTACGTCCAATATCCTCGGTGGACAGGGAGAAGAGGTCCAAATGGGACCCAACCAGTTTGTGTAAGGCCTCCCTCTGGGTACCTCCCAACTCTACGCTACTACGATTTACCATCTCGCAAATGGGATCGGGCCAATTCCTACTTGTTATTGAAGGCTCCCCCCGGGGTCGGCTCGGCTGGACGTTCTCGCCCCTCACTGTCGCGACTTCCTCAACTGGGGTGCAGCCAGCTACCCTCGTGCCCCTTACTATAGTGCGTGGTTCTGTACTCATATTTATTACTCGGACGGCCACTACCGGTCCGTCCGTTTTTACAAGGGTGCGGCCCACGATTAAACCCGGTATGGACTGCGCTGCCACCGGTTCGACCAGGCCGCAGGACTCCTGCCATGTTGGGCGAGCTGCCCACCGGGCCGGCACTATCGCCTCGGCCCTTGGGGGGATGGTCACGGCCTCGGAAGCCTCCAGCTCCGCTCTCTCGGCCGTGCTCACTCCCCCTAACGGCAGCTCTTCTACTCCCACCTGCAGGATCCCCCGGCACAAGTCGATTTTACAGCCGCTGGCAGTCAACAGGTCCAACCCTATTAAACATGGGTCGCACACCTCCGCCACCCAAACATCTATCTCCCTCCTTACCGACCCTAACTTGAGGGTCACAGAACCACGCCCTATGATCGGGGCCGTTACCCCGGTAGCAAGCTGCAAACTATAATTTTGCAGGCGCTGGATCTTATCCCAGCCACCTGCGCTCGAATCAAGGACCACAGGGCTGATGATAGTGGCGCTAGCTCCTGTGTCCACTACGGCGTCTACCCCCACGCCGGCAATTTTGCATCTAATTGTCAGGCTACCGGTTCCAATTTGGCCACAATAAATGACCTGTCGCGTCAATGAGGGCTCTCCTCCATCCTCTGCTGCCGAACACCGCCCTACGTGCCCGACACCTTCTAGTTTCCCGGGGTCTGGCGGGGGGGTGTCTGGGGTCGGCTAACCCGCTCCCCCCTGGGCGGAGTTGAGGACCTCAACCGCCGGGGATCATCCCGGCGCGCGGCTCGACAGTGCCGCGCCAGGTGACCCAGACGGTTGCAGGTATAGCACCTCACCTGATAAGGTGCTTGCCTCCGGAATTCCAAATTTCCCCCCCTGTAGGTCCGAATTGGATTACCCGCTCGTGGTCCACCGCGGGCCACCTCCGGGGCCGCCTGCCATGGTCCAGGTCCTGCCAGGCGCTGGTCCACCAGCCTCCGGACTATGCCCGCCAGGTCAGGACCCACGTCGTGGGCGGGCCCCCTAAGGGGTCCGCCCTCCATCGGGGGTCCCACCTGGCGGACCGCCATTGCGAGACGCTCGCCCCCCCGGGCCAGGGGCCTCGCTGCTTCCCAACGGGCCGCAGCGTCAGCCGCCTGGCTCAGAGTCTGCGGGCGCCACATGGCGAGCTGTTGCCGGAGCTCAATGTCCGGGAGGGCCTGGATAAAATGGTCCAGCGCCAGGCTTTCCCGGGAATCCGCTGCCATGCTAGCATGTGCGATCCCCACTGCGCGGCGAATGTCGTGGGCAAGTTCCCCGATGGCTTCCTGGGGCTTGCGCTTTCGCAGCGCGAGCTGAGCTTTAACAAGCTCGCTCTGCTGTTCTATGCCGAATCGATTAATTAGGGCGTCGCGGAGGGCTGGCAGGGTGAGAGCACCCGCTGGTAATGCCGTCAGCACCTCCGCCGCCGCGCCGCGCAATGCGGCCACCAGGTGTACTCCACCTTCGTCCTCACCCCAACCGTTGCCCTTACACACACAGTCGAACTGCGCCAGGTACGCGCGTAGATCACTCTTGCCGTCATACGGCGCGAGTGGGACCTTGTGGGACCATCTCGTATGCGAGTCGTTGCCCGCCTGCCGGACCCCGTGCGTCGCCCCTTGCGGGGTCAGCGCGGGGCCGAACCGGCCGGGCCCCCACAGTACATTACCCCCAAGGGGCTCTCGTGCCTCCCCGGTCCCTCCAACAACTACCCCTGTTGGTGTCGATGCATGGGTCACACCTCCGCAACCCGCTACCCATTCCATACCACCACAACCTTGCTCACCCACACCTCGCACCTCTCGTTCCATACCCTCCGGACCAGCCATACACCTCACTCGTGGCCTCTCACGAACATCCGGGTCTATCTCGACCCCCAAGCTTATTAAATCACCTGGCGCATCATACGCCCGACCATATTGGTCACCACTTACACCGGGTCCTCTTTCTCTTCGCTTCTCCTCCATCACCTGCGAATCCCTCATCCGGTTAATGAGCACATCATCACGATCCGAACACAGACTTTGGACCAATTCTTTTACTTCCTCCTTTATCTCTTTCTTATCCTCTCTCCGTCGCTTCCTAATTTCGCTCACCCCTTCTTCCACTTCTTCTAATTTTTGCTTCACCTCCTTCATCTCTTCGTGCGCCCCTTTAAGTTCTTCCTCTAACTCCACTTTATTTTTTTCTATGTGCTCCCGCACCTCCCGCTCTTTAACCTCCATCACCTCTACCACCTTGTCCATTTTCCTCGTCAGGTCCTCATGTACCGTCTGACACTCTTTTTTAATTACCCCTACGTCCTTTTTCATCTCCTTCTGTGTCGATTTTAAACCCTCTATTACCGCTGTGTTCTTCTTTACCTGGTCCCCCAACTCCTTTTGTCCCACTGTCAGTTGTTCTACTCCCAGCGTCAACTCCTCTATACCCCCTTGCAATTTTACAGTCCCCTTTCTCACCTCCTTCTCCATGCGCTCCTTACAGTGCCTCACCTCCTCGCGCACTCCTCCGACCTCCTCACTCATCACTTGCATCTCCTGCCCAGATGCCACCCTCATCTGCTCCATTTCCTCCCTGTGAGCATCCAGTTTGGTTTCTACCCCCATTCTGACCCCCTCTATCTGCTGCTCCATTTGTTTAACTTCCCTTTCCGCTTGGTTCCTCATGTCCCTCAATTTGCCTTCCATACTGTTTTCTAACCCTATTAACCCATTTCTCACCTCTTTTATCCCGTTGTCTAACCCCTCAAAATTATTGTCTAACTTCCCAAATTTCTTGTCTAACTCCTTAAAATTATTGTCTAACCCCTCACTGGTACCCCTCGCTTCGTTCCTCATTACCCCCATTTGGTTTCCCATTACCCCCATTTGGCCCTCCAATCGCTCACCCAATCGCTCATTATCAGCTCTCATTTCCTCCCTCATTTGCTCGCTATTCTGGGCCATAAGGGCCTTCATTTGTATGAAAAAAAGGTCCAAATTTACCAGCGGCGCTACTACGGTCGCGGGCGTGGGCGCCGTGGCCATGTGTGAGGCGCCATTTCGCACGCCCGCCATGTCGGGCGCAACGACGCTAATTTGTGCGTCTGCTACCCTCGCTGCTTCGCTCTCCTCGCGTCCCTCAATTTGGTCCTGGACCGACCCTGCCTCACTCTCCACTACCGGACCCCAGCCGACTTGGTCTGCCATAGCGCGACTTTCAAAATTCGGGTTTTTATTTTCGTAAAACAAATTCAAATTTCGCCGTTATAATTTCGAGCGCGTAAACGCGCTCCGGGTCCAATCTCACTCCTCGACACCAAATGTTACAGACGCGGTTGTGGATGTTGGTTTACCGAGCGGTTTGGTATGACCACGTCTGCACAGTTTACCCGATTCCACCCGAACGTTGACTAATTGCGCTACGCTAGATCAATTGAGGAAAAGGACACAACGGCTGGGATTAAAATGACACGACACCAAGGGTTCAGTTCTCAAGACCTCCGGAGGAGGTTATATTAGGGCGGAAGGTCAGATTACAACGACAAGAGGGACAGCATAGAAAGACAGGCACTTAGACACACTTATCTTATTCCCGACAGACCACAGATAAATGGGACAAAAACTGACTCACACGGGGATTGATGGCAAGGAAAGCGGGTAGTCGATGGCTCAAGGTGCACTCTTGGCTCAAGGACAGAATCGACCCGGTCCAGTCCAAAGATACGGGAGGTCTCACTCAGCGCTGGAAGGTCACGTTCTTTCTCCAAGCTGGGGGCGCATCTCACGTCACGTCCGGTCAGTCGCTGCGTATATCCGGCGGGGAGTGACACGCCCTCGGCTCGTTAGCTCCGCCCCAGATGGAATCGGTCCGCCCTTCTTATTGGGTGCGGGGGGGTTACCAGGCTCCGCCCTCGACGAGGAGCTGACAGCCAGCCCCTTCGTGGTAACCCCGTGGAGCGCATGGGTAATGGCGGCTAACCGAGCCGGAGTGAGGACGCACACTCCCCGCACGCGCCGTTGTTGTAGTTGTTGTAGTTGTTGTTGTAGTTGTTGTTTGGGGAAGAAGATGGGAGGAGGTATGGGAAGGTCCTAAACTCACTACTGGTGCCATATAATCACATTCTGGTGCAACGAAGAGTCAGAATTAATGGAAACGAGTCCTTAACTGACATAGACTAAGAATAACTAGCAAGATGTCCGAAAGTTGTCTACGTGAGATGCGGTGGACCTGGGCACGACATTTAATGGGGGAAAAAGGGAAAGGTCGGTTCTACAGAGTGTTATTTACAGGCAATGGGACTAGGGAATGGGCGATTGGGGATAGTTGGGGAGTATTGGGGAAATAGGGGAGTATTTACAAGCGGATATTGAGGCCAAGTCACAATTGAGAAGTCACAATTGAGTCACACAATTGAGATATTGTGTTGGGATGGGGGGGTGATGTGAGATAGTGGTGCACCACCTGGTTGAAACCCTGGAAGGAAGAATGGGATTGAACAACCTGAGGATAGCAGTTCCACAAATGGGAGAATGGGTGGAAGACTTGAAGCGAGCTTCCAAGCAAAACAAGCTGACAGTTCAAATGGGAAGAACTAAACATGCCATATAAGTTAGAAATGTCTAACTTTCAATACATAAACATTCCATAGAGCTCTGGTTATGTCGTAAACGGAAAGATACGGTTTCAGGAAACGGAAAAATCGTCGGGCCTATACCCGAATCCACTACGGTTGTATATTTAAAGATCATGGCCGCTCTCAACAGATCTCTAAGACCATTGGTCCTTCCAAATTGGGTTAACCTAATAGATGAGAAATCGTCAGGACTTTCAAAATATTCAAATGGTCCTTCATAGGCTGGTGTGACAACGCCGTATTGATAAAACCGGTTTGGACCAGTTCAAGTCACACCAAAGATTTTAAAGATCGTACGTGCTGCTTCCTTGCTTGAAGAGGATAGAGCACGAACAATCCCCATCAGTTGGTATCCTTTGGGAGGAGGAAATTCCTCTTGAGTACATGCCCTGCTGGGTATGGTGAAAAAAGCGGCGCCATTGTTATGAAGGCGATGGTACCCAGAGTGTCCCAGGAAGTGACAGTGGTGACGACACTTCCCCCAAGCTCAGTGGCTGTGTTAAGTGTTTGTCTCGTCAGCAGTATATCCGTGTGTGTGTGTGTGTGTGTGTGTGTGTGTGTGTGTGTGTGTGTGTGTGTCAGCTCTATTACGAGCCTTAGCCAAAGTATAAAAATAAGTAAATAAATAAACAAGAAGACGTCATGCAGAGCACGATACTTGCAAAATCCACCTTTCCCCGCCAAAAAAGTTGCCATGGATGCATCAAATTGTCCATTTCATCAAGATTAAAATTGACGATCTTAATCAAAGCTCAGGTCAATTCAATTAGGTCAATTACGTCAATTAATCAGGTCAATTAATCAAAGCCTTGATCTTTTCTACCCCTGCTAATTTCACCCAAAATCCACTTTTTTGGAATACCAACTTCTGTCCTGGAAGTCCTTGGTGTCCTTGTATTTTATACTTTTCCCACCCCCCATCCCCTTCCCACGCCTCCGTACCCCAAGCCCTCTTCCTCCCACACATCTCCCTGCTCTCAAATGTTGTGTTTGTGTGCTTCCCCTTCTCTCCCCATCTTGTCTTCCGCTCCCTCTTTTTATATATTTCGTTTGTCTGGTTGATTTGTTTGTGAAATAAATGTTAGCTCTTTCACGAGCCTCGATTCAGTATACAAAAAAAAAAAAAAAAAAAAAAAAAAGTCCCATATCCGCAACAATATATATATATATATATATATATATATATATATATATATATATATATATATATATATATATATATATATATATATATATATATATATAGATGTCCAGCAGGACCACGTGGCGTTGCCGGGTGAGGGGGGGAGGCTGGAAAGGGAGGGTTGAGGAAGGGAGTGGGGTGAGTGCAAGGGGGTGGGGTGGGAAAGGGAGTGGGAGGGAAAAGATATACTATATATACAGTCACGTGAAAAAGTAAGTACACCCCATGTAAAGTTTTGACTTTTTCAACATATTTCAACATGCAGCTATTTGATCTTCATTTCAACAATATTGATAGATAACGGTGATATAATATAACAAATATCATGAAACATTTACATTTTGTAGTCCATTGTATCATTTAAATGAACATAAATGCAAATTTCGCATGTGGAAAAAGTAAGTACACCCCTACATTTATCACTACTTCAAATACCTAAAATTAGAATCAGGTGCACCAGCTCAGGTGCAAATGATGAGAACATTGTGAGAGAGGATCTTGGAGGAACGTGTCTTATTTAAACCTCAGACATTTAGTTTGGTTTGCTCTTTGTTGTTGAAGTGTGCGGCGTCACCATGCCTATATCAAAAGAGCTCTCCGAGGCCTTCAGAAAGAAGGTTATAGATGCCTACGAGTCTGGGAAGGGATTTAAAAAGATCTCCAAACAATTTGAAATCAATCATTCGACTGTCCGGAAGATCATCTACAAGTGGAGAAGATTCCAAACAACTGCCAACTTGTTCAGGCCAGGCCGCCCCAGCAAGTTCAGCCCCAGAGCAGACCGCAAGATGCTGAAAGAAGTCTCGAAGAACCCCAGAATGTCATCATGGGACCAACAGGTATGTCTTGCCACTGTTGATGTCAAAGTGCACGAGTCTACCATTAGAAAGAGGCTGCACAAATTTGATCGACATGAGAGGTGTGCCAGGAGGAAACCTTTGCTGTCCAGAAAGAACATCAGGGCAAGACTCAAGTTTGCCAATGAACACCTGGGCAAAGACCAGCACTTCTGGAACAATGTGCTCTGGACAGATGAGTCAAAGGTAGAGCTATTTGGCCACAGTACCAGAAGACATGTTTGGCGAAAAGCAAAGACAGCATTTGACCACAAGAAACTGATACCAACTGTAAAGCATGGTGGTGGAAATATTATGGTTTGGGGCAGCTTTGCTGCATCAGGGCCTGGGCAGCTCACCATCATAGAATCCACTATGAATTCTTCATTGTATCAGAGGGTGCTTGAGGATAATGTGAGGCCATCTGTCGGAAAGTTGAAGCTCAACCGAAGGTGGACCTTGAAACATGACAATGACCCTAAACATAGCAGTAAATCCACCAAGGAATGGCTGAAAAGAAAGAAATGGAGGGTTCTGGAATGGCCAAGTCAAAGCCCGGATCTAAATCCCTTCGAGATGTTGTGGGGGGGATTTGAAAAGAGCTGTGCATGCAAGATACCCCTCAAACATCGCACAGCTAAAAGAATTCTGCATGGAGGAGTGGGCAAAAATTTCTCCCAGTTGATGTCAGAGACTGGTAGACAGTTATAAGAAACGCCCACTTGACGTTGTTTCTGCCAAAGGGGGCAATACCACCTATTAGAGCCAAGGGTGTACTTACTTTTTCCACATGCGAAATTTGCATTTATGTTTATTTAAATAATACAATGGACTACAAAATGTAAATGTTTCATGATATTTGTTGTATTATATCACCTTTATCTATCAATGTTGTTGAAATGAAGATCAAATAGCTGTATGTTGAAATATGTTGAAAAAGTGAAAACTTTACATGGGGTGTACTTACTTTTTCACGTGACTGTACATCTTTTGGGGGGGGGGGGGGGGGGCTTTGACAGCTCCTCTGTTTTGCTGTTTTGGGGGAGGGGTGAAAGGAAGGAGGATACATTTACCTGTGCAAAGAGTGCTTCATAACCTCAGTGTTGCTCAGATTTAAAAAAGGAAATTGTAATACCCTCTGCCACCATCACCAGGTGGCGCTACACCGTACACATTTACATCGAGAATTGCTGCCCTTCTCCCGGTCCCCCACACCTCCGAATGAGGCCGCGGCCACATAGTCTATGTTACCCCCCAGCCAAAGTTGTATTTGTATTTGTACCCCGAGTAAAGTATATAAGTGTTTATAGCTGGAGTACCCCGCATTGCTCAAGCGAAAAAGAAACATTAACATATTTGAAATGAGGGCAAATATAATGGAAAAGCCATTACATCCAAATCAGAATACATCACAAATGTCAAATCATCATTTCACCTTTTTGTTGAATATCTGCTGCTGAATGTACCGTTGATCACGTTTCTGATTTCAGTATGCTGAATTTCAGGAAGAAGAAGAAGCCTTACTGCCAACTTCATGCACTTCTGGATTTGTTTGATTTTTTGTGTTCAAATGCTTGTTTTGTATTTATTTATGTGAATGTGTACTTGTATATAATTATAACTGTCATTAATCAAAAAGGCTTAGGCACTATAGAGGCTTAGCCCCCCCCCCCCCTCCCACCCCCCCCCCCCCCCAAAACACTCCCAGGCTCTCACTGATGAACTTCTCTGAGTTTGACGAAGATCCATTTAGCCATCTCTAAGAAAAATGGCGACACACAGACACACAAACACAGACAGACAGACAGACAGACCAACGGCTCTCTTATATAGTAGATTATTATAATAGAGCAAACGTATATGGTTATGTGTGCGACCAAAACTTCTTCTTCTTCTTCAATTAAAATTATTAACACCCTCTTAATTAACCCTCTTATTACGTTTAGACGACTGAGACCCCTCACACCTTTGACGACCATTTGACGCCCAAGACCCTTAATACCACCAAGACCTCTGGAGACCCAAAATACCCTTAAAGACCCAAAAGACCCTGAAGACCCCGAAGACCCAAAACACCCTAAAGACCCAAAACACCCCGAAGACCCAAAACACCCCAAAGACCCAAAACACCCTGAAGACCCCAAACACCCTTAAAGACCCTTTACACCCAAAATACTCTGAAATACTCCAAAAATACCAAAATACCCCAAAGACTCTTAAAGACCCAGAGGAAACAAAAGACCCAAAAGCCCATGAAGACACCAAAGACCCAAAAGACCCTGAAGACACAAAACACCCCAAAAACCCAAAACTTTATTTCGGCCAATAAAGGTCTTCTTCTCAGTCTACAAGAACAGCAGGCATGCATATAAGACAGGCATGTATGATGTTGATATATGAATAAAATACATACAAAAAGAAGCCATATCGTTAACGTTCCCTCACCTTCCTCGAGTTCAACGAAAGTGAGCTTACGTTACAGTAAGCATATATCTGCCCTGAATACAGTATATGCTGTATATAGTTATATTCATGGGGAAAACTGATATAAATAAGGCCTTGTCCCATTTTTATAATTGTGGAAAGGATGTAGCAATCTTTCTCTGCATTAAAGTCAAAGTTTGGTGCGAAGTTATCCTTCGTACCAATACTGGTTGGCCAAATGTTGCCAATTTAAATGAAGGACGGTGTTTCCCATTTAGTGGTTAGACAGGACAAGGGTGTCTTGTTCTCTGTTCCCCCTCGTCTGGAAACAGTTAGTCAATATTTTGAGAAATATCATGAGTCAAGAAAGGTCAATAAGAGCTTTACTGACTGACAACCTGTATTTCACCTTTCGGCCATCTTTGATTTCCAACTTGACTGTACACTGTAATCCTGGTGTTTCACAGACAGAGCATTGCATCAAGGAATATGCCATCCTTGGGACAGATTTCACAAAGAGTAGGTGATTGTTTCAGGCATCCTGAACAAGTTCCTGCCCTGAATACTGTTGGGAAAGTAACCAAACACCCTGTGCAATCTGAGCCGAGGGACTACATTGATAGCATTGAGCCTGTCGTTGGGACAACCACCGAAGAGAGAGACAATCTTGTACTGATGTTTCCCCTCATCCTACTTTCTTTCTGTTAAGCCTTTTTCCCATTGTTATTTTGCTCCTCTGTGAGCCTCAACAACTTTACAAGAAAAATATTCCTACAAAGTGGTTGTGACAGGATCCAAGCTGAGATTCTTGCTCAGTGTGGACCAATACGAGTAGAAATCAATTATAAGTTGTTAATTAATAACCCTGCATATTTCCTTCCCTTCCTACAAACACACACACACACACACACACACACACACACACACACATATATATATATATATATATATATATATATATATATATATATATATATATATATATATATATATAGATATAGATATATATATAGATATATATATATATATATGTATATATATCCACTTGGATGACCAAAAGGGGTGCAGTAGTGACAGCGAGTGGAAGAGAAATGGAGATGGGTTGATGGTTGTTGTTTTGAGAAGTGTATGTTATGAGGCGAGTGGGGTTTTTTTTGTATATCAAGTCGTGGTTCGTGTAAGAGCTAAAACATAGAACATACAATATAGGGAGACAAGAGGGGAAGAGAGAGGGAAGTACAACAACAGTAGAGAACAGGGACATCAGGAGATCTGTGAAAGGGAGAGGGAGAGGGCTGGGGGTAGGGTACACGGTATAAACTTTCAGGAAAGGAAACGGAATTTAAAAATGGTGGATTTGGGGTGTATTAATTGGGAAAGAAAAGATCAAAGGTTTTGGATGAGGGAAGATAAGAGATGGTGGTGAACAGCTGTTTTGAAGACCTGGAAGGATGAGTGGGATTGAAGAGAGTGTGAGATTGTTCCAGAGGCGCAAAGAGAAGGAATGAAAGAGCAGAGGTGAGTAGAGAGTCTTGATTTTGGCAGTTTCACCATAAGAGGGTTCCTGGCAGATCTTGTGCATCCTGCAGGAATATTTGGGGGACAGAGCACAGACAGAGCTGGGGGAGCTAGGCTGGAGAGGAGTCGGTAGAAAACAGAAAGACCACCAACCTGCCTGCGGTGAGTGAGTGAGAGGCCCTTGGAGTTAGCTTCATCGCGGGATATTCCAATGATTCTGAATGCTTTGGTTTCAACAGCGCGAAGGCGAGCTAGGTGTGAGGCAGGAGCACCAGCCCAGAGGGGAGAGCAGTATTCCATTGAGCTGCGGATGAAAGCCTTGTATGTGGTGAGGAGCTCAGGTGTGCCAAGGAAGGACTTCGCACGACGGAGGATGCCCAGTCGGCGACTGGCTTTGGAGACCAGCTTGGAAATGTGGTTTTCCCAGGAAAGATCATGGCAGATAGTGAGACCCCAAAGCTTGAGTGACAGAACTTCTTGGAGAGGATTGTTGAGAAAGTGGATGGGAGGGTTTTCCAGACAGTCTTTTCGGAGAGACAAAGTGAGAGAATGAGATTTGTCAGGATTGAAAGACATGTTCCACTTGTTTGACCAGTTTGGGATTTTATCCAGGTCTGTGAAGGAGAGTGAAGATGCTGCTGCCTGCGGATCTGAGGGTTAGATATGGAGCAGCAGAGGGTGGGGTCATCAGCAAAGAGATAGAGAGGATTTTCCAGAGAGTCGGAGAGATCATTAATGAAGATCAGAAAGAGCACAGGGCTCAGAACACTAACTTGAGGAACGCCAACCTGGACAGGAAGTGGAGATGAGAGAATACCATTTAGAGCTCCACAAAGTATTAACTCATGGGGTGGACACTTATAATACATCCAACCAAGATAATCTAGTTTTGTATTTTTTATTAATGTTCTAAAATTTGTAGGATTTGTTTGTCAATTAAAAGTTGTGGGATGTGGTGTGTAAATAAAGGTGGGAAAAAAAATCTGCTTTAATGCATTTTAATTCCAGCCTATAAAGCAGCAAAAGGTGTAATTTTGAAAGGGGATGTAGACTTTCTCGAGCACTGTACACATACATACACACTGTATATATGTGCATACAGTGTAACGAGCGCTGTCCTGATCTCCTATGAACACAAAGTTCTTGACCAAAGCATCATCTCCGTCCCAGAGGCATCAGCCCGGCCAGCCTGTCAACAGACAGAGATTTGTTTCTTTGGTCGACATTGGTCAAACATCAAAAGTGCACAGAGGTGAAGAGGCGTGAAGCCAATGTTCTCCTGGCTCTCCTCAGCCCTGTGGAGCCAACAATGGAAACAGAGAGACGTGTTCTTCTCCCAGTGATGCTTTTCCAACTGATGCTCTGGTCACAGAAGTCAAACTTTGGCACTGCCTTTTCGGCAGGCACGTCCCACGCGTTGGCCGTCCGTTTCCGTGGCAGTGCCATTCTGGGCCGTCCAATCTCACGAGGTGGTCCCAATAAAAAAATGTCTTCGGCATTACTCTCCTTGCTCTTGTTTTTTCTACTTGGAAATGCTCTTCATCATTCTCATGTATGTACTACTTGTGAATGCTTGCAGCTGTGGAGAAATCCGTGTTGACCTTGAAACATGAAAGGGCTTACCTTGATTGCTTTATGCAGCTTTCTTTGGCTAGAATATATATATATATATATATATACAGGGTGAGTCAAAAGTAGCACCTGATTTCTGTTTATATATATATATATATATATTTCTGTCAGTTGATTGTTTGTTTGCCATTTGTATTACAGTGTACAAGAAGGTAGAAATAAATGAATTACATGTTTATCTAACCATTTATTCGGGGGAAAATTATTACAGAACTGTACCAAGCTGTTTTACTTTCAATTTTCAAAGTGCCCTCCCTCGTGATCGATGCACAATTGCAGCCGAGCAGGCACAGAGTGGCACACACGCTTGCAGAGTTCGATATCAATTTCCTGGGTGGGATTAATATCGAATTCCTGTGCCAAACGGCGTGCCGCCATCGTTGGTTGTTCATTGCATTTGTAGTAATGTTTCACCGCCGCAATGCGTTGATTCATTGAAAGGTAATTCATGGTTCAATTTGGTGCAAATTCAGTAACTTTCCAAACTCTCAGAAATAACCTGCAAAACAAAAACAAAAAGAAATAAACTAAGAAAATTATTAATCTGCAAGACAATTATTAACAGCATGACATCCCAGAAAGAATCTGACAGCCGAAAAAAACAGAAATCGGGTGCTACTTTTGACTCACCCTGTATATATTACTCCATTTCTATCTCTGAAGATAGTTTAATTCAGGATTGGCAGGATAGTCACATGGTATGTACACTGAGCTGTCTAGCTTGGGTTTAAATCTCGACCCAGTGGAAAAACTGACACCAGTTGTAAAGCAGGCAGTGCGATGCATAAATATGCATGTAATCCGTCAGAAGGATGTTAAACTGGAACACTCTTCTGCCATTACTGGTTGTTGGTGGACGATAAAGATCTCATGAGGTTTTTACCAAGGGTGTGTAAGTTATTGCCGCCTCACAAGGTGAAATTCCTAATTCCTACCACCTTCAGTCGAGCATCAGGCCAGTTCATGAAAGACTTGGGACAAAAACGTTCCATTGAAAATCCCACAAGAGGGTGGAATAATTGGAGACATTAAAGATTGACTTTTAGATTGCCTTTGCATCGAAGATTGGGATGTCCTATTGCGTGGGTTCCTGTGCTCACCTGGCTGTAGAATACTGCCTTAGGTATGTGGGAATCCTCAATTCTGAGCTCTGATGAGCATGTTTTCGACACCAGCTTGCAAGAGCCTCGGTGTTAGGAATCTTGGCCTGCCACTAGATGTTGTAAATATATCTCAAACAGTGAAGATGGAATGCATCTAGTTACCCTGCACTCGTGAAATGAAAAGCACAGTTAAGCGATTTGTTGCATGTGTAAGTGCATATACAGTCACGTGAAAACGTAAGTACACCCCATGTAAAGTTTTGACTTTTTCAACATATTTCAACATACAGCTATTTGATCTTCATTTCAACAATATTGATAGACAAAGGTGATATAATATAACAAATATCATGAAACATTTACATTTTGTAGTCCATTGTATAATTTAAATAAACATAAATGCAAATTTCGCATGTGGAAAAAGTAAGTACACCCCTACATTTATCACTACTTCAAATACCTAAAATTAGAATCAGGTGCACCAGCTCAGGTGCAAATGATTAGAACATCGTTAGAGAGGATCTTGGAGGAACCTGTCTTATTTAAACCTCAGACATTTAGTTCGGTTTGCTCTTTGTTGTTGAAGTGTGTGGCGTCACAATGCCGAGATCAAAAGAGCTCTCTGAGGCCTTCAGACAGAAGGTTATAGATGCCCACGAGTCTGGGAAGGGATTTAAAAAGATCTCCAAACAATTTGAAATCAATCATTCGACTGTCCGGAAGATCATCTACAAGTGGAGAAGATTCCAAACAACTGCCAACTTGTTCAGGCCAGGCCGCCCCAGCAAGTTCAGCCTGAGAGCAGACCGCAAGATGCTGAAAGAAGTCTCTAAGAACCCCAGAATGTCATCACGGGACCTACAGGTAGCTCTTGCCACTGTTGATGTCAAAGTGCACGAGTCCACCATTAGAAAGAGGCTGCACAAATTTGATCTACATGGGAGGTGTGCCAGGAGGAAGCCTTTGCTGTCCAGAAAGAACATCAGGGCAAGACTAAAGTTTGCCAATGAACACCTAGGCAAAGACGAGTACTTCTGGAACAATGTGCTCTGGACAGATGAGTCAAAGGTAGAGCTATTTGGCCACAGTACCAGCAGAAGACATGGTTGGTGAAAACCAAAGACAGCATTTGACCACAAGAACCTGATACCAACTGTAAAGCATGGTGGTGGAAATATTATGGTTTGGGGCAGCTTTGCTGCATCAGGGCCTGGGCAGCTCACCATCATAGAATCCACTATGAATTCTTCATTGTACCAGAGGGTGCTTGAGGATAATGTGAGGCCATCTGTTGGAAAGTTGAAGCTCAACCGAAGGTGGACCTTGCAACATGACAATGACCCGAAACATACAAGTAAATCCACCAAGGAATGGCTGAAAAGAAAGAAATGGAGGGTTCTGGAATGGCCAAGTCAAAGCCCGGATCTAAATCCCATCGAGATGTTGTGGGGGGATTTGAAACGAGCTGTGCATGCAAGAAACCCATCAAACATTGCACAGCTGAAAGAATTCTGCATGGAGTGGGCAAAAATTTCTCCCAGTCGATATCAGAGACTGGTAGACAGTTATAAGAAACGCCTACTTGAGGTTTTTTCTGCCAAAGGTGGCAATACCACCTATTAGAGCCAAGGATGTACTTACTTTTTCCACATGCGAAATTTGCATTTATGTTTATTTAAATTATACAATGGACTACAAAATGTAAATGTTTCATGGTATTTGTTATATTATATCACCTTTATCTATCAATATTGTTGAAATGAAGATCAAATAGCTGTATGTTGAAATATGTTGAAAAAGTGAAAACTTTACATGGGGTGTACTTTTCTTTTTTTTCTTCTTTTTTTTGTATACTGAATCGAGGCTCGTGAAAGAGCTAACATTTATTTCACAAACAAATCAACCAGACAAACAAAACACACAAAACACACAAAAAGAGGGAGCGGAAGACAAGATGGGGAGAGAAGGGGTAGCACACAACCACAACATTTGAGAGCAGGGAGAAGAGTGGGAGGGATAGGCCTTGGGGGCAGGAGGCGTGGGAGGGGGAGGGCGGGGGGGAGAGGTATAAAACACAAGGGGACCGAAATTAGCGGGGGTAGAAAAGATCAAGGTTTTGGATGGGGGAGGATAAGAGATGGTGGTGAACAGCTGTTTTAAAGACCTGGAGGGTGCAGTGGGATTGAAGAGAGTGAGGGAGTTTGTTCCAGAGGCGGGAGAAAAGAGGAATGAAGGAGTGAAGGTGAGCAGAAAGTCTTGATTTTGGCAGTTTAACCATAAGAGGGTTGCAGGCAGATCTTGTGCGACCTGTAGGAATATTTGGGGGACAGAGCCCAGAGAGGGCTGGGGGGGCAAGGCCAGAGAGGAGTCGGTAGAAGACGGAAAGACCACCAACCTGCCTGCGGTGAGTGAGTGAAAGGCCCTTGGAGTTAGCTTCATCGCGGGAGATTCCAATGATTCTGAACGCTTTGGTTTCAACAGCGTGAAGACGGGCTAGGTGTGAGGCAGGAGCACCAGTCCAGAGGGGAGAGCAGTATTCCATAGAGCTGCGGATGAAAGCCTTGTATGTGGTGAGGAGCTCAGGTGTGCCAAGGAAGGACTTCGCACGACGGAGGATGCCCAGTCGGCGACTGGCTTTGAAGGCCAGATTTGAAATGTGGTTTTCCCAGGAAAGATCATGGCAAATAGTGAGACCCAAAAGCTTGAGTGACAGAACTTCTTGGAGAGGATTATTCAGAAAGTGGATGGGAGGGTTTTCCAGTCGGTCTTTTCGGAGAGACATCGTAAGAGTGTGAGATTTATCAGCATTGAAAGACATGTTCCATTTGTTTGCCCAGTCAGTGATTTTGTCCAGGTCTGCAGAGAGTGAGGAGGCTGCAGACTGCCGATCTGAGGGATGAGGAATGGAGCGACAGAGAGTAGAGTCGTCAGCAAAGAGATAGAGAGGATTTTCAAGAGAGTCAGAGAGATCATTGATGAAGACCAGAAAAAGCACAGGGCCCAGAACACTACCTTGGGGAACTCCAGCCTGAACAGGAAGAGGAGATGAGAGAAACCCATTCAGGGCCACACGTTGACTACGACCAGAGAGGAAGTCTGCCAGCCATGCGTGGAGATTTCCATGGATACCAAAGGAGGAGAGTTTGGTGAGCAGAGCAGGGTGCCATACCGTATCGAAGGCATGTGAAATGTCAAGGGAGACAGCTCTAATTTCCTGTTTGGCATTGAGGACCTCCATCCATTGTTGAGAAAGCAGAAGCAGCATGTCCAGAGTAGAGTGACCAGGTCTGAAACCAAATTGATGATCAGAGATCAAGCCATTGGAGAAGAGGAAAGATTTCATATCTGAAGCAATGATGGATTCCATGACTTTGCTGATAATTGGGAGAAGGCTGATTGGTCTGTAGTTGCTGGGATCTGTTTTTGCACCTTTTTTGTGCAAAGCGGTGATGTTGGCTGATTTCCAAGCAGATGGCAGATGACCTTGAGCAAAAGAGAGGGTGAAGAGAACAGAAAGAGGGAGTGAAAGAGCAGAAGAACATGATTTTAGGACCCGTGGGCTGATGCCGTCAGGACCAGTTGCAGAATCAGAGTCGAGGGTTGACAGAAACTTTTCCACCTTGTCAGGAGGAAAGGACACAGAGTCCAGGAGCAGCTGGGTATGACTGGGTACGGTGGGTACAGAGAGGGATGGGTTTGGGACACAAGATTTAGAGGCAAACACAGAGTTGAGGCATTCAGCTTTTTCACGTGCGGAGTCAGCCGTTAAGCCGTTTGAGGTGAGGGAGGGGATGGAGAGGGAACAAACACCAGAAACAGATTTGACCAGACGCCACCAGGATTTGGAAGAGGGAGACAGATAAGAGAGTTCGGTCTTGAGAACGGTGAGATATTGTTTCCTGGCTCTCCTGAGGGTGGACGCACACTTGTTTCGGGCTTTGTGAAAGGAAATGAGATTTCCTTCCGTTGGATTTGCTTTCCAGGAGACGAAAGCAAGTTGTTTCAGGGCAACAGCCTCACCACAAGATTCCGTGTACCATGGACAGGAGGAAGGGTATGACAACTGAAGACGAGATGGGATAAATCTGTGCATGAGAGAGAGCAATTTACTTTGAAAGAATTCCCAGGATGAGTTGATGTCAGAGGCGGTAGAGATGGGAGACCAGTCCAGATGATTGATGGCTGCTTGAAGACCGTGCCAGTTGGCCTGAGTGAAATGCCAGACTCGTCGACGCTGAGGAGGCTCTCTGAGAATGGTCAGAGAGATGTCCACTTTGACAAGCACATGATCAGATGAGCCGATTGGAGCAGAAGAAGAGCAGCAGACATTTTCAGGGAAGTTTGTCATAACCAAATCCAGAAGAGAAGATGCTCCGTTGACTGAGATCCGGGTCGGGAAATTGACAGATTGTGTCAGTCCCAGTGAGTCGCAGAAGTCCTTTGCTGAAGAGCCATGGCTGGTGAGAGAGGTACCCACACCCAGCCAACTGGCATGGTGACAATTGAAATCACCACATATGAGGAAGAGAGAGTTGGGATGGGTAGATAGAAGTTGGTCCATATTATCAGACAGTGAGATGTAGATGGAGTCATCGCTGTTTGGTGGACGGTACAACACACATATGAACAAAAGGTGGGAGCGAAGGGGAAGCCGTAGCCAAAGGTATTCCTGGGTGTGAGGTGGAGAGAGGGCAGTGGAGGGCGAGTGAGGAAGAGTTTTTTATAAAGATAGCAACCCCACCTCCAGGACGAGGCTCAGGTCTATCATACCGGAGGAGGGAGTAACCTGGGAGAGATACCAAGGCATCAGAGACATCATGAAGGAGGAAAGTTTCTGTTAAGCAGATCACATCTGGTTTGTCAGAAGCAAAATATCTATCTATAAAGCAAAATATCTATCAAAATATCAAATATATCTACTTACTTTTTCACGTGACTGTATGTATGTCATACATGTCTGAATTTAAAAAAATCATTTTCTCGGCAAGCGTTAGTCCAATTGACACGAAATTTTGCTCCATTGGAGCGCCCCTCCTGTATAATTTTTTTCAGTGATAACTATGACGTCATTGGTCATGTGGTACAGACGCAATCTTGGAAAAATGTTGCACCTCTATATCTCCGAAACCACTTAATAAAAAAAATCGAAACATGGCTCATTGTCAAGTACTCCCCAAGGAGAATAAAATATATTAATGATGATGACATTGGTGCCTTCATTATGACATCATAAATCGACAAGTACAATGCATGATCTGATCAGTATGAATTTCTTTTCTTTTCAACTGTTAGTCCGATGGACATGAAATTTTTCACCTTTGGAGCGCCTCTTACTGTTGATTTTTTTCAGTGATAACTATGACGTCATAGGTCACGTGTTACATGTGTCATATAGGAAAAACGTTGCACCTCTATCTCTGAAACTGCTCCATGGATAAAATTGAAACATGGTGCATTGTCAAGTACTCCCCATAGGGAGTAACACATGTTAATGATGACGTCATCGGTGCCTTGATTATGATGTCATAATTCGACAAGTACAATGCTTAGTCCGATCAGTTTGAAATTTATTGAGCATGATCTTTGCAACAATTATATTAGATAATGTAAATGTATGATGTCATCGGTCACGTGTTCTGGCAGTCAAATTTGAGCAAAGAAAAAACCCTTTAAAAAACAGAAGAGTTTGTTTGCACCAAGTTGACTGTCCATGGTAAGTATTCTCTGAATACCATCTAGTTGCTTATGTGATGCTGGTAGGTTGGCCAAGCCTCACAGCCATAGAGAAGTGATGTGAGAATCGCTGTCTGCGAAACCTTGATCTTTGTTTTGAGGGAAACTCCATGCTCTCCATGCTCTCTATGCTCTCTCTCTCGCTCTCTCTCGCCCTCTATCTCGCTCTCTCGCTATCTCGCTCTCTCGCTCTCTCACGCTCTTTCTGAGCTCGCTTTTGCCAGGCAATGCGTGATTTCATCATCAAACGTGGTGTTGTTTTCGAGAATAATCCCAAGATAGCTGAATTTCTGAACTGAGCTGAGGGATGTATTGCTGATTGCTATTCTAAATGTAATGATAATATAAATACTGTAATAGTCATCCAATTTTAGCTGAGATAAACTCTACTCTTAAAAACATCCCAGCTTTGTTCTTGTTGAGCCAGCACGTGTTTCATCATTAGAAGTCATTTTTCCTTCTTTCTGTTTTTTCAGGTGAGCTGCAAAGTATTGCAGTTTTTCCACCAATACATGATGGGTTGCAACTACTTCTGGATGCTGTGTGAAGGCATTTACTTGCACACACTCATCGTCATTGCTGTATTTGCAGAAAAGCAGCATCTGCTTTGGTACTATCTACTTGGCTGGGGTAGGCCAGAAGCATATTTCTTTCTTGGTTTCAATCATCCTTCCCTTGGAAAACTGAAATAGTTTTTGTAATAATTTTTAAAAAAGAAGTTTTATTTGTAAATTTTTTAGGTTTTTTTTTTAATATAGTTTTTTATATAGTATTAAAATTGTTTTTGGAAAACTCAAAACCTTGGAAAACTCAACACTGTTGGAAAACTCAAATTTACAAACATTTTATAATGACCAATGAATTGGTCAGTCCTGACTCATTTCACAGTAATGCTCCAATCTGCACATGTTATGGTATTGGAGTGTGGCCTGTTTAGTCATGAACTTCCATTCTGCGATTGAAAACCCAAGTTTTTATCTCATAGAACTTGTTCATTTGTCGATCTTTTTTTGTCCTTGGTGTCATTGTGAACATCAATTTTGAGCTCGTGATATATTTACACTTCAGGGCTGACACATTAGTTGATGGACATTAAAGATCCCATGGTGTCCTTCGCAATGAGTTGGCGAGCTATCACCGGCACCACGGGCAAATTCCAAATTCCTGCCCTAACTAGTCGAACGTCAGGCCTGGTAAGCCGGTTCGTAAAGACTCGGTCCAAGCTTCCACCAGCCGACCCCACAAGAAATGTCGGATAGTGGTGGCCGTTAAAGGAGAAGATATATTTATACCTCTTATTACCCTGCACTCGCGAAGTGAAAAGCGCGGTTAAGCGATTGGGCGCATACATGTCTACATTGTTAAAATTCATTTTCTCGGCATCCATTGGTCCAATTGACACAAAATGTTCACCATAGTATGTGTCTACTCATGTACAATTTTTAGTGATAATTATGAAGACATATGCCATGCGGTACGAGCGCCATCTTGGAAAATTGAAAACCTTGAACCTCTATATCTCCAAAACTGCTCCATGGGAAAATTTTTAAACGTGGCTCATTGTAAAGAACTCCGCATGGGAAATAACTTTTGTTAATTATGACGTCATAATTCGACAAGCACAACACTTAGGTCTTAGTCCAATCAGTTTGAAATTTCTTGAGCGTGATCTACGGAACAATTATATTGGAGAATGTAAATTCATGGCGTCATCGGTCACGTGGTCTGGCAGCCATATTGGATCAAAGGAAAAACCTTAAAAAGCAGAAGAGTTGGCTCGCACCAGGTTGACTGCACAGAGTAAGTATTCTATGAATACCATCAAATTTAATGAAAGAGTTTGTTGGTATTGTGTAACATCTCCAAGTTACTGCAAAAGCTTCATACACTGCAGAAAAAATTGTCAAATTACATTTTTTGGGATATCGTGAAACTTGTATACATTTTAAGCATTTTGCAGTCAATTTGAACTTTTAATAAGAAGATTTTAGCAAAACTATTTGCTGTAAAAGTTTGAAAGAAGATATTAGCATAGATTTTCCATGAAAAATTAATGTTGCAGATCACTCTTTAAATTCACAAATTCCATTTCTGTTCAATATACAGGGTGTCCATAGAGAGATTAAGCAACTTTTAACGTTTATAACTTTTGATGTGCACATGATAGAAACAAACTGTAAATAGCATATTGAAAGCAAAATTTATGCAGTTTTGTTTCTGTTGTTATTAATGTTGTTGTTATTGCTGTTGTTAAAGCCACAATTCCCCTGGGTTATTCCCTTATTCCCCTAATCACAATTTTGGTTAAATCCACAATATACCCACAATTAAAGCCACAATATTAATGTTGTTAAAATCCACAAATCCACAATTACATCTCCAATCCACAATTTTGACTCACCAAAAATCAATGTCTGGTGTTGTTCTCTCAGAGTGTCGCACAGCATTTGTTCTTTCTGTCATTTTTAGAAGAGGCGACAATTAATAATGGTGAACGTTATTTTGCAGTATTGTAGAATTTCAGCGTTCCTGAACTATGACGATTACATCTTTCACTTACTACTTTGCACCAGCAATACAAGGCTCCTTGTGACTATGCTTCAAATGTGCGACGGTTCTTGATTCATGTCTTCCCAGGCAAGTGGATCGATAAACATGGACCAATCTCTTGGTAGACGTGGACTTGGGAGTCAACACGGGGCCATACAAGTTGACAACCTCGTTCGCCTGATCGGTCCTTATTGGACGACATTTCATGGGGCTCTGTAAACTGTTCTTTACTCATCAAAACCACATTCTTTGGATGAACTTATGGATACAATCACAAATATAAATCATGAAATTACTCGGCGGCAACTGAAGAATGTTTTCAACAAGTTGGAAAATCGGATTGAACAATCTGTTACGAAGGTTGATGGTTATTTTCAAGCCGAAAAAAAAAATGAACTGTTTTGAGTAAAAAGTTGATGAACTAGAATGGCACTCAGAGTGCAGTCTCATCCTCTGTGCTCATTCTGAACAAACATAACGTCATTAACTGAAGATGTTACTATTATAGCCCACTGCTATTATTGCACACATACCCATATTACCCATGTACCCTATTATGTCACTTAAACTGCCATTATCCAAAGCTTCATTGAATAATTATTAGTTAATAATTAGGACATTTAACAAACACGTTTGTGCATATTAAGACTAAATTGCGTCAATGAAGATGTAGGTATAAGAAAAAAAGTTCAAACTATATTCCCTATGGCTAGTCAAACATATGCATGAAGTTTCGGATCGCTCTGTTAAGTGGTTTTGGAGAAGGTTTTTTTTCACTTTTATTTTCAATCCAATACGGCCACCAGAAAACATGACTGATGACATCATAAATTTAATTCTCTCTCACATCGGCTCAAAGATCAGATATATGAATTTTCACATTTTTCAGATAAGGATATCGATTCAACCAATTATGGCTGGAATACCACTTCCCTGATGATGTCATCATTATCACACCATATACTTCATGGAGAGTTGATGACATATGCCAAGTTTTTAAAAATTTCGCGAAATGGTTTCAGAGAAAAGATGTCCAATTTTTTTCTTTTAATCCATCCAAAGTCATCTACCATCTGCTTGTAAATCTGCCAACATTACCGCTTTACACAAGAAAGGTGCAAAAACAGATCCTTGCAACTACAGACCAATCAGCCTGCTCGCAATCATCAGCAGTCATGAAATCCATCATTGCTTCGGATATCAAATTCTTCCTCTTCTCCAATGGCTTGATCTCTGATCATCAATTTGGATTCAGACCAGGCCATTGTACTCTGGACATGCTGCTTCTGCTGTCTCAACAATGGATGGAGGTCCTCAATGCCCAACAGGAAATCAGAGCTGTCTCCCTTGATATATCACGTGCCTTCGATACGGTCTCGCACACCACCCTGCTCACCAAACTCTCCTCTTATGGTATCAATGGAAACCTCCACGCATGGCTTGCGGATTCCTCACCGGTCGCAGTCAACATGTGGCCTGGAATGGATTTCTCTCATCTCCCCTTCCTGTTCAGGATGGAGTTCCCCAAGGTAGTGTTCTGGGCCCTGTGCTTTTTCTGGTCTTCATCAATGATCTCTCTGACTCTCTGGAAAATCCTCTCGATCTCTTTTTCTGATGACTCCACTCTCTGCCACTCCATACCTCATCCCTCAATTCAGAAGGCAGCAGCCTCCTTACTCCCTGCAGACCTGGACAAAATCACAGACTGGTCAAACAAGTGGAGCATGTCTTTCAATCCTGACAAATCTCACACTCTTACTATGTCTCTCCGAAAAGACCATCTGGAAAACCCTCCCATCTACTTTCTCAACAATCCTCTCCAAGAAGTTCTGTCATTCAAGCTTTTTGGTCTCACTATCTGCCATGATCTTTCCTGTGAAAACCACATTTCCAAGCTGGCCTCAAAAGCCAGTCGCCGACTGGGCATCCTCTGTCGTGCAAAGTCCTTACTTGGCACACCTGAGCTCCTCACCACATACAAGGCTTTCATCCGCAGCTTGATGGAGTTCTGCTCTCCCCTATGGGCTGGTGCTCCTGCCTCACACCTAGCTCGGCTTCACGCTGTTGAAACCAAACCTTTCAGAATTATTGCAATCTCCCGCAATGAAGCTGATTCTGAGGGCCTTTCACTCACTCTCTGCAGGGAGGTGGGTGGTCTTTCTGTCTTCTACCGACTCCTCTCCGGCCTATCTCCCCCAGCTCTGTCTGTGCTCTGTCCCCCAAATATTCCTTCAGGTCACACAAGATCTGCCAGCAACCCTCTTCTGGTGAAACTGCCAAAATCAAGACTCTATGCTCACCTTCACTCTTTCATTCCTCTTTTCTCCTGCCTCTGGAACAAACTCCCACACTCTCTTCAGTCCCATTCCTCCCTTCAGGTCTTTAAAACAGCTGTTCACCACCATCTCTTATCTTCCCCCATCCAAAACCTTGATCTTTTCTACCTCCGTTAATTCACCCCAGATCCACCTTGTTTGAAATACCGACTTCTTTCCTGGAAGTCCTAGCAGTGTTCATATATTTTATACCTCTCCAACCCACCTCCCCCCCCCCCCCCCCTTCCCATGCGTTCTCACCCCAAGCCCTCTTCCTCCCACAGATCTCACGATGTCCTTGTCCTTTACTGTTGTGTTTGTGTTCTTCCCCTTCTCTCCACATCTTGTCTCCCGCTCCCTTTATTATATGTTTTACATGTCCGTTTATGTTTTTTTGTCATTAATGTTATCTCTTACACGAGACTCGATATTGTATACAAAAAAATAAAAAATAAAAATATAAAATCCAATATGACTACTATGTCACATACCATGTGACCTACGTCATCAGAGTTATCAATAACATATTCCCCATTGGGAGCCCTCCTATAGGTTCAATGTGTAAGCATACTTCTTTCTGTTCCACACATGATTTTGAAGCTCCTCCCTAAATGGGGAAAGCCCCTTCCTGAACAGACAGACATCAGGACAGACAGACAAACTGGTTGAGAATACATAAGTAGATTATTATTATGATTATTCTTAATTGTTCTGAAATATTTTCCACAAATCACAATGTTGTCAACTTCTTTTATTTCAGTATTTCCAATAATCCCTGCTCTTATTCACGCCGCTGCAAGGTCTGTCTACTACAATGACAAGTAAGTGAAACATTGGCGAAAGAAAATATTGTGAAAATGGTTCGAAACTACATTCCTTTTTTTGACAAATAGAATTCTCCAATATTTGAAGCAAAGCAAATAATTATGTAATATAACTTAGGTTTGAAGATAAGTTCATGGATATCGTATTAGAACCAGCAACATTTAATTGAACACTATTTTTAATACTGGGAGAGCAATTTCATAAGATAGTCCATGCAGAGTGACATCATCACTAATCCCAGGAAACAGCATGGAAATGTTTATTCACCAGCATTTTCAATATTGGAAACATACACTTTATATTCACCAATATCTTGAAACCTGGATTGGTGTGTGTGTGTGTGTGTGTGTGTGTGTGTGTGTGTGTGTGTGTGTGTGTGTGTGTGTGTGTGTGTGACTGTGTGTGTGTGTGTGTGTGTGTGTGTGTGTGTGTGTGTGTGTGTGTGTGTGTGTGTGTGTGTGTGTGTGTGTGTGCACTCAGTGTACAACACATTAGGAACATCTGCTCTTTCAATGAAATAGACTGATCAGGTGAATCTAGGTGAAAGCGATGATCCCTTATTGATTGTACCTGTTAAATCAACTTCAATCAGTGTAGACTATAGATGAAGGGGAGGAGACAGGTTAATGAAGGATTTTTAAGCCTTGAAACGATTGAGACATGGATTGTGTATGTGTGCCATTCAGAGGGTGATGGGAAAGATAAAAGTTCCTTTGAACGGCTGATGGTAGTAGGTGACAGGCACATCGGTTTGAGTGTGTCAAGAACTGCAATGCTGCTGGGTTTTTCACGCTCCAGTTTCCTGTGTGTATCAAGAATGGTCCACCAGCCAACAACAGGCCAGTGGACGAAAACGGTTCATTGATGAAAGAGGCCAAAGGAGGCCGACACGATATTGTGCAGAGCAACAGGCGTGCTACAGTTAGTCAACTGACAGTCCAGCACAACAATGGTCCCTAAAGACCCATAAAAGAATGCACAACTCGTCGCACTTTGACACAAATGGGGTATTGCAGCTGACGGCCTACAGAGTTCCACTTCTTTCAGCAAAAAAAGAAGAACCTGTGGTTGAAGTGGGCTAAGGAAAGAAAACACTGGACACTGGAGGATTGGAAACCATTGCCTGGTCTGATGAATCCCGGTTCCTGCTGTTTCACGCTGATGGGAGGACGAGGGTATGGAGAAAACCACATGAGTACATGCATCCATCATGCCATGTGTCAACATTGCAGGCTGGTGGTGGTGGTGTGATGGTGTGTTTTCATGACACACATTGGCAATGATGTCCAGATATCCTGTGGCATTCAAACGTTGCTCCACTTTTATCAAGGGGCCCAATCAGGTGCATCCCTTCATGGTAGCAGTGTATCTATCTGCGAATGGATTTCTTCAGCAGGATAATGCCCCATCCCACAAGGCTCGGATTTTCCAGGAATAGTTCCATGAACATGGCAGTGAATTCAGCTTACTGCAGTGGTCTGACCAGTCACCAGATCTCAATCCAATTGAGCATCTGTGGGATGAGATATAACGCACTATTCAGAGTAGAGATCAACTACCAGCCAACTAAGGGCCAACATCCTTGTGGAACGCTTTTGACACCTTATAGGGTCCATGCCCCCCAACGAATTGAGGCTGTTCTGAGGGCAAAAGGGGGTGCCATTCAATATTAGGAAGGTGCTCCTAATGTCTTCAACACTTCGTGTGTGTGAACATCACGGGCGGCAGATAGCCGAACAGTTTTAACTCTGAAGCGGACAAGCCAGAGATTGGCGGTACCTTTTTGGCACACGTGGGATGGAACCAAAGTGTTTACCTTTGATGGCCGCCACACGGGTTATCATTGGACCCACGAACAGAGAAACACAACACACAATTGAAAATGCAACACAATGAATTTAATGAAAATAAATCAAAGACTAAATAAAGGTTGGAGTAAAATTTAGAAATTCCTACTTCAGTGACCCTCCACACACAAGAACAGACAAGGGGAAAGATAAAGAAAATAAAATAAATTGTCTTATTGGTAGGCCAGTACTCAGCTCTGCTCTACGAGGCTTTTGAATGAAGTCGGCAGTGCCAGGTGGCCCGACGCTGCTCACGCAGGAAGCGCACCAACAATGGCGCCGAGTCTCTCTCCACTGCGCCATGAACGTGAGGCAATTTGTGCGGCCGGTCCTGCTTCGCTCTCCATTTCCTCTGACACACACAACGTGGCTCCAGCTCCCCCGAGAGCACCACAGTTCAACAACATTCCTTCCTCCAACGTTGCAAAAGTTCCCAAAGCTCCGCAAAGTTCTGCAAAGTTCTCTTCACGAGCCACCCGAGACAAAAGCAACCGCCCACGACCAAAAACCAGAATGAGAGCGAGAGGGACATAGAGACGCCTTCCTCCTCTTCACTCCTCCTCAAACATTTGCTCTCTGGCATCATACGACCAATCGCAAAAGTTTGGGGCACGGCCTTTTTCCCTACTAGGTCCTGTAGGCGGCGCTTAGTTGTTACGATCTTTCGGAGGCGGGGTTTATTTGCCGATCGTAAATGTTTGGATCCTGTCGGCAGTGGTGGGGCGGGGTTTAGCCCGATCGGGAATGTTCGGCACTGTCTGCGGTAGTGGTTGTTGGTTAATGTACGGTGGTGATTAAATGGACGTTTTGTATGGCCGGCCTTGGAAATGTAAAAATATAGGGAAAAACCACATACTGGGAGAACTACCCTTATACCCTACCTAATTAGCATGTCTTTCCCCCCCCCCCCCCCCCTCCCCCCATGTGAAGAACACATAAACAACCTTAAGCTCACAGTTTTTCTACTTACATACATCGAGATGGGATCCCTACTGGCACGCGGTCCATACTAATTTATACAATACTATCTCCACTATGGTATGTCATCACCTACCCCCACAAATGTAACAATATATATATGCGCACACACCCATACATACACATATACATATATTATTAGTATATATCGAGCCGATGGTCATCTCCTGAGATTGTAGTTCAGACCTCTAATGATTTGGAGAACCACCCCTTCATGGATATCGTATTCCACCCCTCCCTGATCCGAAATTTAAAAATCTAAGACTGAGTGAAACTGTGGACCATTGAATATAACGGCTCTATCAGGTTTCAGAGCAATCAGTTGATATACCTATTCGACGTATCATATGTATTTTAAGTGCTTAATTCAAATTCTTAGCCATTTTGCCATATTGTCCATCTTCCATATATTACCTATTATTCTTATTGTTTTGATGATTTTATGTTTATACATTATGTTTTGAACTTACAGTGTCACCAAAGAGGAATTTCTGGGACAACAATGATTATTATTGTTATTATTATTATTATTATTATTATTAACAATTGGTTATTCCCTCCATTCAAATGTGAGAGAGTGAGTGGGTATTTGTTCTTTCATACATACTGTATTGTGTGTATATATATATATGTATATATACATATATATATATATATATATATCGTCTTTATTTGCTACTCTGTGTTAACCTTTGAAATCATGACAACAGTAAGATAGGATTAAGAGAAATGCAGCTGTTACTGGTGAAATATGAACTTTATTACACATCCATCAACTTCTTGTTCATATTTTATCTCCTAGATGCTGGATCAGTTCAGAAACCAACCTGCTTTACATCATTCACGGTCCAATTGTCCTTGCTCTCGTTGTAAGTCACAGAAATGAAGTGCCTCGCATTTTGTCTTCCAGGATTTCTCATGGAATCTGAGGATATTGTGATAAAACTCCATCAAACATGATGAGATCTCATAAGAAGTTTCACTCATCTCATCCATAAGAAATTGTATCAGGAGTATTCATGCAACAAGATACATTTCATGATGATGTTTCTCAAAGCACTAACATCCGATTCCCAATTGTGATGGGTTTGCAAGCACTCATCATAAATGATTCTCCATAACTTTCTGCCACCACTTCCCTGTCTTTGCCACCAGGTAAATCTATTTTTTTTGCTAAATATCGTACGTGTGTTGGTGACTAAGTTGAAGGATACTCACCATGCCGAGTCCCACATGTACATGAAAGCGGTTCGTGCGACACTCATTCTCGTGCCTCTGCTGGGCATTCAATTCGTGCTGGTACCCTGGACACCTGAAAACCCCACAGCTGCCAAAGTCTATGAATACATAATGCACATCCTCATGAACTACCAGGTGAAATAACAAAAAGCTCTGCCTTGCATAATTTGCCCTCATACGTATACGTACGTATTTATAACGTGAACTTTGGCTTAATTGTCTATGCAGAATGCAGAATTGAGAACAAGTGAATTCAGTTCTACTTTTGCCTTTCATAATGTCTGCATAGGCTAGACATGCTCTATTTATGTACTGCCTGATTTTAAGGATTGCATCTGAAGAGGTGCAAAAGGAGCATTGGAGTTTGAGCATTTTGGATCAGGAATGACAAAGAAACTGTGCACAGGAATAGGCCATTTAGGCAATATTTCTGTGCCGCTTCCATTTTGCAAATATCAATTTGCTTAACTTCTTCATTTTTTAACTTACAACCTCCACAGCACAATTTAAGTCATTCGCTACCCAAATGTACATAATCTCATGGGCTACCTATTTGTCATGTTTCTGTGAAACAATCCCTAAAGCGTAATTTCAAATTAAAATTCTCAAAGATGTTTCACAATGCATCCATTGGAGTTGGAAAAGCCCGTTTTATGTCCTCTCAAGATAGATACGCCATGCAACAATAATGCTGACAATGTATCGTACATTTTTTTTAGCCGCGTCGCAGACGCTGCTCATAGAGTGCACTATGCTGTTGTTGTTGTTACCACCTCTTCTTCTTCTTCTTCTTCTTGTTGTTCTTGCAGAGAAGACAAAACCTCAAAGCTCCACCCATTCTGGGAACCATAGCTCCACCCATTCTGGGAGGGCCTTCATATAAACAAATATCCACCATTTTATTAACTCGCATAGCTTTGAGGCCTGTTTTGTAGGCCCGTGGTGTCTTCCTCTCACACAGTTTTCTTTCAAATCAAATTCGATATATCATTTCATTTTTCACAGTCGCCAACATAGTTTTAGACTCGGTTGAAAAAAAACAGGAAGAAAATCCGATGAAAGTTGCCCTTTATAGAACGAAATGAATTCTCAAAGGCCTGTAACTTCAAGTCCATTGACATATATTTTTTTTAAATCGCGGCATGCTCGGTCATACACCGCCCGAAATAAGAGACGGGAAAATGCCGAGATATATATATTTTGTTTAAATCGTGGCATGCTCAGTCATACACCGAAGGAGCATAGCCCCGAAGAGCATACCGAGGAGCATAGCCCCGAAATAACAGACGGGAAAATGCCGAGATATATTAAAAATTCGTCCATTTGATGACAATCGTCACGATGAAATATTTAATTTATACATCGTCACAATAATGTGGAGAGAGGAGCATAGCTTCGTTCATGTGACGCCACACACGGGAAATTGCCGAGATATATATTTTTTTCAATCGCGGCATGGTCAGTCATACACCGCCTGAAATAACAGACGGGAAAATGCCGAGATATATTAAAAATTCGTCGCCACACACGGGAAATTGCCGAGATATATTTTCACTTTGCACAAAAATAACATCAAGTAATCGAATCAATAGGAATGTCCTGTGCCTATAACATCGACGTTATAGGCACAGCTGCATCTAGGCATTGTGTAACATCGACGCGGCTTTTGTTTTAATTAAAACTTTTTGTACTTGTTTAGTGATAAACTGCGGATCAAACCTAAGAAAATGAAACAGCTGAGTTAGCCTCAGAATTGAGCAGAGGCCACAAATATTATACTTGGTCAATGGAAGAAATTGTAGCCATTGGATCCTTCCTCCTTTGATCCACATCCTCCCATATTTCCTTAACTTTCTCAATCACTTCCCCTAAACACTCTTCCATCGCTTCCCAACGCATATTCAAAAGGCAACTTCCCCTTATCCTGGCTTCATAGGAGGAAAATTGTTTTCTTATAATGTTTATGAAAACTTAAAGAGTAATACAATTCAGCTAAATATCAAAGTTAAATAACTCAGCTTCTAGTCTTCTTCATTAATTCATCAATTAATCATTAATTCATTAATTAAGCCTGGTGTTGGCTTAGTGGTTAGGGTGCTGGCTTGGGATCTTAGGATCCAGGATTCGAATCCCGATCGATCGCTGAATTAACGCCAGGGGGGTTGACTCAGCCTGTCATCCTTCCGAGGTCGAGAAAATTGAGTACCAGCCTGCTGGGATGAATGATCATGGTGTGTACCCCGATTTAGAATAGGGACACCGTATCCCTGCGCATCGTAAGAGGCGACCAAGGGTTGGCGTCAGGAAGGGCATCTGGCCATAAAAACATTGCCTCAAACAGGGAACCATGATTGTCATGGGGCCCACAAGGCTAACCCCCGCTCCAGCGGGGAAAATGGCCTTAAAAACGATCATTCATTCATTCATTCATTAAAGGTCGTCATTAATTAATCATCACCACACACAGGATAGAAACCAACAAAACAATCAGGAAAGTTAGTTGAAAATGTTGCACAAATGGCAAACACACATGTATACGGCAGAGAATTACCCAATAGAAACCCCATGTTCTTGATCAACCTAAATCCAATTTCGTAAAACAGCAGAGATGGGATAGTTGATACTCCTGATTATATGTGCTTGAGACACTACCTGGTAGTTTTTTAAATGCTCACTTTTGCGTGCAGGGGCTCTTGGTGGCAACGATGTTCTGCTTCTTCAATGGAGAGGTAAATGAACGTTGTATCTCTTTCTGCAATCACATCTTTTATTTTCATGGTATGTATCAACAAAACAAGTGAATCCACTTGGATTCCGCCCAGGTTGGCACATGGAAATTATGATGTAGCATAATTATCATCTCGGGTCAAGATTTGAAATTATGCCATGGTTTTTGTAAAATTGCTACTAGTATTCACATTATGTACTTTCACCAAAACATACATCATCATAGAAACATACATAGAATTTGGGTCCTCTGGGTCATTTGGGTCCTCTGGGTCATTTGGGTCCTCTGGGTCATTTGGGTCCTCTGGGGCATTTGGGTCCTCTGGGTCATTTGGGTCCTCTGGGTCATTTGGGTCCTCTGGGTCATTTGGGTCATTTGGGTCCTCTGGGTCATTTGGGTCCTCTGGGTCATTTGGGTCCTCTGGGTCCTCTGGGTCCTCTGGGTCATTTGGGTCCTCTGGGTCATTTGGGTCCTCTGGGTCCTCTGGGTCCTCTGGGTCCTCTGGGTCCTCTGGGTCATTTGGGTCCTCTGGGTCCTCTGGGTCCTCTGGGTCATTTGGGTCCTCTGGGTCATTTGGGTCCTCTGGGTCCTCTGGGTCATTTGGGTCCTCTGGGTCATTTGGGTCCTCTGGGTCATTTGGGTCCTCTGGGTCATTTGGGTCCTCTGGGTCATTTGGGTCCTCTGGGTCATTTGGGTCCTCTGGGTCATTTGGGTCATTTGGGTCCTCTGGGTCATTTGGGTCCTCTGGGTCATTTGGGTCCTCTGGGTCATTTGGGTCCTCTGGGTCATTTGGGTCCTCTGGGTCATTTGGGTCCTCTGGGTCATTTGGGTCCTCTGGGTCATTTGGGTCCTCTGGGTCATTTGGGTCCTCTGGGTCATTTGGGTCCTCTGGGTCATTTGGGGCCTCTGGGTCATTTGGGTCCTCTGGGTCCTCTGGGTCATTTGGGTCCTCTGGGTCCTCTGGGTCCTCTGGGTCATTTGGGTCCTCTGGGTCCTCTGGGTCATTTGGGTCCTCTGGGTCATTTGGGTCCTCTGGGTCATTTGGGTCCTCTGGGTCATTTGGGTCCTCTGGGTCATTTGGGTCCTCTGGGTCATTTGGGTCCTCTGGGTCATTTGGGTCCTCTGGGTCATTTGGGTCCTCTGGGTCATTTGGGTCCTCTGGGTCATTTGGGTCCTCTGGGTCATTTGGGTCCTCTGGGTCATTTGGGTCCTCTGGGTCATTTGGGTCCTCTGGGTCATTTGGGTCCTCTGGGTCATTTGGGTCCTCTGGGTCATTTGGGTCCTCTGGGTCATTTGGGTCCTCTGGGTCATTTGGGTCCTCTGGGTCATTTGGGTCCTCTGGGTCATTTGGGTCATTTGGGTCATTTGGGTCCTCTGGTTCATTTGGGTCCTCTGGGTCATTTGGGTCCTCTGGGTCATTTGGGTCCTCTGGGTCATTTGGGTCCTCTGGGTCATTTGGGTCCTATATTCCTATCCTATAACATATATATCCTATAACCTATCCTATATATATCCTATATCATATAACATATATCCTATATATCCTATAACATAACATATAACAAATATATCCTATATTATGTACTAGCGAGCGGCCGCGTACCAGCCAAAGGGGTAGCCCATGGTTAGCCTAAATATAGATTTGATGACGTCATGTTTACACATCTGAGCGACAGAAACTGGCTACACATCTGAGCGACAGAAACGGAGCTTCACTTTTGGAGAGACAGAAATTCCCAGGCAAACGCTATAACGCACCAGGTTTACAACCTGTGCGTTAATAACAATATGCTTGACTGCAGATACTTGTGAAGATGGTGGTGGCAGGGAGAGAGAGGTGTTGGTGGAGATAGAAAAGTTTAAGAGTGAACTTGGAAGATAATACATCGGATAATGACATACCGCCTCCATGACGCACTAGATGGAAGAGCAAGATTAGACTGACAAAGAAATCATTTCATCATATTAGTCTTTTAACCTAATTATATCGAATTGATTTATTTCATTCAACTTGGAATAGCTCAACATCATGAAGTTAACCCTTTGTTCCTTGGTTCAGACATTGAAATAATAATAATAATCTTGTTATAATAGAGCAAACGTATATGGTTATGTCGTTATGTCGTTATGTCGTTATGTCGTCATGTATGTTTGTTTGTTTATATGCGACGAAAACGTCTTCTTCTTCTTCAAATAAAATTAACACCCTCTTAATTAACCCTCTTAATTACGTTTAGACTGCTGAGACCCCTCAGACCTTTGACGACCCTTTAAATCCCCCAAGACTTTTAAGACCACCAAGACCCCTGAAGACCCAAAATACCCTTAAAGACCCAAAAGACCCTGAAGACTCCAAAGACCCCAAAGATCCAAAACACCCCAAAGACCCAAATACCCTTGAAGGCTCAGAGGCTCAAACAGACCCTGAAGACCCAAATGGCCCCAAAGAGCCAAAAGACCCTGAAGACCTACAATTCCCAAAAGACCCAGAAGACCCAAAACACCTTGAAGACCCAAAACACCCTGAAGACACAAAACACCCTGAAGACCCAAAAGACCCAAAAGACCCCAAAGACCCAACACACCCTGAAGACCCAAAACACCCTGAAGACCCTTAAAGACCCTTTAGACTCCAAATACCCTTAAATACCCTGAAGAACCAAAATACCCCAAAGACTCTTAAAGGCCCTGAGGAAACAAAAGACCCTTAAGACCCAAAAGCCCCTGACGACACCAAAGACCCAAAAGACCCCAAAGACCCAAAATACCCTTAAAGGCCCAGACGATCCAAAATACCCTGAAGACACCGAAATGGTCAAAGATGCTTATCCCTCTGAAACGACGTGTGGTGAGGCGTGCTGAGCATGCCGAGTCACGCTAGTTATAATAATAAATCTTTATTGTCCAATATTCAGGGAAATTATTCTTATTTCAATTTGGTACAATATAACAGGCCGACATCTCAAACAGTAACATCCTGGAAGTTGGTAGGTTGACAAAAAAGAAGTTAGGTGATGGTGAATTGGTGAGTTGAAGCAAAAAGTCAAAGATACTGCCATTTTTGCTTTTCTGATGTGCATTTCCACAAAGCTCTCTTGATTATGAAATGGTTCTACCAATGAGGATACTCATCCTTTGCACTGAGACTTCAATTTGGACAATTTGAAGATCAAGGATTTTGTTCAAGGATGACCTTCCTTGTCTTGCCTCTTATGCCTTGAGGTAATGGAGTGGAAATTTTGTCTCAATGATGAAATGAGTGCATTATGACGCATTTGGAAATACATCGACATTGTGCCGTTTCAAAATTTCAAATTGGTTTTGAAAAGTTTTGCAGTATGTTTCATTGTCTTCATCGTGGACTTTTCTGAATCGGTTGAAGGAGTGGAAGTTTCTTTTTGGAATTTAAAAAGCCTGCAGAGAAAATCGTTCAGTAAAGAGAGGGCACATGGAGAGCAAAGATTTTAAATAGATAGTTCTTCACTCTATGATTCAGCCATTATTTACTTTATGAACTATACATTAAGGGAATAAAGCATTAATCAATAAATTAATGTTGCTGAAGAACGCTTTTATATCGTTAAATAGCCCCCCAAGAGGGCTGACGGTCATCTCTTGAGATTATAGTTCAGATCTCTGCTGATTTGAGGGAACCCTTCCCCCTACCCATCTCCCCTCCCCCCTTCCAGAACCTTCCATGATCCAAAATCAAAAAATCGAAGCCTGATTGATTGTGCAGACCATCGAGTAAAAGGATTGTTTGGGGTTTTAGAGCAATCAGTTGGCAAATAAGGGACGAGTAGGGATCCAAAGTTTTGGGGTTAACCCCTCCCGCCCCCCATGGGAATTCCCATGATCCGAAATCGAAAAATTGAAGCCCGAGCAATTGTCTGGGGAACTGTCTTGCTTTCATGTGTCGATTTTCAGAACAACCAGCTGGGTGATAATGGAGGAGTAGCAAAAATAGCAAAAAAAGTTAACGGACAGACAGCTAGCTGGACGGACGGATGGACGACAGGATGGACAGACATTCTTCAGACATCACGACCCATTGTATGAGTTTATCTCTTCGAGAATTGATGTGAGATGACCTAAAATGTGTGCATGTGTGTTGTCCTCGTGTATGTTACATTCCTCGTCCTGAGGATTTATCCCTCCTGTGAATAAATAGCATCAATTTATATTGTATAATTCGATCATAGTCGGAATTTTTGTGCTGTCTGCAGCCCGATTTAACGGATAGTAAGAAGTGGCCTTAACGGAATTTAGGTGTTTTGATCGATCAGGTTTGTCTTGTGGAAATTGGTTTCACCATGCAGTGCTTCCCATCCCTATCCTCCCACCACCTGAAGGTTTTTGTGAAAGGGTTCAGTGTCTTCAACATTTCATTTTGCTATTTCTACCTGTAAATTTACTGCACATTTCACCATTTTCTTTCAGGTCCAAACTGTCCTGAAACGCCACTGGATACAGTACAAGTTTCGTTTCAGCCGCTTGCGCCGCGACCATTATTCAATGCGCTCCAGCTCCTACTCAGCATCCTACTCTGATGGGACATCTTATCCTTATGGCAGGGACTTTAATGGAGAGGTGCGCAGCGGAAAGCGGGTCAGCGTCAGTGAGCTCATCGCCCTGCGATGTGAGACAGATGGCTGACACGGAGTCCGGCATTGAAAGATCAATCCAGAAAGCCCCAAAAAGCAACGATAACATCAATATATTCTGCCCATCCAGTCTGTTTCTTCGTGCCCCACAGGACTGTGTTGCCTGCTTGCCAGAAACACTTTCAAGCTTCCATTGCCAGACTCCAAAAGACATATTCCTGGGAGAGACAATTTATCAATACATAGCAACACTGACCTTGACAAATTGAGCCAAGCAATTTCAAACTTCACAATATCTTTGTCTTATATTCCAAGGTGTGAAATCGTGCCATTGATTTAAGGCCTCCCCAATGTGCGCGTGACATATCACTCCTATTCCTCCTTAGGTTCGTTTAAAGGATCATTTTCTGAATACCTGCCAGAGCACAGTTTGAAACAGCCACTATGCACACAGTGAAACTTTGAGGCCATTCAATGTTAAAGTTTAGCAACATTTTAATAAAACTATTCAACTTTTTAAAAATAAGTACATCAATGTATGATGTATTTAACTAACCGCATCATTCGCACCATACATGTATATTGAATCAGTGTTTTGTTTAATAGAATGTGTTTAATGTTTCTAGTGTTAGTTAAGGTGGAGAACTCAACAATGTACCAGTACTTAGAATTTCCAGAAGTTTTATCCAAACCTGTGTTCGTTTTCATTTTGGGTATAAAATACATCATATCATTATGTATCTCCGCAGTGGGTCACAGTGGCGTCCAGCTTTTGTGCTGCTTTGTTCAAAGCAGCATGTAACACCGAATCAACAACTAATAATATACACACAACTACGCAGTAACAGCATTACTTCACTTCCTGGAAGTATGTACTTCCATTCTTAAGATGGAATTTGAAAAGAAACTTACATTGATGTTTGATTGTGCTCAAACGTGAACGAATCAAAATGTTTCACATGAAATATTTTATATAAATGGACTTTCACTCTGTATTTATTATATTTGTACTAATGTACAAAATATGGACTGATCTGATATGTGAAGTTGTATTGGAATATTTTAAATTTCCATTAAAGTGTCGAGTCTGGGATATATCAAATTGCTCAGCAGTTCAATGCATCAGAATAGTGGAACTGGCTCCCTGTGTCAGTTGTCTTTTCTCCTTCAAACGAATCTTTCAAGATTGCTGCCCTCTCATGTCCCTCGCTAAAATTAATCAAGACTTAAGTTTGAGTGTTTCATTTGAGATGAAAGTTTGAGATGTGTCAAAGTTTGAGTTTGAGATTAAAAATCATTTTGAGTTTTTCAATAGCACCCCTGGTTCTCTTAGACCCTCACTGACATCCTCACTCCCCACTCATACCTTCGTCTCCCTTGTTCCCTTATGATCCTCTATCAGTATGTGAACCTGCCACTCATTCTAATTCTTCATTCCTAATGTGCCTAGAATTTTGTCTCCAAAATAGAAATGTATAAAAGTGTATTGTAACATTTCTATAACAAGTTTAACCTGCATTCCAATGAGGAAAAATCTGTTTTTAGGCCAAAAAAAAAAATTCTTGACAAAAAGACTTCTGGACAAAAAAACTTCTTGACAAAACTTCTTGACAAAAAAAAAACTTCTTGACAAAAAAATTCTTCACAAAAAAACTTCTTGACAAAAAAAACTTTTTGACAAAAAACTTCTTGACAAAAAACTTCTTGACAAAAAGACTTCTGGACAAAAATACTTCTTGGTAAAACTTCTTGACAAAAAAAAACTTATTGACAAGAAAATTCTTGACAAAAAGACTTCTGGACAAAAAAAACTTCTTGACAAAAAACTTCTTGACAAAAAAACTTCTTGACAAAAAACTTCTTGACAAACTTCTGAAAAATATATTTCTCTAAAACTAGATCGAAATATTAAAAAGTTAATTTACAATGTATTTGTTTGAGTCATGTAAAAAGTGATGTGACCCCATTACAGCAATCTATGTAAGACAAGTTTGTTGAAGGCAAATATTCTTGCGGAAAAAGGCTGGTGTCAGGTGTATTAGGCAAGATATTGCGGCCTTCAGTGATGAATTTGCAGAGAAAACCTCTACAACTATTGGTGAACTTTGGGTAGGACAAAGGAACAAGTTACTGGAAAGGATGGTACCCTCAAAGATGAAGTCATCGAGAAAGAGCCACCCGTGGATAAATAAACAAATAAAACGAGCGATCAAAAAGAAACTGGGCTTACACAGAAGCAGGATTTTTTTTTTTTTTGTATACAAGATCGAGGCTCATGAAAGAGCTAACATTAATCGCAGAAAAAGTCAAACCGACACACAAAACACAAAAAACAAGGGGAGCGGCAGACAAGATGGGGAGAGAGGGGGAAGGACACAAATAAAGGATGACAAAGACATAGTTCGACAGAAGAGACTATAAATAGGACATGAAGTACCAAATTAGGGGTGATAGTATGAACAACATGGAGGAAGTGGTCAGTGAAGATTTCAAAGTTAACCTCAAGAGATTCTGGACCTTTGACACCAGCAATGTTGCGAGCAATTTTGCAATTTTGCAATTCCTTTTTTTTTTTTCCAAAAAAATTTCTGGACCTATGGCACCAGCAATGTTGCCAGCAATTTTGCAATTTTGCAAGCAAGCAAGCCAGCAATTTTGGTGCCAGCAATTGCAAGGAGCAAGTGTCATCTGGAATTACATCAATGAAGAATTGGAATGGTTTCCTCAGAAGCAACAACTTGAGCAAAGCAGAGATACTCGATGAACAGTTTGAGTATTCCAGTATTCAGTATTCCAGTATTCCAGTATTCCAGTATTCCAGTATATCCAGTATTCCAGTCAGTATTCACACCAGAGGATATGAGCAGTATGCCAGACAAGGGCCCAAGCCCTTACCCATCCACCCAGAATATCACAGTGGATACCAATGCAGTCGCCAAATTAATGAAGAATCTGAAGACAGATAAGACTCAGTACGAGTCCTCATCCTCACAATAGCGACTGACAGACAAACTTTCCCCATAACTGTCAACCCTTTTCAAGCTGTCTCTTGATCGAGATGTTCCCAGAAGACTGGAAAAACCATGGATTTTTCCTATTTTCAAGAAGGGAGATAAACTGTTGGCTGCAAACGACCACCCTATGGCACTGATTTCAAGGACATGCAAGATACTGGAGTATATCAGCCATAGTAGCGCATCATGAAACACGACAAACAGTACGCCATTTTCTGTGATGACGAACACGGTTTCCGACGGAAACGTTCTTGCAAGACAGCTAATCATCACGATCCACAAGATCGCTCACAATCTAGCCAGAGGAGACCAAGTTGGCACCATCCCCATTGGATTTTAGCAAGGCTTTCGACAAAGTATCCGACTCCATCTTATTGCATAAACTAGATATGCAGAGAAAACCAAGTGAAGACAATCAATCCATTCCTACATGCAGAGACCCATCGAATGGCCAGGAATCACAATCAACCTCACACTCACAATTTCAGTACATGATTTATAACATGTGTTTTTTTTTTTTTTTTTTTTTTTTTTTTTTTTTTTTTTTTTGTATACAAGATCGAGGCTCGTGAAAGAGCGAACATTAATCACACAGAAAGACAAACCGACACATAAAACATATAACATAGGGAGCGGTAGACAAGATGGGGAGAGAGGGGGAAGGACACAAACACAACATTTGAGAGCAGGGACCGAGAGACATGGAGACATCGAGAGATCTGAGAGAGGGCGAGGGCTTTGGGGGGGGGGGCGTGGGAAGGGGGCAGTGGGAGAGGTATAAAACATATGGACACTGCCAGGACTTCCAGGAAAGAAGTTGGAATTTCAAACAAGGTGGATCTGGGGTGAATTAGCGGGGGTAGAAAAGATCAAGGTTTTGGATGGGGGAAGATAAGAGATGGTGGTGAACAGCTGTTTTAAAGACCTGGAGGGAGGAGTGGGATTGAAGGGAGTGAGGTAGTTTGTTCCAGAGGCGGGAGAAAAGAGGAATGAAAGAGTGAAGGTGAGCGGAGAGCCGAGATTTCGGCAGTTTAACCATCAGAGGGTTGCTGGCAGATCTTGTGCGACCTGTAGGAATATTTGGGGGACAGAGCACAGAGAGAGCTGGGGGTGCAAGGCCGGAGAGGAGTCGGTAGAAGACAGAAAGACCACCTACCTGCCTGCGGTGAGTGAGTGAAAGGCCCTCAGAGATAGCTTCATCGCGGGAGATTCCAATAATTCTGAAAGCTTTGGTTTCAACAGCGTGAAGCCGAGCTAGGTGTGAGGCAGGAGCACCGGCCCATAGGGGAGAACAGTATTCCATTGAGCTGCGGATGAAAGCCTTGTATGTGGTGAGGAGCTCAGGTGTGCCGAGGAAGGACTTCGCACGACGGAGGATGCCCAGTCGGCGACTGGCTTTGGAGGCCAGCTTGGAAATGTGGTTTTCCCAAGAAAGATCATGGCAGATAGTGAGACCCAAAATCTTGAGCGACAGAACTTCTTGGAGAGGATTGTTGAGAAAGTAGATGGGAGGGTTGTCCAGTCGATCTTTTCGGAGAGACATAGTAAGAGTGTGAGATTTGTCAGGATTGAAAGACATGTTCCACTTGTTTGACCAGTCTGTGATTTTGTCCAGGTCTTCAGAGAGTGAGGAGGCAGCAGACTGCCGATCTGAGGGAAGAGGAATGGAGCGGCAGAGAGTGGAGTCATCAGCAAAGAGATAGAGAGGATTTTCGAGAGAGTCAGAGAGATCATTGATGAAGACCAGAAAAAGCACGGGGCCCAGAACACTGCCTTGGGGAACTCCAGCCTGAACAGGAAGAGGAGATGAGAGAAACCCATTCAGGGCCACACGTTGACGACGACTAGAGAGGAAGTCCACCAGCCATGCGTGGAGATTTCCATGGATACCAAAGGAGGAGAGTTTGGTGAGCAGAGCGGGGTGCCAGACCGTGTCGAAGGCACGTGATATGTCGAGGGAGACAGCTCTAATTTCCTGTTTGGCATTGAGGACCTCCATCCATTGTTGAGACAGCAGAAGCAGCATGTCCAGAGTAGAGTGACCTGGTCTGAAACCAAATTGATGATCAGAGATCAAGCCATTGGAGAAGAGGAAAGATTTCATATCCGAAGCAATGATGGATTCCATGACTTTGCTGATAATTGGGAGAAGGCTGATTGGTCTGTAGTTGCTAGGATCTGTTTTTGCACCTTTTTTGTGCAAAGCGGTGATGTTGGCTGATTTCCAAGCAGATGGCAGTTGACCTTGAGCAAAAGAGAGGGTGAAGAGAACAGAGAGAGGGTGAGATAGAGCAGCAGAGCAGGATTTTAGGACCCGTGGGCTGATGCCGTCGGGTCCAGTTGCAGAATCAGAGTCGAGGGTTGACAGAAACTTTTCCACCTTGTCAGGAGGAAAGGACACGGAGTCCAGGAGCAGCAGGGTACGACTGGGTATGGTGGGTACAGAGAGGGATGGGTTTGGGACACAAGATTTAGAGGCAAACACAGAGTTGAGGCATTCAGCTTTTTCACGTGCGGAGTCAGCTGTGTAGCCGTTTGAGGTAAGGGAGGGGATGGAGGGGGAACAAACACCAGAAACGGATTTGACCAGACGCCACCAGGATTTGGAAGAGGGAGACAGATAAGAGAGTTCGGTCTTGAGAACGGAGAGATATTGTTTCCTGGCTCTCCTGAGGGTGGACACACACTTGTTTCGGGCTTTGTGAAAGGAAATGAGATTTCCTTCCGTTGGATTTGCTTTCCAGGAGACGAAGGCAAGTTGTTTCTGGGCAACAGCCTCACCACAAGATTCCGTGTACCATGGACGGGAGGAAGGGTATGACAACTGAAGACGAGATGGGATAAATCTGTGCATGAGAGAGAGCAATTTACTTTGGAAGAATGCATAAATAAATGTATTTATTTTGATATATTGTATGTACTTGTTAATAATAATTATTTGGTCGGTTAATAAACTCATGATCATGTTTTCATCCTCAATCAGCAGAGTAATTGAGGAACAATAAGTTCTCCCACATAAAATATAAAATCCCCCATCACCACGACCCTCCTCCTCCACCCATGGGATGCCAACCCACGGGGTTTCTTCTGTGCTCTATCCTCGAAATACTGAACAGCAAATGAGAAAGCAACACAATAACTGATGCTCATCGAAAAGTCTGATACAAAAGAAAAAGATAAATCACAAATTTTCAAAAGAATCAAGAAAACGCCATCATCTAACACCAAATATAGGGAGGAGATCACGATAATACATGGGGTTAGCTGGGAGATTAAAAAAAATTGTATACAAGATCGAGGCTCGTGTAAGAGCTAACATTAATGACAAAAAAAAAACGGACACATAAAACATATAATAAAGGGAGCCGGAGACAAGATGGGGAGAGAGAGGGAAGCACACAAGTACATTTGAGAGCAGGGACATCGGGAGATCTGTGGGAGGGAGAGGGCTTGGGGGGAGGAGGAATGGGAAGGGGATTGGGGGGTTGGAGAAGTATAAAACACATGGGCACAGCAAGGACTTCCAGGAAAGAAGTCGGTATTTCAGAAAAGTGGATCTGGGGTGAATTAGCGGGGGTAGAAAAGTTCAAAGTTTTGGATGGGGGAAGACATAAGAGATGGTGGTGAAGAGATGTTTTAAAGATCTGGAGGGAGGAGTGGGAATGAAGGGAGTGAGGGAGTTTGCTCCAAAGGTGGGAGAAAAGAGGAATGAAAGAGTGAAGGGTGATCAGAGAGTCTTGATTTTGGCAGTTTAACCATAAGATGGTTGCAGGCAGATCTTGTGCGACCTGAAGGAATATTGGGGGGACAGAGCACAGAGAGAGCCGGGGGAGCAAGGCCGGAGAGGAGTCGGTAGAAGACAGAAAGACCACCAACGTCCCTGCGGTGAGTGAGTGAAAGGCCCTCAGAGTTAGCTTCATCACACGAGATTCCAATGATTCTGAACGCTTTGGTTTCAACAGCGTGAAGCCGAGCTAGGTGTGAGGCAGGAGCACCGGCCCAGAGGGGGGAACAGTATTCCATTGAGCTGTGGATGAAAGCCTTGTATGTGGTGAGGAGCTCAGGTGTGCCAAGGAAGGACTTCGCACGACGGAGGATGCCCAGTCGGTGACTGGCTTTGGAGGCCAGCTTGGAAATGTGGTTTTCCCAAGAAATATCATGGCAGATAGTGAGACCCAAAAGCTTGAGCGACAGAACTTCTTGGAAAGGATTGTTGAGAAAGTAGATGGGAGGGTTTTCCAGTCGGTCTTTTCGGAGAGACATAGTAGGAGTGTGACATTTGTCAGGATTGAAAGACATGTTCCACTTGTTTGACCAGTCTGTGATTTTGTCCAGGTCTGCATAGAGTGAGGAGGCTGCAGACTGCCGATCTGAGGGATGAGGAATGGAGCGGCAGACAGTGGAGTCATCGGCAAAGAGATAGAGAGGATTTACCAGAGAGTCGGAGAGATCATTGATGAAGACCAGAAATAGCACAGGGCCCAGAACACAACCGTGGGGAACTCCAGCCAGAACAGGAAGGGGAGATGAGAGAAATCCATTCAGGGCCACACGTTGCCTACGACCAGAGAGGAAGTCCGCAAGCCATGAGTGGAGATTTCCATGGATACCATAGGAGGAGAGTTTGGTGAGTAGAGCTGGGTGCCAGACCGTATCGAAGGCACGTGATATGTCAAGTGAGACAGCTCTGATTTCCTGTTTGGCATTGAGGACCTCCATACATTGTTGAGACAGCAGAAGCAACATGTCCAGAGTAGAATGACCTGGTCTGAATCCAAATTGATGATCAGAGATCAAGCCATTGGAGAAGAGGAAGGATTTGATATCCGAAGCAATGATGGATTCCATGACTTTGCTGATAATTGGAAGCAGGCTGATTGGTCTGTCGTTGCAAGGATCTATTTTTGCACATTTTTTGTGTAAAGCGGTAATGTTTGCTGATTTCCAAGATGCTGGCAGATGACCTTGAGCAAAAGAGAGGGTGAAAAGAACAGAGAGAGGGTGTGATAGAGCGGCAGAGCAGGATTTTAGGACCCGTGGGCTGATGCCGTCTGGTCCAGTTGTAGAATCAGAGTCGAAGTTTGACAAAAACTTCTCCACCTTGTCAGGAGAGAAGGACACAGAGTCCAGGAGCAGTTGGGTTTGACTGGGAAAGGTGGGAACAGAGAGAGATGGGTTTGGGACACAAAATTTTGAGGCAAACACAGAGTTGAGGCATTCAGCTTTATCACGTGCGGTGTCAACTGTGTAGCCATTTGAGGTAAGGGAGGGGATGGAGGGGGAACAAACACCAGAAACGGATTTGACCAGACGCCACCAGGATTTGGAGGAAGGAGACAGGTTTGAGAGTTCAATCTTGAGTGTGGAGAGATAGAGCTTCCTGGCACTCCTGAGGGTAGACACACACTTGTTCCGAGCTTGGTGGAAGGAACTGAGATTGCCTTCAGTTGGATTTGCCTTCCAAGAGGCAAAGGCAAGTTGTTTCAGGGCAACTGCCTCACCACAAGATTCAGTGTACCATGGACGGGAGGAAGGGTAAGACAACGGAAGACGAGATCGGATAAATCTGTACTTGAGAGAGAGCAGTTTGCTTTGGAAGAAATCCCAGGAAGAATTGATGTCAGAGGCAGTAGAGATGGGAGACCAGTCCAGATGATTGATGGCTGCTTGCAGACCGTGCCAGTCAGCCTGAGTGAAATGCCAGACTCGTCGATGCTGAGGAGGCTCTCTGAGAATGGCCAGAAAGATATACACTTTAACAAGCACATGATCAGAGGAACCGATTGGAGCAGAAGAAGAGCAGCAGACATTTGCAGGGAAGTTTGTCAAAACCAAGTACAGAAGAGAAGATACTCCATTGACTGCGATCCGGGTCGGGAAATTGACAGATTGTGTCAGTCCCAATGAGTTGCAGAAGTCCTTTGCTGAGGTGCCATGGCTGGTGAGAGAGGAACCCACACCCATCCAGCTGGCATGATGACAGTTGAAGTCGCCACATATGAGGAAGAGAGAGTTTGGATGAGTTGATAGAAGTTGGTCCATGTTGTCCGACAGCGAAATGTAAATGGAGTCATCACTGTTTGGAGGACGGTACAGAACACATATGAACAAAAGGTGGGAGTGGAGATGAAGCCGTAGCCAGAGGTACTCCTGGGGGTGGGGTGGAGAGAGGGCAGTGCAAGGAGGGTGGGGAAGAGAGTTTTTGATAAAGATGGCCACCCCACCACCAGGACGAGGCTCAGGTCTATCATACCGGAGGAGGGAGTAACCAGGAAGAGATATTAAGGAATCAGAGACATCTTGAAAGAGGAAAGTTTCTGTTTAGCAGATCAAGTCTGGATTGTCAGAAGCTACCTGAATGGAGAGATCAATCAGGTTTGAGCGAAGGCCCCGGATGTTTGAGGTCCATTCCGTTAACGATGAGAGAGGGGGAGCATCGGGTGCAGGACAGGGGAGGGGTAGGGTCAGATGAAGGATGAGAGGAGGAGGTAGTGAGAGCAGTTGATCGTGTGTCAGTGATTACAGAAGAATTACAAGAAAGGGAAGGATGAGGAGGATGAAAGGTTTGATGGTGATGGGATGAGGCACAGTGAGGGGTTGTTTGAGGAGGGGCAGAGGAAAGTCGAACGTTGGGGGAGGTGGAGGTATGAGATAGAAGGGAGACGAAGTGGGGAGGAGGCAGCTTTGAGAAGGAGGTGGGAGGAGGGAGAATTTGGGAGGGATGGTTTGGGGGGAGATTTGAAGGGGAGGGGTTGGGGGGGAGTTTTGAAATGGAGGGGCAAGGGGGAGTTTCGGAGGGGAAGGGCAAGGGGCGAGTTTGGGAGGGGAGGTGCAAGGGGGGAGATTTGGAGGGGAGGTGCAAGGGGGGAGATTTGGAGGGGAGGGGCAAGGGGGGAGATTTGGAGGGGAGGGGCAAGGGGGGAGTTTAGGAGGGGAGGGGCAAGGGCAAGGGGGAAGTTTAGGAGGGGAGGGGCAAGGGGGGAGATTTGCAGGTGAGGGGCAAGGGGGGATATTTGGAGGGGAGGGGCAAGGGGGGAGTTTAGAAAGTGGATGATTAATGAAAGATGAACATTCATAACAAATTGGGTTTATCGTAAGGGAAACATATGAAAATCTGTTAACTAAATTGTTACCAAAAACTTTCACCAATATGTTTGTAAAGGTGTGTAATAACATGTGTTAAAATGTTGAAGGTCAACTCCCGTGGGAAACCCAGAAAAAAAGCAGTTGAATTCGGGTACCGAAAAATTATTTTCGAGAATTTTTATTTTTTTTAATCGGCCCTTAAGTAACTTATGAGGGGTCAAATAAGGGTTTTTCATGATTCTGAGTTGATTGTTAGCATTTATATTTCACCACAGACACTCCTTTGTGGAAAAATAATTTCTAAATATATCTCATTTTCTACTTTGCAGGACATGGAGTCTAGCAATATGGATGAAGACGTTACTCCACCTGTGCTCAATTGCTTCATCTGTGCACGCTCGGATACACCAGCTGAAAGGCTCATACAGGCAACTCCAAAGGGATACTCAACTTTATTGAAACAAGCAGAAACTGTCGAAAATGTTACTGTTGTGGAACGTATGAAGGAGGCTCAAAAGGAAGGAAAACTGAGGTACCACCAGAAGTGTAAAAATGATCTGTTCAACAACTTTGTTGCAACCACCAAGAAGTCAGCTCAAGCATCAAAGGCAGAGAAAGAGTCATCAAAGTTGAAGAGAAGACGCACTACTTGTGAGTTCAGTTCATCAACTGGCTGCAGTTCTAGAAGATCACAGTCAGTTGACCTCCTGTATAAGGATGTATGCATTCTTTGCAACCAACCATCCCAGCTCTACAAAAATAATCCAGCACAAGCTAGAAAGAAATACAGAGTGCCAGATAATTTGACTGCAGATACACTGAAGGCAAGCTTGCTGAAGACAGCACGGGGTCGCGGGGATGACTGGGGCACTGAAGTCACTGGACGCCTGGAAGGGATCAACGACTTGGTAGCAGAAGAAACACTGTACCATTTGCGATGCAAACTTATGTTTGCGAGAGGTGACAGTTTGTCCAAGACTGATGAGGAAGGAAAAAGGAAGAGAGGACAGAGAAGTATTGATGAGGAGCGAGAGGCAGTTTTTATTGAATTCTGCGAATGGTTAGACTCAGAATTAGAGCATGGGGTAATGAACATGGACCAAGTCCATGAAAAGCTGCAGGAGTTTGATCAGTCACCAGAGAAGAGCCTTTCTTATTCAAAGCATTGGCTAAAGATAAAACTTCTAGAGAAATACGAAGACACCTTGTATTTCACAACACAGGAAAGAAGGGCAGATGTACTCTGTCTCAAAGATGGCACCGACAATATTCTGCGAGGGCATCATGCTAATCTTGACCATGGAGATGAGAAGACTCAGATCATAAAGACGGCACTCAAGTTCATATCCAATGATATTGCCTTGATTGATTTAGGTCCAAAGTCATACCCCACCACACACAGTATGACTGACATCGATAGTCAGCTGACACTTGTTCCTGCAAGCCTTCAGATGTTCTTGAGACCGATTGTCAAGACAGACGAAAGAGTTGCCGTTTGGGGGCAGAATTTTATTAAGGCCTGTCGACCTCGGTCTGGAGTATTGCCACACCAAATGGGGCTTGCCATACAACTTGATCATAGATTTGGGTCAAAATGGATGCTCAACAAGTTCCACCGGCTGGGATACACTGAGTCTTACACGGAGACACAAAACTACAAATACTGCTTCCTTAATAGTAGGAGTGGAGATGATGTTCCAGATACTTCTGGCACTCTTGACACCATTGTGGAGGAAACCGATGAACAGATCAATGATGAGGTTGTGGTTGATGCTGCGCTTGAGGATCAATCAGTGATGACAGCCAAAGTGCCAGCCAGTGAAAGTGAATTGTCAAGTAATGATCAGGTGGTCTTTATGGAGGTTGGGGAAACAAACAATGCAGTCACTCAGTTTGTTGGAGACAATATAGTGTTACGGTACGCGGTTAAAGATGTTATATTTGCCGAGCGGAGGCTCCGCGACCGAACAGTTATTCCCCGACTAACCCGATTCAACCCCAAACGTTGGCCGTATCGCACCGCAGCTGCTCAATATGGAAAACTCTAAAGCGACCGAATGCAAAGAGGAAGAAGACGTACAGAAGAGTAACTGGGTTTATTATTTACACATATAAGCAAGAAGAAAGCAGTCACGTTTATTTACAGGGACATGAGACGCAGGTGACACAGTGAAATCTTTAGCTTATACAAGCTTAATTACCTACCCAGGACAGAACAAACAAAGACGACTCACACGGGGAATGATGACAGGAATTGGCTGGAAGGAGAGGAAAGTCCACTGGGTCCAGCAGCACGATCCGCACGTTGGGCAGCCGCCGTTCCTTCGCGGCCCTGCTCCGAACTGCCGTCCAGGCCCCTAAGCGGCTGGTGAGCGTTGTTGCTGCTGCTGCTGTAGACGCTGCCGCTCGCGAGCAAGGTGACGAATAGCAGGCTTGGTGCTTCCTTGGATGATCTCTGCTTGTTGGACCTCACAACTCAGCTCTTTCTTGGACCCTCTCTCTTCTCAGCTCATCTGCTTTGGACCTTTTTGCGACTCTCTTAAAAGCTCCTCTCCTTTCTCAGCCCATCTCATGTCTCTCCCTCCTTGTCTCAACTGCTTGGACTCCCTCTCGTCTGCTCTTGGGAACGCCCCGCCGGCGGGTTATATAGGACCCGCCCCTCAACCCTTTCGAACCTCCCCCAAACGTTCTCTCTCCGCCCTCTCAAGCCAAACCCCTTGTTCATGGTTGGTCGAGTGGGGCTGGCTCACTCCTCCCCTCCCTGACGAGGTGGGGACCCGCCTTTCTTCACCAACCCTGCCTCGTGGTCAATGGCGGCAATTGGAGGGGATGTAATTGGCAATGGCGATCGAGGCCTGACAATGACGAAAGGGGAAATGGAGGTTTTGGGAATGGGAATGAAGTGAATCTATCTCTTTCACTGGTGCAATGGAGTATTTCAATTAATGGGAGACACAGCCTTACCCTAAAACACATAATAAGATATACCTATCGAACAGGGGTATTCTATGATTGGCTGATGTGTATGCTTTTGGACTAATTATGGGACGCCCTTTTTACCTTTATACAACTCTGGAGGCAGGAGGGGCCATATCCAACAATGTTCATCACCATCTCCAATATAATACAACACAATCAAAAAAAATGCAATCCTCATATCCGCAACAATAGATTTAAACATTGTCTCTATTCACGGAAACACTCCCTTTCACTCAATGGGTTGGATCGAAGTCACCTCTCCGGCACCACCTTTGCCAGATCCACAGACAACAGCAGCTTTCCCCCGGGTGAAGTTGAAGGCACTCGACAAAGCTAAGATCCTGAGAGGAACTGAAGTAAAGATTATTCCATTTACGAACAGGAAACAGATAGGAACGAACGCGATCATGTTTCTCCCCCTCGCTGAGCTTTCCTCCTCCCTGGCTCATGATCAGCCACTCCTCACTCCAGGTGACACACTCTGGGCAGCGGCAGGAGTGATCAAACCAGAGACTCTACCTCCAACAGAGGGTGCAGCTGCACAACATTCACTCCGTGCCTACCTGCAGACCCGGGACTGGATCCTTCTACAGAGCATGTCTCTGAACCCCAGTGACTATGGATGGACAATAGGTGTGCATGGGTATGAGCCAGTTCCAACACTGGACCCCACGGCTCCTGAGGAGCTATTGCAGTTCACGAGCTGTAATTGTCATGGAGATTGCAGCAACCGGCGATGCAGCTGCAAGAAGAATGGGGTCACGTGCATCTCGGCCTGTGGAGTCTGTAATGGCATTACATGCAGAAACTGCAGTCATGATGTTGTTGAGTCTGAAGAAGACATAGACAATGACTGTTGAAACTTCTGACATTGTGAATGAGAAATAACTCTTGAGTATTATATATGTATGTGAAATAAAAGCTACTTTGTGTGTAAATGTAAAAGTGAAAATTTAAATGTTAACAATCAACTCAGAATCATGAAAAACCCTTATTTGACCCCTCATAAGTTACTTAAGGGCCGATTAAAAAAAATAAAAATTCTCGAAAATAATTTTTCGGTACCCGAATTCAACAGCTTTTTTTCTGGGTTTCCCACGGGAGTTGAACTTCAACATTTTAACACATGTTATTACACACCTTTACAAACATATTGGTGAAGAAATTGTTTGGTAACAATTTAGTTAACAGATTTGTGAAATATCTCATAAAATGCCCTTACTATTATTGTGATTTTCAAGTTTGCGATCCGTTTAAGAACGAAGGAGGAGGGGTGGAATGAATGTGAATTTAGAGCATGTAGTGATTTAGAATTATAAGAGATTGAATATTTTTTTGAAATGGAATGAGTTGAAGAGGAAATTGAAAGGAGCCTTTTAAATCGGAAGAAAAACAGCGTGTTGTAATAAACCACTGAATAAAACACTGCAGGGGAAAGTTTAAACATATTTAAACAGAATCGTGAAGAACAGTCTCATATTCACAAAGATACGAATGGGGAGAGGGCCAAGAGGGACAACCAGGAGTCACGTGAACAGGGTAAAAGGTGGAAGGCAAGGCGATAATGTGGGCGGGGCGAGACCGCATGTGGATGGAGGCACACGATGGGACAAAAGCACACGAGGCGAAAGGGAAATAAAAGTGTTTATTTTTTTTTTTTTTGGGGGGGGGGGGGTGGGGGTTACAACGTTAGACAAAGAGTAGATGTTCGGGGAAGTTTGGGGGAGAAGGGAAAATCTAAAAACCTAACAAAAACAGCGAAGGAAGGAACAAACTTCGACGGGGCAAGCCTGAGGCAAGGCCGCACACGCCGCGGCAAACAGAAACGATTAATTTATGAAAGATAAACACCGAGAAACGTCCAAGGAGCACACTATAGGTTCGCACACCGAAAGATAAATACAGTTTCGACAAAATACAATTGTGAGCAATGACAACTTTGAAAACGTGGAGACCGTGTGGAGCTTCGAAAATCCGTGACATCGTCTCCAAGATCTCGCGAGATCTGAAGATCTTTGTGCAGATCTTTGGCCTAAACAATTCAGAAATCAGGAAAATGAGCAAACACCAAGCTCTCAAACGTAAAGTGAAAAGATCCTGGAATCTGAAGAGCGCCAAAATTGTACCAGTGATTATGGGAGCAACGTGAATAATAAAAAATAACCTTGGGTAAAAAGATCTTAAAAACCATCCCTGGGAATATTAACACAAACGAACTGCAGCTTGAAGCTGTCCGAGGCTGGAAAATTTTGAATGAGCCTCAAAAGAGCCCTCGGAACAAAACTTTGAGAACAAGAAAACTTCACAAACTTGTCCATGAATCATCATCCGTTATTGAAACCGAGTTGGATACTTCCGAGTCCTGGGAGGACTCACTTCCACCTTCTGAAATCCAAATATGGAGATGACAACCAACGACACACACCCTCTATTATCCCATTGGGAATAGGTGAGGAGAATTAAATAAAATCAGCCTAAACAATACAATGGTAAGCTACCAAATGAGTCATCATGCCATCCCAAATATATAGCTTCCTTTCATAATACAGTATATTGCATGTAAAGAGAGTTGTAGAAACCCAATACATATAAAAGGGGAATCCCACCCAAATTGTTGACGCAAAACGCAGTAAACAGCTATAAATAATGACATCATTTTTATAAGCCTCAGCTGTTGATAAAGTGGAAATGGTTAAGGAAGGGAATACGATTTGGACCTAATTGTTGTCTGAAAATAAACTAGAATGCCACTCGTAGAGAGTGGGCAGGCTGAACAGTTGACATTTTGTATCCGCTGATTGGTCAGATCTGGATCCAGACCTGAACCAAAATCGAATCGGCTTGTTCTTGTCACTTACCCAACTCATCCACCAAGTTTTGCTATGTCATCCACAACTTTTTGAAACATCATGCTATATATCGTTTTTGGCCCGATCACTCAATGGTGAAGAATCACTAAAAAAAATTCCCAGATCCAGATCCAGATCCTCACCAATATTTAGTCATTTCATCCTTCTCACACACCCAACCTTTCCACCAAATTTCGTCCAAATCCGTCCATAACTTTTTGAGATATCATGTTCATAAACACCAAACTACAAAGAGCAATCAGAGATTGCAGACCCTTGCCAGGATGTGTTTTCAGTGGTTTTTATGGCTTTTGTGTTAAAAACAAATATGATGGCCGAACCACATGACCGATGACGTCATTTTTTTTTTTCCTCCACTAATTTATCCCTAGATGACGCTCAAGAAATTTCATCTCAATCGGATGAAGTGTTGTACTTGTCGAATTACGACGTCATAATGGAGGAACCTATGACATCATCATTAACATATTTTATTCCCCATGGAGAGTTCTTTACAATAAGCCATGTCTCAATTTTTTCTATTCAGCGCTTTCGGAGATATAAAGGTGCAAATTTTTTCGGGTTTTCCAAGATGGCACCCATACCACGTGACCTATGACGTCATAATTATCATTTAAAATTACACAGGTGGAGTTGCACCTGTGGTGGAAATTTCCTGTCAATCCGACCAACGGTTGCCGAGAAAATTACATTTATTCTGTGCGGACAAACAAACAAAGACAAATGGACCCAAATGCAATACCCTCTCCTCCTGCGAGGGTAACAAACAGACAGACAGGGGTGAAAAGATAACCTCCATCCACCTTCGGTGGCGGAGGTAATAATGGCAGAGTTGACCAATAAATAAATAGCTGAAAAGAGGGAATTTTCGACAAAATGGACTGTTTCAGGAGACAAGCAGAAGTTTAGGAGACAATGATTAGTGAAGAAGGTGCAGAAGATGACATTAATCACCAATTAGTGTTACTTTTTAAATTTGTATCTACATTAGTAGTTGTAGTAGTGTTAATATTGCTTTTATTTGAAGTAGAATAACTTTAGGATTCATCTTCATAGCTGACACAGCATTAACAACGATCGTGTACTCATAAACTCGATGTGCCCCAAGGGAAAGTTTCTTATCAACTCCACCTTTTCAGAGCCCTGAGGGCATCACTCAAGATCTCACTCAATGAAGGCGACAACTGTCTGCATGACACATGCTCCTTGCATATCTGCACCAAATAAATTCTGCAGATTCAATCGAAGCCCAAAGAGTGGTCCTCTCTTGCCAAAGTAACCACCACAGAAATATCAATCCACCTATCTGTTCTGTTCAGTCACATCAGGCGACATTGATGCCTTGATATCGACTTAATCCGCCAAACGCAAAAACTGATGGATCAGGAGATACCATGGAGTGTTTTTCCATAACTATTGCTAATGCACCATTAGGTGCATCTGACAGCCCAGCACTCTCGTGATATACGAATTATTGAGAAACATGGACCTCTTCATCCACCATTTCTTAAAATTGCTGAGCATCCTCTTCCTTATCCAGGGCACCTGACATTGCCAATCTTTTTGCAAAGTCCTGGACAGCTGCGTCCTCAGAAGTATCATCTTCATCAATAGCCCCATCATCAGCAGGGCCTGCCTTCTTCTTCGGCAATTTGATGTACGGTACAGTATATCATATATCAGTCTCTGCAAAATCAATATGCATCATCCTTATTTTCAATCAAGAAATGATATTTTTGTGTAAGTAAGCTCCTCAAGAGGAGGAAGGTCCATTTTAAGGTAGGATTTGGTAAGAGCAAGGCAGAGAACTGAGAAACACAACAGGAAGGAGAAATCATTTGAATGAAAATAAGCATCTGTATGAAGAAAAGGCACCTTTAGATGGGTTATATTTACCAGATTAATATCTCTGTGAATTCCTGAAACAGCAGTAGAACAAATAATTTCATAATACCCATGATTACCTGGAGGGCTTGATTTTGCACAATTGCAACTTTGGGGAAATCCGGTGGAGCAACCGACAGAGCGCCATTAACCCCTTCTTCCCCCTCCAGGCAAGCGCTTGTGTGCACAAACACACACACCACGCACACACACATTCACACACACACCACACATACACCCCCCCCCCCACCCCCCCCCCCCACACACACACACACACACATACGCACACCATACATACACAAGTGCACCATACATACACACATGCACACCACACATGCACACACACACACACACACACACACACACACACACACACACACACACACCATACATACACACCATACATACACACACACACACCATACATACACACATACACACCATACACACACATACACCATAAATACACACCATACATACACACACACCATACATACACACATGCACACCATACATACACACACATACACACACACACACACACACACACACACCATACATACACACCATACATACACACACACTATACATGCACACCATACATACACACACATACACACACATACACACACACACACACCATACATACACACCATATATACACACACACCATACATACACACACACCATACATACACACACCATACATACACACCATACATACACACACACCATACACACACACACACACACACACACACACACACACACACACACACACCAAACACACACACACACACACATACACACAAACACACACACCACACACACAAACACACACACACACACACACACACCATACATACACAAATGCACCATATATATATATACACACACACACACACACACACACACACACACACACACACACACACACACACACACACACACACACACACACACACACACACACACACACACACACACACAGACATACACATCTCTGCTACGAATTGCTGGTTGAGCCAAAGTAATTCCAAAGGAATATGCCGATGGTTTGCCATTGATTACAACTGCAGCGGATCTTTCCCTTTAAGAGGCCGGATCGCATCTGTTCGCTCGTCGAACATAATCGGTGTGGTTTCCCTCTAACCAATAGGCAGGCGAAAGAGGGGAGGAAAATGGCTCCTCGAGAGAGGTTTAATGCACGGCCTGACGTGAACGATGTTTTCGTGGAGATTTTTCCTCTTTTTCTTACTTGGAGTGTTAATAAAACGTATTATACACTCGACATGAAGTGTCCACACGAAACCACCACAATGCATTCATTTGCTTTCACATCTGAACCGTCTCTAATGGCATGACTTGGTCAATAACGACACAATGTTGGCAGGACTCATTGGCATCTGAAAAACAGCACATAATGGTGAAATAATGCATTGAAGAGCCGGGCTCTTACATGAGACGGACAAGATGACGGGCAAGACACAAACTTGTCCGAGAAGATATTTATTCGTAAAACCAACTCGGGAACACTGTGTACTCTAAAAAGCCCGTTTATCGGGCTGCCTTATAAAGCACAACCCGAAACCGAAAGCCACGCCTCTCAAGCGAGGCGTGCTTCGGTGGTCACGTGATCAACAGGTGTAGCTGATTATACCCGCACGCGCGGCACGCTTTGGTGGTCACGTGACCAGCCACTCTGGCGCCGTGGTTCCCCGCCGGTGACGTCACCGGCTGGAGCAAGGAGATTCTGATGCAGGTCTCGCTTGGGGGACCCATGGGTCGCTACAGCATAAATGTATATGTTGATATGTATAAATAGAAGTATAAAAATTAATATAAACACTAGAACGGCACTCAGTGGAGAGCATACCTCCGCCTGGTTGGCCATATCACTCAATGGTGAAGAATCACTTAACAAATTAAATAATTATCATATCCGAATCCATATTCAGATCATCATCAAAATCTAATCGAATCGTCCTTGTCAGACACCCAACTGGTCCACCAAGGTTCGTCCAAATCCATCGTTAACTTTTTGAGATATCCTGCTATGTATCGTTTTTGGCCCAATCTTCCAATGGTGAAGAATCACTTTTAGAAAATTATAGTAGCCGGATCCGAATCCAGATCTTCACCAAAATCTAATCATTTCAGCCTTGTGACATACGCTACATCTCTGCCAAATTTGGTCTGAATCTGTCCACAACTTTTTGAGATATTTTGTTCACAAACAAACAAACAAACGGACAGACAAACAGATGAAAAATCAGTCAGAGACCAAGGACTTGCCGGATTGAATTTTTTTATCGGCCATTTTGGATCAAAATAATAATAAATAAGGACATGGGTTGAATCCTTGAGAGAATGCCAACCCACTCCCCGCCATCACGGTCATCTCTCCAACTCACAATCCCACGAAATATGCAGAAAGGATGACCCAAAACCAATTATCTTCTTTTTGATTCGTATATACACATCATTAAAAGTAAATAATTACCCCGGGCAAAGTTCAAACGACAAGTTTATCTCCACAGGAGAGAATTCAACATAGCTATTTGGGTGGTGTATAAGCCAACAGATCGCTGTCTCCATCGATCTTGCCAAGGCCGTAACACCTATCGGCTCAAAATCCTTTTAACTGTTGACTTTGTAGTTTTTACAATGAAGGAACATTAACAATGTTGTTAAAAGTTTATTTTGTGATTAATTTGTGATTGGAGTTGTGTTGTTTGGGATGAAAAAAGAGATATCGAGTTCAAGCAAATGACGACATGCCGTGATGGTGTCTAAACGTGAACTTCGTGGATCGCCAAATGCAGATTTGCCACAGACCCACGATCGATGTTTCTAGACGTGAACGTACCCGTTTGTTTGCGAATGTGTACGTTTTTCATGGAAGTCCTTCACGAACTTGCTGTCCATGTCTGACATGCGACTGAAGGTGCTACAGGAATGTGGAATTTATTGGATTCATGCTTTAGCATTCGCCGTATCTGCATGGCCTGTTTGCTTCTGGCCTCCCACCCATGCATAGCATGGGTATCTCACTCATCTTACTATAATTCACCAAATGTCCGTCCGTCTGTCTATCTGTCCGTCCATTCGAAGGTACTGCAAAAACGGCTGAACCGATCGCAACGATATTCTGGGTGGGTAATCGTGAGATCTCCTGGAGTAAAATAGGGTATATTGTTTTTCCAATTTCAGCTTTGGCCTCCAGCATTTTCAGGTTTGGACTCCCGCATAACGTTATTTTCCCAGGTGCCGCAAAAACGGCTGCACTGATCGCTGCACACCTGCACCGATTGGCTGCACAAATCGGCTGCACCGATAGGACTCAGTGACCTTGGACAAAGACCTTTTATAAGGACATGGGTTGAATCCCTGCTTGAGAGAATGCCAACCCCCTCCCTGCCATCACGGTCGTCTCTCCAACTAACAATCCCACGAGATATGCGGAAAGGACAACCCAAAACGAATTATCTTCTTTTTTATTCATATATAAACATCATTAAAAGTAAATAATGACCTCGGCAAAAGTTCAATCGACGTGAGTTTAATCTCTACACGAGAGAATTCCACATAGCTATTTGGGTGGTGTATATGCTAACAGATCGCTGTCTCCATCGATCTTGCCAAGGCCGTAACAGCTATCGGCTCAAAATCCTTTTAACTGTTAACTTGGTAGTTTTTACAATGAAGGAAACATTAACAATGTTGTTAAAAGTTTATTTTGTGATTAATTTGTGATCGGGGTTATGTTGTTTGGAATGAAAAAGAGATAATTGAGTTCAAGGAAATGACGACATGCCATGATGGTTTCTAAACGTGAACTTCGCGGATCACCATATGCAGATTCGCCACGGACGCACAATCGATGTTTCTATACGTGAACGTACCCGTTTGTTTGCGAACAGGAACGTTTTTCATGGAAGGCCTTCACAAACTTGCTGTCCATGTTTGACATCCGACTGAAGCTGCGACAGGAATGTGAATTTTTTGGTTTCATGCTTTAGCATTTGCCATATCTGCATTGCCTGTTTGCTTCTGGCCTCACACCATATTCGCCATATCTTCTGGGTATCTCACTCATATATTCAATTTGTCCATTGTGACATATTATACTGTCATTGTCATGCAAGTCATAAATCCTCTCCATGGGGTTTTTTATTTTAATAACACTATTTACACAAGGTGATTCAAACGACGGAGGTATTGTGAAGGTCTTCCACCCATTAACTGTGACAATGCTTCAAAAATGTATTGAGAAGAAAATTGGAGATTCTACAATGGATGTTTCCGATTAACTCGCCAAATATATACCCACTAAAAGCTGTGAACTTACCTCGTGGTTTTTTCCGGGTCTGAAGCCCTCCTCCCCATTACCTTGTTGAGGTTAGAGGCCTATGAGCTGCTATTTTTAGCAGGAGTTTGAGATCTAGCCAAGCTTTTTTGGAGGCAAAGTCATGCTTGTGAGTGCTCCTTGGCCTCTCCACTGTCAAAATGTCAGTTAACCACATTCACTGTGTGCTTCGAATCTATCTCTTGCTGGAAAAGAAATCAGTGCTCCATGTTTCATGTTCTTGAAGGAATCTTGTGATTGATCATAATCTGTCCTGCATTTATGAATATATCATACGTGTGCGTACGTGCCATCAGTTTCAGATACATCATCAAAACTCCTGGCTGAGATGCAGCCTGAAGTTGCACTCAATCTTCATCATGCTTCAACGTTAATGTTGTAGTACTTTGTATTACGATGACCATGTTACCATTCTACTCTTTGCTTTTGAAGAAACTGTTGTTGATTGATGCTCAACAATTTGAACTCTACTTCATCTGTGAAGATGACTGGCTGAATTTACAAAAAAGCTTAGCAAGTGTATTGATAACTATGTGTTTGGTCTGACGAAAATACGGAAATCTCCTTAGCTATAGGTTGATGAAAATTTTTTTTTTTGAAGTGGGCCCGACACTTGGTATATTGCCCCGGGGCCTATTCTGGCTCTCGGCGGCTCTGTTTCTACTTTCCAGGCAATGAAAAACCAATTATTAGTGGAGATGGTTGTTTAACTTGTACTGATCTCTGCCCTCTTCCTGCTCAACTTCCCACTACCCTCCTTCCCAATGTTCAAACTTTTACCAGTTTTCCTTCATCACACTGATCACCTTTCTTTCAACATTAGCTTCTCCACTATATACAATGATAGCCAAACTCCTCAGGTCCAAATCCCATTCAGGTCCAAATCCCCAACATCCACATAATATTATTTTAACACATCATACATTTTAATAATATATTTATTAAGTTTAAAGCAAAACTTCATAACCATTTGTTGCTAACTCGTAAATGTTATGATGAGGGTTGCCATACACAACCAATATGATTATACTGGATATGAAGCTTCACATGAATTGAGAAGGAGGATGAAATTATTTGTGTGCCATCCATCAATGCAGAGCTCAAGAATCAAGGAAGAGCTGAATGACAGAGGGTAGCAGACGTAAGAACCAACACAGGGAGAGAGTCAGGAGGACAAAGAAAACATAAACGCAATAGCCTCTGTGAGAGTCGATTATGATTATGTGTGTTGATAAAGGGAACAGGGTGAGGAAGGACAAAAAATATCGTGGATGGATAAACAGACAAAATGAGTTGAAAAGATCCATCTTGAAAAAACCAGAGGGAATAACAGGACAGATTCAGAAAGACGATCGATTCCACAAACATGAAAAAATGGTGATGTGTGGGTTGAGGGGAGAATAGATATTGGATTTTATTTTTCACTCAAAAGGCTCATAGTGGATCTTTGCACACAAATGACAAAAACGACAAAGACAAAGGTTCCTTTCGGAGTATAACAGTGGCCTGAAAAAGTGTTCATCCTCCTCCAAAGTTTCACATTTTGATGGCAACTGAGCTTATTTCATGATGCTTTCAAATCAATCTTAATACATAAAGTCTTCACAAACTACTCCAAACTGATGAAGCTGAAAAGTGCAGATAAAATGTGAAGAAGTTAGATGAAAAGAGAAAATCAGATGATTCTCAGTTGCATAAATATTCAAACCCTTTGCCTAATTAACCCTAATTCACTTCAGGAGCAAATGATTTGCTTGAAATGTTACAAAATAAGTGTAATAGGTTTCACCTGTATGGAATCTGTGATTTGACTTAAAAATTAAGATCCCCCACTTATCTAAAGAGTTTTCATGTGCAACTCACTTGATTAAACATAATGACAAACATGAAGACCAAGGAGCTTTCCAAAAAGGTCAGACACAAAGTGGTGGAGAAGCACCATTCAGGAGAGGGTTATACAAAGATTTCAAAGTCACTCATTATCCCTTTGAGGAGGTGAAATCCATCATTAAGAAGTGGAAGACATAACATACCACACCGACTCTACATAGATATGGTTGCCCATCCGAATTCAGCAGCCGGGCAAGCAGGAAACTGGTTCAGGATGTCATTGTAAATTCAACAATGACATTTAAAGATCTGCAAGACTCTATGTCCAAGATTGGGGTCAGTGTTCATCAATCAACAATAACCCGTTCCCTTCACAAAGATGGCCTCTATGGACAGGTGCCAAGAACGAAGCCGTTACTGAAAAAGATGCATATAAAACTTTGTATGGACTTTGTGAAAAAGCATCTTATTGATACTGCAGGCATGTGGAGGAAAGTTTTGTGGTCGGACGAGACAAAAATTTAACTTTTTGGTCTTAATTCAAAGCATGATGTATGAAACAGGCCGAACACTACACATCACCCAATCACCACCATTTATACTGTCAAGCATGGTGGTGGCATTATCATGTTATGGGGCTGCTTTTCATCAGCAGGGACTGGTAAGCTTGTCAGGATATAAGTGACAATTGATGGCACAAAGTACAGGAGAATCTTTGATGAAAACCTGCTTGAGTCAGACATGAATCTGAAACTGGGTAGGAAAGTCACATGTCAGCAGTACAATGATCCGAAACACAAAGCTAAAGCCACAGTGGAGTGGCTGAATACGAAGAAAATAAATGTTCTTGAGTGGCCAAATCAAAGTTCAGACTTGAACCCAATTGAACAATTATGGCAAAACCTGAAGATTGCAGTCCATCAACGCTCCCCATCAAACCTGGCAAAACTAGCGTAGTTGCCACGTGAAGAATCTATATAATAATAGCGTAAGGACTCGACTTTGTTATCCCTTTTACGCCGCACCCAGTGACCGATGCCCACGGCACTAATGGATTTACGATCTACGAACCGCGCTCTTTGTTTATCACATACAGCCATACTCGAAAAATCTGAATTAGCCGATGTTGGGGCCCAAAACCATGCGATTAACTGCCGATATGACACCATCCTACGACGCCATCGTATTGGCGTCTGCTGGGCGAAGGCGAAGCAAGCCATCCGCTGATTGGACAGTCAAAGGCGACAGCAAGCCATCCACTGAGTGGACAATCCTGAGCATGCATATGTGGCGGTGTCGTCGATCGCGGTGTACGCTAACCTCCTCAGGTGGGTTTACCATATTTTCTTCCATATACTATGATTACAACGAAGTGAAACCGATCAGCAGCCCATCAGTATCATATAAAGCAATAAATAACAAAGCTTCAGCTTCTGAAAGCTTAAAACAAAGTGTACTTCGCCGAGTGATGAAAAGTAGGCGTAGGCCTAGGCCCTACCTATCCAGTTGTTGTGTTTCCGTTGTGGCCATGATCTCAACAAATGGCGTAGGCCATGTGGCGTAGGGTAGGTCATGATCAGCCCCCCCCCCCTCCCCCCTTTCGTTTCACCAACTCCTGCATCTGCCACCGTTCATGATTATCAAAGTAGGCTTTACCCTGTTCACGATAAGGTAGAAATCAGTGAGTTGTATACGAAGAGATAAAAGGATGGCATTGACTTCGAGACAGTACGTGATATTTTCAAAAGTATATCGTAGCGTTGTCATTTAAGTCGACTGCAATAAATACGCTGTTCATATACGCACTCTTCATTCTCATTTTCTTCCTAACTCTTACTTGGACAAGGAAATGCCCTATGCCATCCATAATGGTACACTCTATCCATACACCACATCCTCCCTTCCGTGGATGTTCCACGGGTTTCGGCTAGTGGGAAAATAATTCACCATCTTTCTGTGCAAAGCTGGTAGAGACTTACACAAAAAGACTCGCAGCAGTCATTGCTGCAAAATGTGTTTCCAACAAGTACTGACCTAAATACTTTTGCAACAAGTGAATTTTGATTTGTACATACAGTCACGTGAAAAAGTAAGTACACCCCATGTAAAGTTTTGACTTTTTCAACATTTAATATGGAATTTTTTTTTTCTTGACTTGGGTTTACTTTCTTAACTCAGTATATCAATCTGGTGAGTTTCTTTTACACTTTGGTGATTTATTTGTTAAAAGAACCATGTCACTGATTGTCTGTCGCAGCAAGAAGTCAACAAAAGGATTATATCACAGGTGGCGTGGCAAAATGTACGGACAGGTGCATTTGATGATTGGCTTCACAGTCGGGTATACAAGGGTTGTTGCGTTCTGTATTAGTGGAAAACAACTGCTGCATGTCTCCAAAAGTTATTGCCGCTTCCTCTGGAGATGGTCCGTCAACTCGACAATGCTGTTTGTCATGGAATGGTGGCTTTACGAAATTCCGGCATGAAACAGCGTGCTATTGCTCGGCAGTATGGCATCACTCAAGGTCAGGTGTCAAAGATCCTGAAACGATATGCTCAGAGGGGTGTCCCTACTCCAATACCGAGGCCAGGACGTCCCCGCAGAACCACAAGGAGGGATGATCGCCAGCTGCACCGGTTAGTCCGCAATGGCCATACCAAGTCAGCTAATCGGCTTAGGACTGAGTGGCAGCAACTGACAAATGTGCCTGTATCCAGAAGGCTAGTCAACCAACGACTGGTTGAAGCAGGCTATCGTGCCAGGTGTCCCCTGAGAAAGCCACGCCTGACCAGACAACACAACCAGCGCAGATTGCAGTGGGACAGAGAGCACCATCAATGGCAGCCAGGACACTGGAATCACGTGATCTTCAGGGATGAGTCTAGATTTCTGGTCTATCGTCAAGATGGCCGCGTCCGAGTGCGCAGACAAGTGCATGAAGCCTACAACAAAGATTGTATAGTGCCAAGAGTCCAAGCTGGAGGTGGTGGGGTGACCGTTTGGGCTGCTTTTCATGCAGGGGGCAAAACTGACCTGGTTGTTCTGAATGGAAACCTGAACCAGTTCAAGCACAGGGCCATTCTGGAAGAAACATTGCTTCCATTTGCTCGTGCAGCCTTTCGAGGAAACTTTGTCTTCCAAGATGACAATGCACGGCCTCATCGTGTTCGCATGATCCAACACTTTCTTGCTGACCATGGTGTAGAGCATATGGAGTGGCCTGCCATGTCCCTGGATATGAATCCGATAGAGAACTTGTGGGCAGAATTAACGCATCAAATCGTCCACTTGGACCAGCAGCCGACCTCTGTGCGTGAATTGCAGCAGGCTATTGTCACTGCATGGCAAGCGATTCCTGTCCAAACCTTGGCAAATCTCGTGAACAGCATGCCTCGACGTGTACGTGCTCTCCTGAATGCTCGTGGGGGTTACACGAAGTACTGAACTGTAATTTTACTGTCCGTAATCCCAGTCATAATTTAGCTTTTGTTTTTGTTTAAATTTTTTTTGGCTAATGTGCAAAATAAAGAGATACTTCTGGAAAACGTACAGAGGTTTAACACAGTACTGTCCATGAATTGAGTTTGATGTCAGTTTCCATCACTTTCAAGGATCAATTTATTTGTTTCGAAATGTCAAACGTGGTTTTTGTTTCTTTTAAAGGTCACATTAACAAAATCTAGAATAATTTCAACATAATTCCAATGAACGTTTGGTTCTAAGACATCTTGAAAAGTAAGTTCACCCCCACAAAAAAATATTCCATATTAAATGCCAAGTCTGTATTTCAACATACAGCTATTTTTTATTTTTTTTTGTATACAGAGTCGAGGCTCGTGAAAGAGCTAACATTTAGAGAGAGAGTCTTGCTTTTGGCAGTTTAACCATAAGAGGGTTGCAGGCAGATCTTGTGCGACCTGTAGGAATATTTGGGGGACAGAGCCCAGAGAGAGCTGGGGGAGCAAGGCCGGAGAGGAGTCGGTAGAAGACGGAAAGACCACCAACCTGCCTGTGGTGAGTAAGTGAAAGGCCCTCGGAGATAGCGTCATCGCGGGATATTCCAATGATTCTGAACGCTTTGGTTTCAACAGCGTGAAGACGAGCTAGGTGTGAGGCAGGAGCACCAGCCCAGAGGGGAGAGCATTACTCCATTGAGCTGCGGATGAAAGCCTTGTATGTGGTGAGGAGCTCAGGTGTGCCAAGTGTTATGTGGTCCCCTCGGTGAATACCTGGTCTCGGTGACCCCCGGACCGTGAGAGGAACTCCGCCAGCAAGCTGTATTATATATGCGCTTTCGCCACGCAATCCATATGAATTTCACCCAGGAGACAACTGATGTTCAAGGATATATTTCCAATGGTAATGATACCATATAGTCTAGTAGGAAGACTAGGTCCCCCTGCACCCCCCGGAGATATACTTCTAATCAGTGTTTCTAGATTGGAAAAAATGTGTAGAAAATGACTAGCTATGGCCCCAAGCTGAAAAAATGTCCCACATACCATTTTTATGCAAATTACTGCTGCAAATGTTATGCAAAATTATGCAAATTTTATGCAAATTTTTGATGAGGAGTAGAGTTGAGGGGTCTTTGAGGGCTTCATCGAGGTGCTCTCGGTTGCAAGACTGGGTCATTCTGAGAAGCACAGCAGGGTCAGAGATCATGATGTTCTCCTCCTCAGTGAATCTCTCCATCAACAGCCTCTCCATTGCCTCACACACTGTTTTGAGGCAAAAGAGGGACTTTGCGTAGGCCTTTCCACTGAGAACACCTTTGAGAGATCCACTTGTTACTAGTTGTGCCTCAAAGAGAATCTCTGCATATCCAGAACCACGCATCTTGTGTCCAGTGAGCATCCCGATGTAGTTCATGGATGTGTGGAAGGGTCCAATCGTTACTACATGACTAGCAAATTCATTTGGCCAGCGCCAGATGATGGGAAGGGCTTTCATGCAGACACCCAGATCAAATGTATTCAGGACCCATCTCTGACCCACCTCAGCAGTTGCTGCCTCGGAACGCTTCAGTAGCTCACGAACAACTGCGTTGTCTGTGATCGGTTGGTGGATAGGCGTGCAGTAGTCGACTGTTGATTTGCTGGGTGGGGGAGAACCAGTTGCAGAGGTGAAACCCCCTAGCCCAGGCACAGGCTGCAGGCCATTGCCATGCCATGCAGGCACCAGGCACAGACCGATCACAGACAACGCAGTTGTTCGTGAGCTACTGAAGCGTTCCGAGGCAGCAACTGCTGAGGTGGGTCAGAGATGGGTCCTGAATACATTTGATCTGGGTGTCTGCATGAAAGCCCTTCCCATCATCTGGCGCTGGCCAAATGAATTTGCTAGTCATGTAGTAACGATTGGACCCTTCCACACATCCATGAACTACATCGGGATGCTCACTGGACACAAGATGCGTGGTTCTGGATATGCAGAGATTCTCTTTGAGGCACAACTAGTAACAAGTGGATCTCTCAAAGGTGTTCTCAGTGGAAAGGCCTACGCAAAGTCCCTCTTTTGCCTCAAAACAGTGTGTGAGGCAATGGAGAGGCTGTTGATGGAGAGATTCACTGAGGAGGAGAACATCATGATCTCTGACCCTGCTGTGCTTCTCAGAATGACCCAGTCTTGCAACCGAGAGCACCTCGATGAAGCCCTCAAAGACCCCTCAACTCTACTCCTCATCAAAAATTTGCATAAAATTTGCATAATTTTGCATAAAATTTGCAGCAGTAATTTGCATAAAAATGGTATGTGGGACATTTTTTCAGCTTGGGGCCATAGCTAGTCATTTTCTACACATTTTTTCCAATCTAGAAACACTGATTAGAAGTATATCTCCGGGGGGTGCAGGGGGACCTAGTCTTCCTACTAGACTAATACAATTTCAATGACACAACCACGGAGATTTTCCCCGAGCAATCAACAATACACAACCATCAACAATATTCAATGACACAACCACGGAGATTTTCCCCGAGCAATCAACAATACACTACCATCAACAATTCCCCAGCCACAATTAATTCCCTATGAGTAAGATGGCCATCTTATATACGTGTGTCCCGGTGAGTACTCACGACACCCTTTTGGTCTCGGTCCCGCACAATGTCTCTGGGCCCCTCCTGACCAAGATGATAGTCGGCGTCGCCGCACTCGGGCGGTTGAACGAACCCCGGGTGGACGTGTTTCCACCGGGCAGGTATCGTACCCGGCACCCCGGCTACAGCCCCTCGCGGCCACGCGACGCGGGGACGGGAAAGCAAGCCAAAAGCCCCACGCCGCTTGCCAGGCGTGTTAGGCCCCAACGGGCGACCCGTACGCGTCTTTTTAGACGGTGTTGGGAACGGTGCCAGACGCGGGGTCGATGCACGGCCCCACGTCAACTTGACGTCTCCACCGGGCAGGTACACGTCCCGGTGATTCCTCTCGCCAGGCGGGCTTCGGAACGCCGCTTTTCCACACGGCTCAATCAATCCCACCTTTCGTCGGTGCGGGCGAGGAAGAAGAAGCCTCATCCTTTTTTCCTCGTGTCTTTTCCTCCTCCCTTTCCGGTCACTTCCGTTTCCGGCCACTTGTTCAGAAGGGCTCCTGACCCTCCAATCACAACAACCCTTTATATACTACACACGGATAAGCAAAGACCTGAATGGTAATCCACATACATTCACATAAATATGTAACACTCCCCCCCTTCAAGAAAGAAAGTTTGAACCCAGCGAAAACTTTCTTTGCCGGCCAATTTGGAGAAACAAACCAGATAACTCAACCCCCCCACATTATCAGTTGCCCCCGGGCACAGTTATCACTTAAAAATAAAGCAACCAAAATTTCACCACAACCCCTCCAGATTACTCACTCTGGACTAAGCACCAGCAACGACATTGTCCCTGCCAAATCAAACTCCATCTCATGACCCTCTGACTTTGACCGCCAGTTTCTTGTGAATGAAGGTTAAGGGGTTGATCACAGATCCAAAGTTAAGCCACTCGATAGCACTTTTTCTGGGAGGCCAAGCCGAGTATTCACTACATGGATGCCTTTAGGAACGTGGAGTTCACGGTTAGTCCGTGCAGGAAAGTTCTCTACATGGGCGCCTTGAGGAACGTGGAGTTCACGGTTAGTCCGTGCATGAAAGTTCACTACATGGACGCCTTTAGGAACGGCGTTCACGGTTAATCCGTGTAGGAATCTTGGCTCGGCGGCTCCGCCGCATTCAGTGCTTCAACTTCTCAGAACTTCCCTAATAATTAGGGTGGGACCACTTGTCCCTGTAGTCCCATGAATAGCGGTCTCCTTCTCGGCCACTACTTTGCCAATCCTTCCTTCGGGAGCGGCCGTAACTCAGGGAGCCTCCATAATAATATTGATTGCGGCCACCACCAACACTACCGCCCAGTTGTCCTCTCCTGTAGACCTCTCGACGTCTACGAAATGCCTTCCCTACTGTTATGGTCCGACCCTCCAAATCCCTGCCATTCCAAATCTTCTCTGCCTCTCTGGCGTCTTTTGTGCTGGCAAACGTGACAAAGCCGAACCCTCTTGACTGTTGCGTTTCCCAGTCTCTTACCAACCGCACTTCCACCAGCGGCCCATATCTGTTGAAGACAGAGGTCAGAACTTCTTCCTCTGTTTTGAAGTTCAGTCCCCCTACAAATAACTTGGCACTTTTGTCGCCATCCCGAGCTGGTGTGGCGTTATTTTCCCTGCTGCGCTCTTTACCAACCCTCAGGTTACCATAAACTTGACCCCCGGCCAAATCATTCCCGATAACCACAGATACACCCTCTACAGGAAGCGTGGCTTGTAAACCGACGGTGACCGGTCCTGACACCAAATCGGACTCCAAATGGATGACATGAAGGGGAGCACTAACACCGCCCCCGATCCCCTGTAAACGAACACTATCCCCCGTTGCCGTCTCCTCGGACCATGGCAAAATGCCTTCCAGCATTAAAGATTGATGTGCCCTTGTGTCCCTCAATATCCTAACCGGTTTCCGGTTAGTCGAGGCTCCATCCCGTGACACAAACCCCTCTGAAATAAATGGTTGGTAACCCTTTTGATGGCGATTTCTCACAATGGCCATTGCGTTTGGAGTCGTAGTAGTCGGACTCCGCTCTGGGTCTTCGCTTTTCATGCGGTAACAACTGGACATCAAGTGTCCAGGTTTCTTGCAAAAAGCGCAAGTAGGCCCGGAGGAAAAACTCGTGGTCTGCCTCGGGCCCCCCGAACTATAAGTTTGTCTTGGGCCTGCATCCCTCTGATTTCGAACAGGTGGGGTATCATAGTTGTCCCCATAATCATCTCGAGGCCGCCGCCATGTATGGTCGTTCTCCGCACCTGCTGTTCCCCACCTCCCCTGCGGAGATCTAGGCGAGGAGTTAGGTTCGTGGACCCCTATTCGGTGGGTTAAGGCATAATCATCTGCCATGGTGGCTGCGTCCCACAACTTTGGTACCTTCTTTTCCTGCAGGTACACTTTGATGTCCTCGTGGACACACTGCTGGAATTCCTCCACCAGGATCAAATCCCGCAATGTCTCTAAGTCTTTCCCGACTCCTTTTGACTCACACCATCGATCAAACATGTTTTCTTTCACTCTGGCAAACTCCACATGGGTCTCACTCTCCCTCTTCCTGGCATTCCTGAATTTTTGCCTGTAAGCTTCCGGAACCAACTCATACGCTTTGAGGATGTGCGTCTTCAGTACCTCATAATCTGCACATTGGTCCATTGGTAGCGCCGAATAAATTTCCTGAGCTTTCCCCACCAGCACACTTTGCACGAGTATGGTCCAGGCCTCCTCCGGCCAGTTTAATTGTCGAGCCACTTTCTCAAAGTGTGGGAAAAATTTCGCGACTTCCTTTTCACTGAACGGTGGAACCAGCCTCACATGTCTGCCCACATCCCAGGTTTTCTGGTTAGGTGTCGACCCCGTCAGCAAGGGTGGTGCCTCTCCCCGTTCTCTCATTAACTCCAGCTCCTTGAATTTGATTTCTTGCTGAAGCTCCATGTCACGTTCCTTTAATTCCCTTTCCGCTTTTCTCTCCTCTGCTTCGAGGTCCCTTGCAGCTCTCCTTTCCTCTGCTTGTTTCTCTTCTCTCCTCGCTTCTGCTTTCCTTTCTTCTTCTTTTAACCTTTCCTGGAGTTCTCGTTCCACTCTCCTTTCCTCCGCTTGTTTCTCTTCCCTCCTCTCTTCTGCTTTCCTTTCTTCTTCTGCTCTTTCCTTTTCTGCTTTCCTTTCTTCTTCTGCTCTTTCCTTTTCTGCTTTCCTTTCTTCTTCTGCTCTTTCCTTTTCTGCTTTCCTTTCTTCTTCTTTAATCCGTTCCTGGCTCCGTAATTGCAACTCCAGTTTCCGGAGCTCAACGTCTTCTGGTTCTTCGGGTAGCCACTCCCAGGCTAACTCGTCCCATGTTCCTACTCCCACCATAGATTGTATCACCGTGGCCTGCAACTCTGCCTTCCTCAAATTAGTTCGGACCTCCAAGTTAAAATGTTTGGCCAATTTCAAGAGGTCCGACTTTAGCAACGCTCGGAACTGTGCCTCACTCGGGGTTACCCCAAAGTTCTGTGCCACAAACGCCATGGTGCCTATCGTTAACACCTGTTAACCTTCACCCAAGACTTTACCCCAATTTCTCAAAAATTTTTACCAATTAATAATTAATTAATTAATTTTAATTAATAAAAAATTATTATTTTATTATTTTATACAATTTTAAATCCCGGACGTAGACCCAATTGCGAAACCGCAAATCGTAATTTGGACGAGCCCCCAATTCTGTTACGTGATCCCCTCGGTGAATACCTGGTCTCGGTGACCCCCGGACCGTGAGAGGAACTCCGCCAGCAAGCTGTATTATATATGCGCTTTCGCCACGCAATCCATATGAATTTCACCCAGGAGACAACTGATGTTCAAGGATATATTTCCAATGGTAATGATACCATACAATTTCAATGACACAACCACGGAGATTTTCCCCGAGCAATCAACAATACACAACCATCAACAATATTTCAATGACACAACCACGGAGATTTTCCCCGAGCAATCAACAATACACTACCATCAACAATTCCCCAGCCACAATTAATTCCCTATGAGTAAGATGGCCATCTTATATACGTGTGTCCCGGTGAGTACTCACGACACCCTTTTGGTCTCGGTCCCGCACAATGTCTCTGGGCCCCTCCTGACCAAGATGATAGTCGGCGTCGCCGCACTCGGGCGGTTGAACGAACCCCGGGTGGACGTGTTTCCACCGGGCAGGTATCGTACCTGGCACCCCGGCTACAGCCCCTCGCGGCCACGCGACGCGGGGACGGGAAAGCAAGCCAAAAGCCCCACGCCGCTTGCCAGGCGTGTTAGGCCCCAACGGGCGACCCGTACGCGTCTTTTTAGACGGTGTTGGGAACGGTGCCAGACGCGGGGTCGATGCACGGCCCCACGTCAACTTGACGTCTCCACCGGGCAGGTACACGTCCCGGTGATTCCTCTCGCCAGGCGGGCTTCGGAACGCCGCTTTTCCACACGGCTCAATCAATCCCACCTTTCGTCGGTGCGGGCGAGGAAGAAGAAGCCTCGTCCTTTTTTCCTCGTGTCTTTTCCTCCTCCCTTTCCGGTCACTTCCGTTTCCGGCCACTTGTTCAGAAGGGCTCCTGACCCTCCAATCACAACAACCCTTAATATACTACACACGGATAAGCAAAGACCTGAATGGTAATCCACATACATTCACATAAATATGTAACACAAGGAAGGACTTCACACGACGGAGGATGCCCAGTCGGCGACTGGCTGTGGAGGCCAGCTTGGAAATGTGGTTTTCCCAGGAAAGATCATGGCAGATAGTGAGACCCAAAAGCTTGAGTGACAGAACTTCTTGGAGAGGATTATTCAGAAAGTAGATGGGAGGGTTGTCCAGTCGGTCTTTTCGGAGAGACATCGTAAGAGTGTGAGATTTGTCAGGATTGAAAGACATGTTCCACTTGTTTGCCCAGTCTGTGATTTTGACCAGGTCTGCAGAGAGTGAGGAGGCTGCAGACTGCCGATCTGAGGGATGAGGAATGGAGCGGCAGAGAGTGGAGTCATCAGCAAAGAGATAGAGAGGATTTTCAAGAGAGTCAGAGAGATCATTGATGATTTGATCTTCATTTCAACAATATTCATAGATAAGGGTGATATAATATAACAAATATCATGAAACATTTACATTTTGTTGTCCATTGTATAATTTAAATAAACATAAATGCAAATTTCGTGTGTGGAAAAAGTAAGTACACCCCATGAAATGTTTTTTAAAATCTTTTTAATATATGTGGACATATCAATATTTGAACTTCATTTAAACAGTATCAAAAGATAAAGGTGATATAATTGAACAAAAAACTATGAAAATTTGACATTGCAATAATTTATTCAACAACAAAATAAGATGTTTGAGGGGTTTCTTGCATGCACAGCTCGTTTCAAATCCCCCCACAACATCTCGAAGGGATTTAGATCGGGCTTTGACTTGGCCATTCCAGAACTCTCCATTTCTTTCTTTTCAGCCATTCCTTGGTGGATTTACTGGTATGTTTAGGGTAATTGTCATGTTGCAAGTTCCACCTTCGGTTGAGCTTCAACTTTCCAACAGATGGCCTCACATTATCCTCAAGCACCCTCTGGTACAATGAAGAATTCATAGTGGATTCTATGATGGTGAGCTGCCCAGTCCCTGATGCAGCAAAGCTGCCCCAAACCATAATATTTCCACCACCATGCTTTACAGTTGGTATCAGGTTCTTGTGGTCAAATGCTGTCTTTGGTTTTTGCCAAACATGTCTTCTGGTACTGTGGCCAAATAGCTCTACCTTGACCCATCTGTCCAGAGCACATTGTTCCAGAAGTGCTGGTCTTTGCCTAGGTGTTCATTGGCAAACTTTAGTTTTGTCCTGATGTTCTTTCTGGACAGCAAAGGTTTCCTCCTGGCACACCTCCCATGGAGATCAAATTTGTGCAGCCTCTTTCTTATGGTAGACTCGTGCACTTTGACATCAACAGTGGCAAGAGCTACCTGTAGGTCCCGTGATTGCATTATGGGGTTCTTAGAGACTTCTTTCAGCATCTTGCGGTCTGCTCTCGGGCTGAACTTGCTGGGGCGGCCTGGCCTGAACAAGTTGGCAGTTGTTTGGAATCTTCTACACTTGTAGATGATCTTCCGGACAGTCGAATGATTGATTTCAAATTGTTTGGAGATCTTTTTAAATCCCTTCCCAGACTCGTAGGCATCTATAACCTTCTTTCTGAAGGCCTCAGAGAGCTCTTTTGATCTAGGCATGGTGACGCCGCACACTTCAACAACAAAGAGCAAACCAAACTAAATGTCTGAGGTTTAAATAAGACAGGTTCCTCCAAGATCGTCTCTAACGATGTTCTAATCATTTGCACCTGAGCTGGTGCACCTGATTCTAATTTTAGGTATTTGAAGTAGTGATAAATGTAGGGGTGTACTTACTTTTTCACGTGACTATATTATTTGCTGGTATTCCTGACAAGTAACCTCCTTCAACTCTATATAACAGTATTTCGTTTGATCTCTTCAGTTATGAATAAAAAAGTTAATTTGGGAAAATTATTTCTCCATAATTTGTAATCCATCTAAATGTGGCATTATTGGTAGGGGATGAATACTTTTGCAGGCTGTTGTAACAAGGAAGTAGATACGTGATGCATACAAATAATTTGGTATGGCTTAAAGATAAAATAGATGTGAGGGCAGGGGAGCTAGACCAGAGGAAAAGCAACAATGGACAGCAAGGCTACAAAGATATTTGGTGGAAGAACAGCATACCATGAACTTGGGCATCCTTGTGGGAAATTCCAATGATCCTCAGGCCATTAGAATCAAGAGGAAACTGAATTTCCAGTTGGGTGAATAGAGCTACAAACCTCAGAAGAGAAGGATACTCTACTGAACTGTGAACTGTTTTTTTTTTTTTTTTTTTTTTTGTATACAAGATCGAGGCTCGTGAAAGAGCGAACATTAATCACACAGAAAGACAAACAGACACATAAAACATATAAGGGGAGCGGTAGACAAGATTGGGAGAGAGGGGGAAGGACACACACAACATTTGAGAGCAGGGACCGAGAGACATGGAGACATCGAGAGAACTGTGGGAGGGAGAGGGCTTTGGGGGGGAGGCAAGGGAAGGGGGGCGGGGGGGTTGGGAGAGGTATAAAACATATGGACACTGCCAAGACTTCCAGGAAAGAAGTTGGAATTTCAAACAAGGTGGATCTGGGGTGAATTAGTGGGGGTAGAAAAGATCAAGGTTTTGGAAGGGGGAAGATAAGAGATGGTGGTGAACAGCTGTTTTGAAGACCTGGAGGGAGGAGTGTGATTGAAGTGAGTGTGGGAGTTTGTTCCAGAGGCGGGAGAAAAGAGGAATGAAAGAGTGAAGGTGAGCAGAGAGCCGAGATTTCAGCAGTTTAACCATCAGAGGGTGGCTGGCAGATCTTGTGCGACCTGTAGGAATATTTGGGGGACAGAGCACAGAGAGAGCTGGGGGAGCAAGGCCGGAGAGGAGTCGGTAGAAGACAGAAAGACCACCTACCTGCCTGCGGTGAGTGAGTGAAAGGCCCTCAGAGATAGCTTCATCGCGGGAGATTCCAATGATTCTGAAAGCTTTGGATTCAACAGCGTGAAGCCGAGCCAGGTGTGAGGCAGGAGCACCAGCCCATAGGGGAGAACAGTATTCCATTGAGCTGCGGATGAAAGCCTTGTATGTGGTGAGGAGCTCAGGTTTGCCTAGGAAGGACTCCGCACGACGGAGGATGCCCAGTCGGCGACTGGCTTTGGAGGCCAGCTTGGAAATGTGGTTTTCCCAAGAAAGATCATGGCAGATGGTGAGACCCAAAAGCTTGAGCGACAGAACTTCTTGGAGAGGATTGTTGAGAAAGTAGATGGGAGGGTTGTCCAGTCGATCTTTTCGGAGAGACATAGTAAGAGTGTGAGATTTGTCAGGATCTTGGAGGAACTTGGAGATCTTGGAGGAACCTGTCTTATTTAAACCCCAGATATTTCGTTTGGTTTGCTCTTTGTTGTTGAAGTGTGTGGCGTCACCATGCCTCGATCAAAATAGCTCTCTGAGGCCTTCAGAAAGAAGGTTATAGATGCCTACGAGTCTGGGAAGGGACTTAAAAAGATCTCCAAACAATTCGAAATCAATCATTCGACTGTCCGGAAGATCATCAACAAGTGGAGAAGATTCCAAACAACTGCCAACTTGTTCAGGCCAGGCTGACCCAGCAAGTTCAGCCCGAGAGCAGACCACACGATGCTGAAAGAAGTCTCTAAGATCCCCAGAATGTCATCACGGGACCTACAGGTAGCTCTTGCCACTGTTGATGTCAAAGTGCACGAGTCTACCATTAGAAAGAGGCTGCACAAATTTGATCTACATGGGAGGTGTGCCAGGAGGAAACCTTTGCTGTCCAGAAAGAACATCAGGGCAAGACTAAAGTTTGCCAATGAACACCGAGGCAAAGACGAGCACTTCTGCAACAATGTGCTCTGGACAGATGAGTCAAAGGTAGAGCTATTTGGCCACAATACCAGAAGACATGTTTGGCGAAAACCAAAGACAGCATTTGACCACAACAACCTGATACCAACTGTAAAGCATGGTGGTGGGAATATTGTGGTTTGGGGCAGCTTTGCTGCATCAGGGCCTGGGCAGCTCACCATCATAGAATCCACTATGATTTCTTCATTGTACCAGAGGGTGCTTGAGGATAATGTGAAGCCATCTGTCGGAAAGTTGAAGCTCAACCGAAGGTGGACCTTGCAACATGACCATGACCCTAAACATACCAGTAAATCCACCAAGGAATGGCTGAAAAGAAAGAAATGAAGGGTTCTAGAATGGCCAAGTCAAAGCCCGGATCTAAATCCCTTCGAGATGTTGTGGGGGGATTTGAAACGAGCTGTGCATGCAAGAAACCCCTCAAACATCGCACAGCTGAAAGAATTCTGCATGGAGGAGTGGGCAAAAATTTCTCCCAGTCGATGTCAGAGACTGGTAGACAGTTATAAGAAAGGCCTACTTGAGGTTGTTTCTGCCAAAGGGGGCAATACCACCTATTAGAGCTAAGGGTGTACTTACTTTTTCCACATGCGAAATTAACATTTATGTTTATTTAAATTTTACAATGGACTACAAAATGTAAATGTTTCATGATATTTGTTACATTATATCACCTTTATCTGTCAATATTGTTGAAATGAAGATCAAATCGCTGTATGTTGAAATATGTTGAAAAAGTCAAAACTTTACATGGGGTGTACTTTCTTTTTCACGTGACTGTCTGCAGTGTATATATATATATATTGTTACGGTTTTGCGCGACCCTCGTTCCCTTACCAAGGGGAGATTAAGCCCCTTGTTCTTTTTGGGTCGTCGCAACCGTGAGACTTGAGTCGCCACTTCCGGTCGGACGCAGGACAGGGTTTCGAGACAATTCTCGCACGTACCTAAGTACCTACGTCACCACAGAAGCGGGGATCAAGTCTCGCACGAACCACGCGTAATTTGAGTACGTCCGAGCGGATGGCGTACCATGTGGTCCGTGCAGTTACCTTATTATTGGAACCCGATTAGAGCGATATAATTCGTACCACGCTTAGTCAATAGATGGAAATGACGGGAACGATCAAATAGAAGGAAGAACACAGGTTTATTTACAGCTATACAAGGCGAAGAGACAAAGAGCAGGCACTTAAACAGTCTTAGCTTTTTACCCAGACAACGGGCCCGTTCACACTACACTCACAAGGGGAATGAAAGAAGGATGGTTCATGCACTGAACGCGCCGGCTCCGTTGTTCAGGAACAGCTCGCCCGGCGTGGCCCTCTGTGGTCACAGCATGTCCCTCTATGAAGGCAGGCAGGCAGGCGGGAGGGATCCTTGCCAAAGTACCAGAGTATCTCGAACAAATGCAGGCAGGTGAATATGCGCGTCTCTCGCCCGGCTTGGCGGTTCCTCACAGCACGATTAATCAACGGCGTGCTTTCACCCTTGTAACTCAACAGAGGATCTGCCTCAAGCTCAACCGAGCTTTTAACTTGTAACTCAATTCAACACCATGCACTCGCAGAACTGCTCAACAGAGGACCCCGGCTCATAACTTGGTTCAGCGCTTCGAAACGATAACTCAAGCTCATCACTCAGCGCATGTCCTTCTCGCATGGGCTTGCCTCATAACTGAGGTGGGGGCTTTGCGCAAAAGGGTTATATTGCCACGCCCTTAGCCCGCATTGAATGTTCCAAACCACGCCTTTTGACGCAGTGCTAAGCCACTCCCTTTGAGCCCTGATTGGCGGCTCATGCTTACCGGTCACTCCCAATGTCCTGTCCCGCCTTCCTTCGGCCTGCCTCGACTTGTCTGGCTGGCCTCGTGGTAATTTGCGCCAAAAACCAAAGCATCGAGGCGGCATAAACATTGGAAGGAGACCTAACTCTCATTATTCTACTCAATGCAAAACTACACATAGGAAAGGTCTATGCTTAAATTTACTATGAAATAACTGAACTATCGCGAGGCTACATGTTGTAGTGTGACTATAGTCTGGCAGCTAAGCTAAATATAGCATAACAATTGTGCATTTTGTGAGGAAAGCACCAAATTTGGCACACTAGTAGACTATCGTATTATGAAAAGATCTGGATATTGGGCCATCTCAGATTCAGAGATTAGATTTTTGCAAGATTTGCAGATTTTGCAGATTTGCAAGCTGAGATTGCAACGCCAGGGACGGCCGACTCCTTCCTGCGAGCTGCCCACGTCACCTGCACAAGAAGAGCTAATCAAATCACTGCAGCGGCACCGCACATCCTGCAACACCGTGCGTATGAACGCCACTGTATGACATATGCTGATGATGCAGAAGACCTGCCTGAGTTCGAAGACTGGTGTCACCAGAGAGGAGAAGACATTCCCAACTTTCAGTACTGGGCAACTGTGCTGGAACTAGAGATGTTGGTACTGGTCTACGTGCGTTCTCTGCGGCAGGCTTCTAGTCTGGTTCACTATGTTTTTTTCGTTCAAAATCATGGTAGATGAGCAAACCTATACATTTTTGGAAACGTTATTACATGGAAAATCTGAAAATCAATGTTTGCATTTGCCAATTCCGACCAATTCGATTCGACCAATTCGACCAATTCGACCAATCGACCAATTCCATTCGACCAATTCGACCATTCGACCAATCGCTTCGATCGACCATTCGACCAATTCGATCGATTCGATTCGATTCATCGAATTCGATTCGATCGACCATTCGACCAATTCGATTTGCCAATCAATTTGACCGACCTTTGCTTGTGTGGAACGGACTGTGAAAACGATGCGGACTATATTGTCGGATACGACACACAGGACAGTGATGACGAACTCGAAATGGCATATTCTGTAATCGTGTATGTTTGATGCCATTGATTGCCTGTGTATATTTTGTCATTGACTGCCTGTGTAGATGTGAAGTTATACTGACTGCATGTGTATATATGATTTTGCTGACTGCCTGTGTATGTTTGGTGATATGAATTATTGTGACACATTTTGATGTTATTAACTGCCTGTACAAAATGATAACATGTGCAACTTATCGCGATTATGCAAAATTATTATGCAACTTATCGCGAATATAAACAGTATTTTGCAATTCAAAACCTTTGATTCGTGTCTTACCATTCCCCATAGCACTAATTTGATACTTTCATTGGATTCCTTGTCCCTGAAAATATAGGTTTAGTATATTTTAAAAAGTTTTTAGGGTAATTAAAGGCAGGAATAGAACAAAATATGAATTTTACAGTGGCCATTTTGAAAATCCAAAATGGCCGCCATACAGGTATCTCTCCAAATGTAAACATTGATTTTTAGTTTCCTTATGCTATAACCTTTCCAAAAATGTATAGGTTTGCTAATCTACCATGATTTTGAACGAAATATAATTTATTGACATGGTGAACCTGACTTCATTCACGATGTACCTCGATGCCCTGACGGAACTGGTCCCATGGTTCCATGCCTTAGACCACACACACTATGTCAGGTGGGTCCCTGTTCACCTGAGGGACATGGTTGCACTCCCAATGAAGCACCCAGATGTAGCCAGAGAATTCAGGGCTGGCAACTTCACTGTACAGAAGACGAAGGTAGGTGTTCTCTTCGATCCCAATCGAATCGAAATCTTGCAAAAATCAAATATCTGAGATGGCCCAATATCCAGATATTTTCATAATATGATAGTCTACCAGTGTGCCAAATTTGGTGCTTTCCTCACAAAATGCACAATTGTTATGCTAAGTTGTCCCTCTACTAACTATGAGGGGAAAATGAACCTTTATTGCAAAAACACAAAACCGCAACAATATATATATACAGTATGTGTGTGTGTGTGTGTGTGTGTGTGTGTGTGTGTGTGTGTGTGTGTGTGTGTGTGTGTGTGTGTGTGTGTGTGTGTGTGTGTGTGTGTGTGTATAGTTCCTTAGCTTCACATTGTTACAGCATACATATTTCAGTGAAAAATAAATACTGAGTTTGCGGCTACAATGAGGAATAAAACTATACACACAGGGAAAGATAATATTTACGATGGTGAGTATTGATGTCTATCTTTATCATTCTGCTATCCTTATCCTTTCCAATTCATTTTGCAATTTCCGCAGTAAAAATGCTGACCAAGCAGCAAGCTTTCCCGTTAGTCCTTTAAAGCTTTGCTTCCACTGTGTTTATCCCAAATGTGGCCGGGGCAAGATCTCTGCGATATTGGGTTTGTTTTGGTGTGCTTGTCAGTTATTTCCCTCCTCCTTTAGCAGCTCTATAAACAAACCATCTCCAATAATTTGGCATCTGCTATTCAGTCATACTATCTGTGAGTTCAGAAATTAACTTGATAGTCAGCGCCAACATGTTTCAAAGACTGGAGTTAAGTAATTTTTATTGTCATCATCTTGGAATAATATCTTAAAACATTGCGTCTGATTATATCCTGCATTGTGCCACTATTTACCTTTCTTTCGGTTTCTCGTAATGCGAAAACCGTGATGTAAACTCTTACATGGAAATGACGGTAAGCATACATGTGTCATTGAGTTTATTCACATAATTGATGACATATCATCCTTCAATTGTGTATGGTGGTTAATTATTTATTACAAGCATTTGGCACATGCAACCCCAATCCTACAGACAAATGTATTTTTGGATCCCAGGCCTCAATTTTAATGTGATATTACCCTGCGCTCGCGAAGCGAAAAGCGGTGTTAAGCATTCAATTTGTGTACGTGTGCCTTGTGCTGTACGTGTCTGCATTTTAAAAATTCATTTTCCCGGCAACCGTTGGTCTGATTGAAAGGTCTTGGTCTGAAAAAAAATTGAAACATGGCTCATTGTCAAGTACTCCCCTTGGGGAATAAGATTTGTTAATGATGTCATCGGTGCCTTAATTATGACATTGTGGCGGACACGAAAGCTCACTGGCGCGAGGGCATCATTCCGCGCACCAAGTGTGCGGCTGCCACGCCCGAGGGGTAGGCGTGGCCGCGGGATATACACCGGGCGCGCAGCCCGGAACGCTCCAGGAGCTCTTGAATAAAGACTCTTACAACTTACCGCGTTGTCCGCTTCCTCCTTGCTTACAAGCAGCGCGCGTGACACCACGCTTCATTGGTGACCTCCGACGTTCTGGTCAGCCATCACTGACCACCCGAACCCGCCACAGCCATGGCAACCAACGCGGTAGCGATAAAGCTCCCTGAGTTCTGGGAAGCTCAGGCGGAGATCTGGTTCCTGCAGGCCGAAGCCCAGTTCAGGATTTGAGGCATCACGGCGGATGAGACATGCTACTGCCACATCGTCGCCTCCCTCGGGGCCGGCACGGCCGCCCGCGTCGTGTCGGTCCTGAGGAACCCACCGGCCGACGACAGGTATGAGGCGATCAAGCGTCTCCTCCTCGCCACGTTCGGCCTCACGGTGGACGCATGGGCCGATCGCCTCTTGGACCTCCCCGAGCTCGGTGACACGCGACCGCCGGTCCGAATGGACCATATGCTGTCACTCATGGGCGACGAAACCCCGAACGCTCTATTCCGGGCGTTATTTCGACGCCAGCTGCCTGCACGAGTCCGCCTCGCGTTGGCCGGTTCTGCGACAACGGAACCCCGAGCGCTCGCGGCCGAGGCCGACAAGTTCTACGCGGCTTTGGACACGTAGGCGAGTTTCGGTGCGGCCGTAGCGGCTCCTGAGCCCGAAACTGCTGCGGGTGCCCACCCCTACTACGTGACGCAGCGCGTCACCGCTGAACCTCCTGCGGGTGCCCACCCCTACTCCGAGGGGCACCTCATGGCGGCCGCCACGCCCTGCCCACCACCACCGCGGAAACTGCGGCCTCCGGCTTCGCCGCAAACCTGGTGCCATTTCCACGCTAGGTTCGGCCACGAAGCCCGGCAATGTCGCCCGCCGTGCTCATTCGGCAGGTCGGAAAACGCCCGGGCCGGCCCTCGGTAGTGGCACTGAGCGCCGGCCGATTAAACAGCCTCCTGTACATAACGGACACCTTATCCGGGCACCGTTACCTGTGCGACACGGGAGCGCAGGTGAGTGTTGTTCCCGCCGGTACGTCCGACAAGCAGACCGCGGGCCGGGGTCCCGCTCTGCTTGCCGCCAACGGTACGCCCATTCGCACATACGGAAAATGCTGCCTTTCTCTGCGGTTCGGAGGGCAGGTTTTCCGATGGTCGTTCGTGACTGCCGACGTGCTTATGGCACTGCTTGGCGCGGACTTCCTTTGTGCCAATGGCCTCCTGGTGGACGTAAAGCACAGAAGGCTTGTCCAGGCTGAGACGTTCAGCTCGCTCGCGTGCGCGCTGCCCACCTCGTTGAGCAGCTCACGGAGCGGCTCATCGAGCGGCTCGCCGAGCGGCTTGCTGAGCGGTTCGGTTCTGGCCAGGTTCATCTGCACGCTTCCGGCAGCGGACGAATTCAACCGCCTCCTCACCAGTTTCCCGGCCCTCACAAGGCCCACCTTCTCGGCGGGGACTGTCAAGCACGGGGTGGAACATCACATCCCCACCGCCGGGCCACCGGTCAACGCCCGGGCACACCGCCTCGAGCCGACGAAGCTCGCGGTTGCTAAAGCCGAGTTTGCTACGCTGGAGCGGCTCAGCATCGTGCGGCGCTTCGAGAGTGCTTGGGCTTCGCCGCTCCACATCGTGCCCAAACCCGGCGGGGGATGGCGACCGTGCGGGGACTACTGGCGCCTGAACGACGCCACCACCCACTACCGCTACCCCGTCCACCATATTCAGGACTTTTCCGCCCACTTGGCGAATATGTCCTTCTTCTCGAAGGTGGACCTCATACGCGGCTACCACCGGATCCCCGTCAGGCCGGAGGACATCCGGACGCCGGCTGTCATCACGCCGTTCGGTCTTTTCGAATTTCTTCAGATGCCCTTCGGTTTGAAGGATGCGGCTCAGGCGTTCCAGCGCCTCATGGACAGCGTCTTGCGCGACTTGGATTTTGTCTACGTGTACCTGTACGACATCCTCGTCGCCAGCGCGTCCCGCGAAGAGCACCTACACCACCTCCGCACGCTCTTCGAATGCCTGGGCCAGCACGGCCTGATCGTGAACCCCGCCAAGTGCCGGTTCGGTGTCACTGAAATCGACTTTTTGGGGCACCGCGTCACCAGGCATGGGGCCGTCCCCCTACCGGCCAAGGTGGAGGCGGTGAAGGGGTTTCCGCGCCCCCGCACGATCAGGGGGCTCCAGGAGTTCCTGGGCATGGTAAACTTTTACCATCGGTTCCTGCCCCGCATCGCCCAGCTCCTGCGCCCCTTGCACGAGGCCCTCCGGGGGAAGCCGGGCAAAGATGACGTCACCTGGACCGAGCAGATGGACGCGGCGTTCGTGGGCGCGAAGCTCGCCTTGGCTAACGCCACCATGCTCGCGCACCCGGCGCCCGATGCACCGATCGCCCTCACCACCGACGCCTCGGACTATGCGGTGGGCGCGGTGCACGCGCAATGGGTGCGTGGAGCTTGGCAACCGCTGGTGTTTTTCAGCCGGCAGCTTCGCCCGCCCGAACGCCGGTACAGTACCTTCGACCGCGAGTTGCTCGGGCTCCATCTGGCAGTCAGGCACTTCCGCCATCTGCTCGAGGGCCATGCGTTCACGGCCTTCGTCGACCACAAGCCACTGGTGTTCGCGATGGGCAAGGTCACCGAGCCGTGGTCGGCCCGGCAGCAGCGTCACCTCTCGGCTGTGTCCGAGTACACCTCCCAGAGGTACTCCTCCCAGAGGTTGATCGCCGACAGGTTTGTCTGGCATGGCCTCCAGAAGGCCGTCCACGGCTGGGCCAGGGCGTGCCTCGCGTGCCAGCGCGCGAAGGTGCACCGACACACCCAGGCCCCATTGGCCCCGTTTGCGGTGCCGGAACGTCGGTTTGACCACGTTCACGTGGACCTGGTGGGACCTCTGCCCCCCTTGCGGGGTTTCACCCACGTCCTGACCATGATGGACCGCACCACCCGGTGGCCGGAGGCTGTGCCTTTGGCGTCAACGACGGCGGCGGACGTCGCGCAGGCGTTCATCGCCACCTGGGTCGCCCGGTTCGGCGCCCCCTCGGACATCTCGTCCGACCGCGGCCCCCAGTTCACCTCGGAGCTCTGGGGGGCGGTCGCGCGGGGGCTCGGGGTCCAGCTGCACCGCACCATGGCCTACCACCCCCAGGCTAACGGCCTGTGCGAGCGGTTCCACCGCTCGTTGAAGGCCACGCTCCGGGCGACCCTCCGCGACGGCGGCTGGGTCGACAGGCTCCCCTGGGTGCTGCTGGGCCTCTGGACGGCGCCCAAGGACGACCTGCGTGCATCCGCGGCGGAGTTGGTCTTGGGGCAACCGCTGCGGGTGCCGGGCGAGTTCCTCCCCGACTCCACGGCACCATGGTCCGCAGTGCAGGAACGCTCCGCGCTGCAGGAGACCGCCCAGATGTTCGCCCTGGTGCCCACGGCACACCACGGGCACCCACCTACGCACGTCGCCTCGGAGCTTTGCACCGCGGAGTACGTCTTCGTCCGGCACGACGCCCACCGGACACCACTGTGGCCCCCGTACGACGGGCCTTTCCGCATGCTGGAGACCGGGGTGAAACATTTCACCTTGGACATCGGCGGCACTCCTGACCGTGTCTCCATAGACCGCCTCAAGCCGGCCCACCTCGACGTGGACCACCCATCGCCTGGGGGTTAGGCCCCCACGTCGGGGCCGCCCCCCGGCGAGCGGACCCCCGGCACCGCCCGGCCCTGCCGGCACGCCGCCCCCCAAGCCTGCACCCATCCCGGGTGCAGCCGGAGGCATCCCAGCTGGCATCCCTGCACCCCGGAGGCCGCCAGTCGCCAGAGGGCGCCTCGGCCGGGTCATCCGTTTGCCCCGCAAGCTGGCCCTCCAGGTGCGCGGGAATTCTGGGGGGGCGCGTGTGGCGGACACGAAAGCTCACTGGCGTGAGGGCATCATTCCGCTCACCAAGTGGGTGGCGGCCACGCCCGAGGGGTAGGCGTGGCCGCGGGATATACACCGGGCGCGTAGCCCGGAACGCTCCAGTGTTACAGTGGAGCTCTTGAATAAAGACTCTTACAACTTACCGCGTTGTCCGCTTCCTCCTTGCTTACAAGCAGCGTGCGTAACACCGCGCTTCAACATCATAATTCGACAAGTACAATGCTTGATCTGATCAGTATGAATAAAACAAAAATTCCTCTGCAACTGTTAGACCGATGGACACAAATTTTTCAGAATATGTGCGACTCACCTGTAGAATTTTTTTATTTAGAATTATGACGTCATAGGTCACGTGGTAAAGACGCCATCTTGGAAAAAATTTACACCTCTATATCTCCGAAACCGCTCCATGGAAAAAATTGAAACATGGCTCATTGTCAAGTACTCCCCTTGGGGAATAAGATTTGTTAATGATGATGTCATCGGTGCCTTCGTTAAGATGTCATAATTCGACAAGTACAACACTTATCTGATCATTGTGAAAAAAAATTCTCAGCAACTGTTCGTCTGATGGGCATGAAATTTTCACCATAGGAATGCCTCCTCATGAAGAATATTTTACTGATAATCATGACGTCATTGGTCATGTGGTACAGGTGCCATCTTGGAAAAACCGAAAAATATTGCACCTTTGTCTCCAAAACCGCTGCATGGTTTTGAAAATTTGAAAATTGAAACATGGTTCATTGTAAATAACTTCATATGGGGAATAGGTGTTGTTAACGATGACGTCATTGATGCCATAATTATGACGTCATAATTCGACAGTGACAGCGCTTAGTCTGATCAATTTGAAATGTATTGAGCGTGATCTATGCAACAATTATATTAGAGAATATAAATTGATGATGTTATCGATCACATGGTCTGGCAGCCATATTGGATCAAAGAAAAACAATGTTCAAAAACAGAAGAGTTGGCTCACAACACGTTGACTGCGCAGGGTAAGTATTCTATGAATACCATCGTTTTTTTTTTTAGTTTAAGTTTATAGTTACTCCCCCCAGGGAGTAATGCATTCGATCGTGTCCGTGTGTGTGTGTGTGTGTGTGTGTGCGCGTATGTGTTCGTGTGTTTGTGAACAAGATATCTGGAAAAGTTCTGAACGGATTTGGATGAAAGTTGGTGGGATGATTGCCCTTGGGATAAGGAAGAATTGATTAGTTTTTGGTGAAGCTCAGGATATTATTCCGGATCCAGGAGTTTTTTGAAGGATTATTTACCATTGGAAGATAGGGCTCATTTTTTTTAAACAATATCTTCTATATATTCTATACTTAACATTGTGATATGAAAATAGTTTTCATATTTGTTATAAATGTAGTTTAAATTTGTGGTTATGCGTTAGAGCGGTGTATTTTGTTAGCAGCGTCGTCTTCAAGGTTCTTTTTTTTTTGTAATAAAGACATATTCTGTCATTTTCAAACGACCAAAGTGTGTATTCGGTTTCCTCGTTTCATAAAATGTATCGTTTGATACGTATAATGCTTTAAAACTGGTTTTTTTTTAACCTCAGAAGAGATATCAACATTTACCTCAGCGAATGTCAATCGCGGTGTCAGTATTTGATGAACTTATAAAGACTTCGGTGACTTATAAGTGTGACAGGCATGTGATTCTTCCCAGAAGAATGAGTGGTCGCATTAGCTTGTACGACTTAAAATGAGCGAGTTTTGTTTTGACGTTTGGGCCAGTTTTACATGTTGTATCCCTAAGGAATGAAACGACGTTTTCCTGGCTTACAATTTTATTTGAAGTCCCACATGCCTCGAAATACACTCACTTATATATAATTGAACGGTGAATCCGAAAATGTAAGTGAAATTGCCTTGTTTTTTTTAACATTATCTTCTATATATTCTAAATATATATCAGTGCAGTGTCTGTCTTGTGTTGTCTTGTCTTGTGTTGTCACTGAACTACTCCCTCAAACTTTTGTGAAATCGTACTATTCCAGCTTGACCCACGGCGGGAGTATGCGCTCTACTGAGTGGCGTTCTAGTTTAAATAAGTGTTACAGGGTACTCGTGTTGAAACCGTTCACATCAACTCGATCTGTATCCATGGAAATCTGATAGCAGTTCGATACATTAATAATTAGATCTTACAGGAAAATGTGCTGCCTACCCTTCAAAAACATGGTCCAGGAATCATCTTCTTGTGTGATAATGCTCCTACCACATGGACTTTCAAACAAGGAGTGCTCGAGTCAATGCCAATGTTAATGTCCTGACACCCTGGCCTGCCATTCCACCTCATTTAAATCCAATTTAACATCTCTGGGATATCATTGATCATCATATTCGAACCTTGACAAGACAGCCACAGACTCTTGATGAGCTAAAAGAGGAGCTGGTTTGTGGGTGCAATTCCATTCCCCAGGCTCAGATTTGAGGTATCATATGGTGAATGTGACCACGGTGAAATGCAGTGGTTGCTGCCAAAGGTGGACATACCAGGTGTTGAGATTGTTACTTCCTCATAGAATTCCCATGTGAAAATATTTGCATTAGATGATTAAGTCACAATTAAATGGATATGTAATTATTCAGCATTTATCTCTGTTAGAGCTTTGGACCTCATCTGTGTCCCATTATGTCATGTAAATTAAATCACGTGTTTGGTTATTTATGGTGGAGAGTGCATGATGCAATTAGTTTGCTGTTTTGTTGATCATAAATAACAAATGGAAATAAGATTTTAACAATAAAAAAAAAAACTTGAAATTCACTACTTTAGACAAGGGGAAATATCGCACAATCTGGAGAATAGCCTGTAGTGTGGTTAGTAGAGGGTATAGTGAGCTGCTTGAGTTGGAAACATTGAATTTGGAGGCAAAACAAATAAATAAATAAATAAATAAATAAAGGGAAAAAGGTATGCTGTCGAGCTGCTCCCCTAGTCCACCTATCACTTGAACAGTTCGGAACATATGAGGAGACTCCAGCCACAGAACTTACCAACAACATCAGGTCTTTCAATACTGAAAACAGGTGAGATTGCTCAAATTTCCATCACAATTGGTGAAGAGTTCCGTTACTCTGAAGGACTGACACAATATGAGCCACATGGAGAGCTCCCAGATTAGAATACTCCCAGGAGTACCATGGGCTGAAGAGTGAAGCTAAGCTGAATACCAGATTGAATGAATCAATGACCAAGAGGAAATTGATTCGATATGATTATTGAAATAATTATCATCTATATTACATATATTTTCCCCGTATTTAATAGCACATAGACGTTTCTGGTTTGCTTACTGTACATGCAATATTGATGCTTTGGAAGATATCGAGTTCCACAAAAATTACATCTCCCCAAGATTGCATATTTTTAAGACGGTCATAGAAACTGCATCGGCAGCACGGATGCTCTGTAAGTAGAGTATGGTACAGGTTTGGTTGTTGTTGTTATTGTTGTTGTGTAGCACCGGAACGTTCTCTCGAACAAGCCGTGGCACGGAGACAGTCGATCGATCTCCTAGGAGCAACCCAGAGATCCCCCACATCCAGTATGGTCAGGAAGTCAAGTTAGACAGAAAGAATCAGAGACAAGAGGGAAAATGGCCGGTCCATGGGGGACTGATCGGTATTCTGACCATGCCCTGACGAATCCGGACAGCAGGGAAGAAAGGGGAAGATTTAATCCCCCGACTTGTGTTGGAGGGTACAACCATCGCGAAGAGGCATCCCCAATATTTACAGGTTTGGTTATTGTACAAGGTGCCGCCAAAGCATTGAATCCGTATTAATGTCATCTTGTGATCAATATTGATTTTTGCATTTCATTCTTATTTGGAAAAGCAACATTAAGCAGCACCTGGAACTTAATGTATTTCCAAATAATGTCTGTCAAAGCAATCATGTCTGTTTGTGAGTTGCTGATTGGCTGTCAAATGCAAACTCAAGTTGTGTGCACTTCACAGCCAATTAAGTGTGTTCCTTTAATACAGGCTGGCCAAAAAGTCTGTTCGCTGAGATTACCGCATTTATTTTCAACAAAACAAGGAGAAAAATACATAAAACGTCATAGACTTCGTGGTTTTAGGATGCTCTGATACTAAAACAGGATAAAAAAAAGTAATTTTGCTGTAGAGTTAAAGGCCACCAGTCGGCACCCTTTGGTCGGATTACAAAACAAAATCTTCTGCATATGTATACTCTCATGTAATGTCTTTGTACCAAGTTTGAACATAATTAGTCCATGCATGTCCGATAAATGGTTGGGGACACTTTTAAGTAACAAAATGGCCGCCAATCGGCCATCTTGGATCTGATCTCGAAACCAAATGACGTGCATAGGTAAGCCATCATTCGTTATCTGTGTGCCACGTTTGAACACCGGCAAATGCATGTCCGAGAAATGGTTGATGTGTTCGATACTGGCTTTTTTTGCAACTGAAATGTCCGCCAGTCGACCAGTCGGCCATGTTTGATCAGATCGCAAAGTAAAGTGAGGTACTCGTGTATCGTGTTAGTATGAAAAAAAATCGGTCTATACATCTCCGAGATATGGTTGCAGACGCCTGGATGGACAGACGGATGGACAAGATTCAATCCATAAGAGTAAGTCCAAGGGGGCTAACAATTGTACATTAAACACGAGACAATCTTGGCAAAGCTTTGTTTATTTACAGCAAACTTTCATTCGTCAAAATGTGTGAAAATGGATGAAAAGTACACATACATGTAAACTATCCATGTAAACGATCCATGTAAACTATACATGTAAACTATCCATTTAAACTATCCATTTAAACTATCCATTTAAACTATACATGTAAACTATCCATGTAAAATACACATGTAAACTATCCATGTAAACTATCCATGTAAACTATCCATGTAAAATACACATGTAAACTATCCATGTAAACTATCTATGCAGACTATACATGTAAACTATACATGTAAACTATCCATGTAAACGATCCATGCAAACTATCCAAGCAAACTATCGTTTTTGAGCTACTCTTTATCGTGGAATTGTCTTTGGCAATTGTTTCAAAAACAAGTGAATCCACTTGGATTCCGCCCAGGTTGGCACATGGAAATTATGATGTAGCATAATTATCATCTCGGGTCAAGATTTGAAATTATGCCATGGTTTTTGTAAAATTGCTACTAGTATTCACATTATGTACTTTTCTTTTGATTTAAACATCCATAAATACAAAACAAATAGTTTTGTAATCTTAAAAATTTATTAAATGTACAAAATTCCTATCCTATAACATATATATCCTATAACCTATCCTATATATATCCTATATCATATAACATATATCCTATATATCCTATAACATAACATATAACAAATATATCCTATATTATGTACTAGCGAGCGGCCGCGTACCAGCCAAAGGGGTAGCCCATGGTTAGCCTAAATATAGATTTGATGACGTCATGTTTACACATCTGAGCGACAGAAACTGTCTACACATCTGAGCGACAGAAACGTCTACACTGTTGGAGCTTCACTTTTGGAGAGACAGAAATTCTGGGTCATTTGGGTCCTCTGGGTCATTTGGGTCATTTGGGTCCTCTGGGTCATTTGGGTCCTCTGTGTCATTTGGGTCCTCTGGGTCATTTGGGTCCTCTGGGTCATTTGGGTCCTCTGGGTCATTTGGGTCCTCTGGGTCATTTGGGTCATTTGGGTCCTCTGGGTCATTTGGGTCCTCTGGGTCATTTGGGTCATTTGGGTCATTTGGGTCCTCTGGGTCATTTGGGTCCTCTGGGTCATTTGGGTCCTCTGGGTCATTTGGGTCCTCTGGGTCATTTGGGTCCTCTGGGTCATTTGGGTCCTCTGGGTCATTTGGGTCCTCTGGGTCATTTGGGTCATCTGGGTCCTCTGGGTCATTTGGGTCATTTGGGTCATTTGGGTCCTCTGGGTCATTTGGGTCCTCTGGGTCATTTGGGTCCTCTGGGTCATTTGGGTCCTCTGGGTCATTTGGGTCCTCTGGGTCATTTGGGTCCTCTGGGTCATTTGGGTCCTCTGGGTCATTTGGGTCCTCTGGGTCATTTGGGTCCTCTGGGTCATTTGGGTCATTTGGGTCCTCTGGGTCCTCTGGGTCATTTAGGTCCTCTGGGTCATTTGGGTCCTCTGGGTCATTTGGGTCCTCTGGGTCATTTGGGTCCTCTGGGTCATTTGGGTCCTCTGGGTCATTTGGGTCCTCTGGGTCATTTGGGTCCTCTGGGTCATTTGGGTCCTCTGGGTCATTTGGGTCCTCTGGGTCATTTGGGTCATTTGGGTCCTCTGGGTCATTTGGGTCATTTGGGTCCTCTGGGTCATTTGGGTCCTCTGGGTCATTTGGGTCCTCTGGGTCATTTGGGTCCTCTGGATCATTTGGGTCCTCTGGGTCATTTGGGTCCTCTGGGTCATTTGGGTCCTCTGGGTCATTTGGGTCCTCTGGGTCATTTGGGTCCTCTGGGTCATTTGGGTCCTCTGGGTCATTTGGGTCCTCTGGGTCATTTGGGTCATTTGGGTCATTTGGGTCATTTGGGTCCTCTGGGTCATTTGGGTCCTCTGGGTCATTTGGGTCCTCTGGGTCATTTGGGTCCTCTGGGTCATTTGGGTCCTCTGGGTCATTTGGGTCCTCTGGGTCATTTGGGTCCTCTGGGTCATTTGGGTCCTATATTCCTATCCTATAACATATATATCCTATAACCTATCCTATATATATCCTATATCATATAACATATATCCTATATATCCTATAACATAACATATAACAAATATATCCTATATTATGTACTAGCGAGCGGCCGCGTACCAGCCAAAGGGGTAGCCCATGGTTAGCCTAAATATAGATTTGATGACGTCATGTTTACACATCTGAGCGACAGAAACTGTCTACACATCTGAGCGACAGAAACGTCTACACTGTTGGAGCTTCACTTTTGGAGAGACAGAAATTCCCAGGCAAACGCTATAACGCACCAGGTTTACAACCTGTGCGTTAATAAAATATTTAACACAGCGTCATAAGGTAAAACATAAAATGGACTCCATACGGCGTATATTACAATTATACGCATCAACCTGCAACACCGATATCCATCTTTTTAAAATTGTACTCACCAAGTGACACTTTGTGGTCTTTGGTTCCATGGATGTCATGACTTAGAAGCGATTACACTCACAAACACTTGTCGGAGATGAGTTCCATCTGGTGCAGGAATCTTCAGGTATCGACGCTTCTTCCACTAAAACCCCATGACGTCTTTCCTTTTGGGTGAAGCACCTCTCAAGAAGCACAGTGTTGTGAAAAGAGTTTTGCCGACAAGATCCCTTTATATTTGCATGTTTTTTGGCATGATTTCTGCCAAAATATTAGAGGAGGAAAACATTGTGCATCAATGCAGCATGATGGATTGCTCTCTTGCTGACGACTTATTTGAAATGCAAATACTCACAAACATGAAACAGATTGAAGCAATTTAACCCAACGATGGCCGACCTTCCCTCCACGGAATTCTTATCCGTTAAAAAGGAACACAATTCCCATTTCCATTTTTCTGCTCACGCCTTTCTGGTGTTCAACATCTTACTTCACTTTTGCAGATAGGATTTACCCATAGGAATAAGCACTTTATTTATTTGAGAAGAAACGCTGTGTGGTTTCAAACCTCACACATGAATAATTAAGACTGCATGCATCATTTTTGGGGTGTTATCATAACCTGCTCAGAGGCATTTCTGATGGGAATTAGGATTTCGTTATAAATTGCAACACTCCTTCTGCACAAGCACGATGGTGCATCACAAAGCATGCCATCTGTTTGTGTCGTTGCTAAGCAACCTGCCCTGATTGTTTGCAGTTGGTTTTGCCGCGAGACCTTTTCAAGATGACATGGAGAACCTCCAGGGTAGGGGAGGGATATGGGGGTTTATTAGCACGATTCCACACTGCGGATTCCATGACACTGCGTATTAAAGCTTATTTCACACCATTATAAGCCGAGGACAGGAGACTAATTGATCATGGAGAACAGCAAGGTGGTAGTGGCTTTGGAGGCCTGCTTGGAGATATGATCTGCCCATGGCAGGCTGTAGCTGATAAGCTCAAAAACTCCAGTGAAAACCTCTCCCAGAGGTGGCCCCAGAAATAAATGGAAAGATTTGTCCTGCAATTCTTACAGAGGATAAAGTGAGGACATGACTCTTTCTTGCACTAAAAACATGTTCCTGGGAGATTAGCAATTACTTGTTTTTTTCCAGATCATCAGAGCTGATGCTGCTGCAGCCTGCCTGATAGAATCTGGGGAACTACCTCTCACAAAATGGAGTCATCTTCAAAGTGATTTGTATTTCCTAGTGATGAAGACAAGCCATTGATATGATATATATCAAAACCAATATTGGTCCCAGAACACGACCTTGAGGGACATCAGCAATAGAGGGGTAGTATTCAGTCCAAAACAACATTTGCTTGTGAGCAAGCAGAAAAATCTGATACGCAGTCCAAGAGGGAATCCTAAAATCATGGCGCCGTCAATTATTGCATGAGAGATGTCAGGTGAGATAGCTGCCCTGAGTTCTTGTTTAAGAATGAAAGCATCCATCCATTGTTGATGTGGAAGAAGCATCATGCCCTCGGTGGAATGACCTGAGAGAAAGCCAAACTGATAGGAAGAGATCACAAAGTGAGTAAACTAAGAGTTCGTCAGGTTCACTATGTTTTTTCGTTCAAAATTTTTGGAGATTAGCAAAACTATACATTTTTGGAATACTCAGAGCATGAGGAATCCAAAAATTAATGTTGGCATTTGCGTAGACACCTGCATGGCCGCCATTTTGGATTTTCAAAATGGCCACCATAAAATACATAATTTGCACTATCTCGGCTTCTAGTCAACCTAGAGACTTATTTAAATATGCTAATCCTATGTTTTCTGGGTCAAGGAAACCATTGGTGGGATCATTAGCCTTCTAATCCTAACACTTGCTTCACTTTTAGGACTTTCCAGATGACACTCAGGACAGTGATGAAGATCTGTAAAAGCATATTCCTGAACGGTATAGACCTAGTAGATCCTGTGTATAGGACTTATAGTTCAATCTGATACTAACAAGGCTGCTTTCTTGCTTTATAAACCCATACCTATAACTTGAAAGGACTTGCAATATCATGTATTATGTAATACAGTTATATCACAAATATAAAGACAATGGTTTTCAATTACTTTTGTTTGTTGCTTTTCTATAATCCTGAGCACTATTTTGAGGCCTTTGTTGGATTCCTTGACCCAGAAAACATAGGATTAGCATATTTAATTAAGTCTCTAGGTTGACTAGAAGCCGAGATAGCGCAAATTATGTATTTTATGGTGGCCATTTTGAAAATCCAAAATGGCGGCCATGCAGGTGTCTGTGCAATTGCCAACATTAATTTTCGGATTCTCCATGCTCTGAATATTCCAAAAATGTACAGGTTTGCTAATCCCAAAATTTTGAACGAAATTATATTTGTTAACATAGTGAACCTGACTGAGTGTTGAGGTCTGCTGAAATTAATGATTTCATTACTCTTATTATTATGGAGATAAATCTCATTCTTCCCTCTAGAAATTATTGGAATCTTACGTGATATGGCCGAATCTGAAGAGCTGTTGCTCTGACATCGCATGTACGTCAGTGGTCACTCTGTTTTCCACCATCTATTCTCCAACATTGCTCCATTTGACCTCCCACCATCCTCAGTACCTTATCGCAGACCTCCGACCATCCCCAGCTACTCCAGGACGTAAGCATTCTTCCCATAACCCCCCCTGATTAAACTTCCAAAAATCTAGGATAACTGCACACTTCAACTTTTTTTTTCCTGACTTCCCCCGCATATGGAACCGCCTTCCAGAGGCTGTTCTGTCTCGCTCTTCCCCTCTCCCCCCCCCCCCCCCCAAAGACTTCAAGCAAGCAATACACTGAGACCTCTTGACATCCCCAATCCTGTCCCATAATCTTTATTTCTCCCATTAAACTTTCCACACTCAACCATTTTACTTGCTGGTTTCAATTTCCTGCCCTCCTTCCACTCTTATTTTCCTTTTAATATGGTTTGTTCACTTCCTCAGGTTAGCCATCCCCCATATATACTCATGATCATTTCTACCATTGCTTCTCCTTCTCAAGTGCACATCTTCCTTTCGAAGACTTTCAGTCCTCTTATTGCCCTGTTTGAGCATATATCCAGCTTGTTCAACCCATGTGTCCTCCTTCCTATCCTCTTGCTCTCTTATTCTTCACTTCACCCATTCTTCCTGCATATGTCCCTCTGTTGTGGTGTCCATCTACCCTACTGTTGGTGTTTTTCCTCACTTTCCACTGTGTTCTACTTCTAGCTGTTCTTTTTCCATTCTGTTCTGTGTTCTAGCTCTTATTCTTCTTCTTTTGTATTCTTCTGTTCATTCTATTGAGTACCAGTTAACTGGTAATTCCCTGTGTGTCGCAAGAGGCGACTAACAGGGTTGGTGGCAGGAAGGGCATCCGGCCATAAAACATTGCTTCAAAAAGGGGACCACTGTGCCCACTCTTCCCTGCTCTGCGGGGAAGAAATGGCCTCTAAAGGTGGTTCTTATTCCTCTTCTTCTTCTTCTTCTGTATTCTAGCTCTTCCATGAGCCTCAACTTGGTATACCAAAAATAAAAAGTGAAAACTTCTAAATTTGCCATGTAATTTGGCTTATCTGCTTTAATAACTAGAGAGTTCATAGAACACCTTACCCCCATGCCGTCTTGAGAAAAAGGAAACTGGAAGGGTCTTTTCAACTCTTGCTTTCCGGTTGATCGCTGAATTAACGCCAGGGGGGTTGACTCAGCCTGTCATCCTTTCGAGGTCGGCAAATTGAGTACCAGTTCACTGGTAATTCCCTGTGTGTCGCAAGAGGCGACCAACAGGGTTGGCGGCAGGAAGGGCATCTGGCGGTGAAACTGCTTCAAAAAGGGGACCACGGTGCCCGAAAAAGGCCAACCCCTGCTCTGCGGGGAAAAATAGCCTCCAAAGGCGGTTCCTTTTTTCCTTTCCTTTCCGAGCTTGATCTACATTAGCTTTGTTCGTGAAGTTTGAATATCAGGCGTGATAGCAACCATACGGAGCCAATGCGTCAAACAATGCAGTGCTGAACCTTCTACCAACTCTTTTTGGAGAAACTGACGATTTCACTGATTTCTGACGCTTGGCGAATTTGATTGGTTGAGACAGCATAACATTTTGCCCAAGTACTGCTAAACTGGATGTTGTGGAAGTGCAAACATGGCGACAAACAACATACAATTCAATTTTAATCAAATAAAAGTTTAAGAGTCTACAGAAAAAAAACTGATTGAATTGGAAGTTTACCGCAGCTCTTTTTTTACCTTTTTTACATCACATTTTACATCACATCACTTTACCCTCTTTTACATCACATTATTTAACACATTAAATTTGTTATTCATACCTGTTGTTTGTATCCTTTATGACATCCTATTTGGAATGATTTTTAGGTCATCTCAAATCGATCTCGAAGAAATTACCTGATGAAATGGATCGTGATGTCCGGATGTCCGTCCGTCTATCCAGTCGTCTGGTAACCTTTTGCTATTTTTGCTACTCCTCCCTGATCACCTATCTGATTGTTGTCAAACTTGACACATGGATACAAGACAGTAGTCTGTACAATCGCTCTGGCTTCAAATTTTCAACTTCAGATAATGGGGTTTCCCAGGGGGAGGGGGGATTGTCTCCTTAAACTTTGGATCCCTACTCATCCCTTATTTACCAACCGATTGCTATGAAACCCGATACATCCCTTCTACTCGATGGTCCGCAGGATCGCTCAGTCTTAGACTTTTCCATTTTGGATCAGGGGGACTCACAGGGGATCAGGGGTGCAGGGGTTCCCCCCAAATCAGCAGAGGTCTGAACTACAACCTCAAGACATGACAGTCAGCCCACTCAGGGCTATTTTCAATTTTGGTTGACTACCAGACAGGCAGACAGACTGAAGCAATTGCTATACCGGGAGTGCGCATGCGCACTCAAGACGAGACGCCGTACAACTTGTCAAATTCAGATCTAAAGTACTGCTAAACTGCTCGTGTCCCGATTCATGTTCCTATTTGTATTACTAGCAACAGTACCTGCCCCACGGGCGGAGGGAGCTTCAATTGGGAGGCCCAACTGAAAAGGCAAAATATCTGAAATTGAAAGCTTTTATTTTAAACGATTTATATAAACATCCGCTAAATCATATCACACGCAAATCATCAAAATCTAAACAGTATTTCGAGAATTTCAATAAAAGCCACATCACTGTTCATATCGGCAAATATTATCCCATCGTGTTTGGAAAAACTGGAAAATTGGAAATTGGAAAAATTGGAAAAACAACAAGTACAGATACATTCAAAGTACACCGCCCCCATGCCAAATAATTAAATATCCTACAGCGCGGCATTGCCGGGGCGCCTCCGGCGACCGGCAATACCGCAATGCAGCTCATAGAGACTGCATTGGGAAGGAGAGGTGTACGCTAATTGATTGATTAATTGAATAATTAAAATCAATAAAAGATTATCACAAAATATTTTCTTAATCAATTGGCTAATAGCATAACTAAACCACTAGTGCTTCATCCGAACATGTATCTTTTAGAAATGTAATTAAATAAGTCATTAATAAAAAATTAAATAATTAATTGATTAATCAATAAATAATTAATCAATTAATCAATAAATAATTAATCGATTAAATGATTAATCAATAAATCAAAAATATCCTTGATAGCCACATCACTTGGTCACTGTCATGTCCAAATATTAGCTTCCCAGCTCAAAAGGTGCCTGAGATATTGGCCAAATGAGAGAAAATAAATAAATGATTAATAATGAAAATAAATAAATAATAATCATTAAAAAACTAAATTATTAATCAATTCGGTCATAGAACACATAAACCACCACGGTGCAATGCCGCAATGCCGCGCTGTAGGATATTTAATTATTTGGCATGGGGGCGGTGTACTTTGAATGTATCTGTACTTGTTGTTTTTCCAATTTCATCAGAATCTGTAACTTTAAAAAAAAATTTTTTATTCATTAATCGAATAATTAAATAATTAATCGATTAATTGATTAATTGATTAATTAATAAATCAAAAATAGCCTTTGCCGCCAAATCACCTGGTCATTGGCATGTCCAAATATCAGCTTCCTAACTCAAAAGGTGCCTGAGTCAATGGTCAGAAGAGAAAGGAAATTTGATTAATTATATACGCACCAGTTCACTGCATTCATACGCGTACTGCGTTCACTGCGTATATACTGCATTATATACGCATTCATACGCACCAGTTGAGTACCAGTTCACTGGTAATTCCCTGCTTGTCGTTAAAGGCGGCAAAAAGGGTTGGCGTCAGGAAGGGCATCCGGCCGTAAAACATTGCTTCAAAAAGGGGACCAAAAAACAACAACAACCATGGTTCCCGAAAAAGGCCAACCTTTTGGCCAAAAGGCCAAAGGCCAAAAGGCCGCTTTGCGGGGAAAAATTGCCTCTAAAGGTGGTTTTTTTTTATTTTTTATATATGCACTTAATTAATCGCTAATAATTAAATAACTCCTCAATTAATTGATTAATCAAAAAAACAAAAAATACCGTTTTTGATAAAGGACTTGCTCACTATTGTGCCGAAATTTCAGCTTCCTAGCTCAAAGGATGGCTGAGATATCGCCCGGACAAACAAACAAACAAACAAACAACCAGAGTGAAAACTGAGTACTCCCTTTCAGCGTGCGTCACTGCCGAGCCCCCTTCAGTGCCCGGCAATGACGATTTGCAATGCCTGGAGATGGCATAGGAAAGGTGCGGTGTACAATATAGCCTATTTTACTCAAGGGTATCCCAGGATTACCCACCCAAAATTTCGTTGCGTTCAGTTCAGCCGTTTTTGCGGTACCTGGGAACAGACAGACAGACAGACATTTGGTGAATTATAGTAAGATCGTGTTCAAAATATGGAAATTCAAAATTTAAGTAGTTCCTTGATCATCAACTGACGTCTGTCAATCAGACAGTAAACCAATTGCTTAACCGCACTTTGCACTTCACGCATGGGGTAAACATCCTCTGTTCTGCATTAGTTTCATTCACACTTCAGTGATGTTAGGACTTTGGTAATTATGATTGCATGCTACATGTTCACAAGACAGCCTAAATACTGTACACATCCTTTCAGGTAAACTAACTTTTAAAAGGTCAGGTGAGGAGATGAAAACATTCTGCAGGTTTTTAAAACCCAAGCTATTATTATCCCATTCCATGACAGGCAAGCAGCAGCGACATCACCCTCTGCTGATGTAGAATTTATTAAATACTGGTTTGACAAATGCAACATGTCTTACAATCATGGACAATCTATCTCACCCTGGAACTCTGTTGTGATCATTATGTGAACCATCTATTTCCATGATCATCCACTGGAAGAGTTTCAATGGTCTGAACTGTGAGGCCTCACCATGAGCCATAACCTCTCCTGTGCTGAACCAATAGCAAAGCTGTCTTCCAACACCTGTGCCTCCTCTGTCATCCATGTGATTCCTTCATAAATCATAACTACTCAGCCTTGAGTTCCTTTGTCTGTACATCAATGAAGTACTGTTCTCATACATGGGATGGCCTGTCTCTCCTGGATTCTGTTTGTGTATTTTTTCCCAGCTCTCCTCTGGAGTAGCTCCCTCCATTCTCTAAGCTCCCCAAGCCTCCCCAGCTCCTACAGGAGACACACATTCTTCCAGTAACTCCCTCTGGGTTACATTCCCAAAACTTAGGCTTACTGCCAATTTTCACTCTTTTGTTCCTTTTTTCTTAGGTTTTTTGGAACCGCTTACCCGAGGCTGTTAAATCTCACTCTTGCCTCCAGGGTTTCAAGCATGCAATGCATCATCATCTCTTGTCATCCCAGATTCCTTCCTGTGCTGGAATCTTTTAAACCCCATTAACCCTATCTAAGCCAACTCATTTACAGGTTACTGTAGTGTATTTCCCCCTCCTCTACCTATCCCCTTTTCCTGTCTGCATTCCATTAGTTGTTCAGTCCAACAGCAGAATCATTGTCAGTCTTTTCCTTTATACCTCCACTACCAAAGGTGGATGGAAGTTATGTTTTCACCGCTGTCGGTCTGTTTGTAACTTGGCCAAAAAAAAAAAAAAAAATTGCAAGTATGTTGATCACTCCGGGTTGTGTGTTTGTGTGTGTTTGTCTGTCCGCTCACTTATACTTGCCTACAGGTCACAATTTGAGACCGATCTTCACGAAACTTCACCAACTAGTAGAGTTCGTGGTCCGACAAAATGCTATATATTTTTTAGGTCAAAAGGCCAAAAGTTCAACATAGGCCAAAGGTCAACCACTTTTTCACATTTCTAAAATCCTCAATTTTCATCCGATTGATTTAAAATTTCAATGGGATTTACATATCAGTTAACTGAATTCAACCAACAACTATTTTTGAGATCAGCATAGGCCAAAAGGTCAAAATAGGCCAAAGGTCAACCACTTTTTTCAAATTTCTAAAAGCCTCAATTTTCATCCGATTGACTTGAAATTTGAATAGGATTTTCAGGTCAGCTGACTCAATTCAACCACCAACTATTTGTGAGGTCAAAAGGATGCTCTACTGAGTGCCATTCTGCTTTGTTCTCTTTTTCCAAGTGTCGCTCGATGAGTGATTTTTCATTTGTTACTAGCGAAATCGAAGATTTTTCAACTATATTTGTCGGTTGCATTTGTGGTTCTGTCTGTTTGTTTGTTTGTCTGTCTGTTTGTTTGTCACCGGCCTACAGGTCACAATTATTCTAAATCGATCGTCACGAAACTTCACCAAGTTGTATAAGTCGTCCCAATTGAGAAGCCTATTGTTTTTGGGGTCAAAGGGTCAAAAGGTCAAAATAGGCCAAAGGTCACCAACTTTGCCAAATTTCTAAAATCCTCAATTTTCATCCGATTGACTTGAAATTTGAAGAGGACTTGCACATCTGGTCACTGAATGCAACCACTAAGTATATTTTGGGTCAACATTGGCCAAAAGGTCAACATAGGCCAAATTTCTAAAATCCTCAATTTTCATCCGATTGACTTGAAATTTGAAGAGGACTTGCATATCTGGTCACTGAATTCAACCACCAAGTATATTTGAGGTCAACATAGGCCAAAAAGTCACCAACTTTGCCATATTTCTAAAATACTCAATTTTCATCAAATTGACTTGAAATTTGAAAAGCACTTGCATATCTGTTCATTGAATTCAACTACAGAGTATTTTTTAGGTCAACATAGGCCAAAAGGTCAACATAGGCCGAATTTCTCAAATCCTCAATTTTCATCCAATTGACTGGAAATTTGAAGAGCATTTGCATATCTGGTCACTGAATTCAACCACAAATTATATTTTAGGTGAACACCAGCCAAAAGGTCAACATAGGCCAAATTTCTAAAATCATCAATTTTCATCCGATTGACTTGAAATTCTAAGAGGATTTGCATATATGGTCACTGAATTCAACCACCAGCCATTTTTGAGGTCAACATAGGCCAAAAGGTCAACATAGGCCAATTTTTTTAAATCCTCAATTTTCATCTGATTTACTTGAAAATTGCACAGCATTTGCACATTGAGTCACTATAGAGGGAAACTAGATCTTTTTGAGGTCAAAAGGCCAAAGGTCAACCTTGCAAAATCATCATTTTTCATCTGAAAAATCGTCACTTTTCTTCCTATTGACCCGAGCTTTGATCAAGATTGTCAATTTTAATCTTGATGAAATGGACAATTTGCTGGATCAATGGAATTTTTTTTTCTCGCAAGTATCGTGCTCCGCATGACGTCTTCTTGTTTGTTTGTCTGTCTGTCTTTGAACAAAATATCTCAAAAAGTTGTGGATGGATTTGGACGAAACCTGGTGGAGAGGTGGTGTGTGTGACAAGGACTAATCAATTCGATTTTGGTGAAGATCTGAATATGGATTGGGACATGATAATTATTTAATTTTTAAGTGATTCTTCGCCATTGAGGGATCAGGTGAAAAGCGATATATAACATGATATTTAAAAAAGTTATGGATGACTTATGACTAAACTAGGTGCATGAGTTGGTTAGGTGACAAAAACAAGCTGATTGGATTTTGTTTCAGGTCCGAATCCAGATCCGGTTTATCAGTGGGATACAAAACAAACTGTTCAGCCTGGTGGAGGTATGCTCTCTACCGAGTGCCATTCTTGTTTACCTTTCTGTCATCTTATTCTTTCATGATCCTCAATCTTTTTTCATGAATGATGCGTTTGACCGAGACATGTTCCATGTGTGAAGAGAGTAAGTCTGAAATGTACTAAAGGAAGACTCACTTGACCATAGCTGACCTTTGATACAGGCCTGGTCTCACACCTTGTTGAAATCCCCAGATATATCCATACCGTGAATTACTAGTCAACAACCAAAACATATCAAAAGCTGAATGGCCTGGGCAAAAGCCAAAACTGGTTGTTGGAAAAAGGATCATTTAAAAAAGCTAACTCAGATGCAATGATTGATTCCCTAACTTTGCTGATGACAGGCACAGGGCATTCTGGTATGTAATTAACTGAGTCAGTTCACTTCCTTTTTGTAAATTGGTCTGTCAAGGGTAATTTCTCCATGCAGTAGATAGATATATATATATATATAAATAACCACCTTTAGAGGCCATTTTTCCCCGCAAAGCGGGGGTTGGCCTTTTTCGGGAACCGTGGTTGTTGTTGTTGTTGTTTTTTTGGTCCCTCTTTGTGAAGCAATGTTTTACGGCCGGATGCCCTTCCTGACGCCAACCCTTTTTGCCGCCTTTAACGACAAACAGGGAATTACCAGTGAACTGGTACTCAATTAGCCGACCTCGGAAGGATGACAGGCTGAGTCAACCCCCCTGGCGTTAATTCAGCGATCGACCGGGATTCGAACCCAGGATCCTAGGATCCTAGGATCCTAAGCCGGCACCCTAGCCGCTAGCCCAACACCAGGGTTTGTATCTATCTATGCAGTAGATAGATGAATGAGGGAAATTATTTGTTGGAGAGAAAACATAGAGGGGTCTATCAGAGCAACATTTTAAGACCAGTGTGACGGTCGTCATTGACGGTCATCATTTGATAAAGGAAATCCCATCTTTGGGAATGGAAATTACCCAAAAGCAGCCTGTAGGTTAAGGGAGGTCATATTGAGGTGCTTGATTGGAAACATTGGCTTTGGATGTAAAGATGAAGTTTAGGTGCTCAACTTTGTCTCAAGCTGTTCCGCAAGTCATACAAGCAAGTGTGAGCAAGCAATATACAGGGTGTTTCAAAAGTAACGGTGCATTGAACGAACAACGTGTTTCATTGGTTTGTTAATCTTAAAGTTAAAATGTATACCTGTTTACTTGCAGGTATCATTGACTCGCTCAAGTGAGACACCCACCAGGTGACAATAAATAGTTTTGTCTGAAAGACTTCTTTTTGCACAAGAGGTGTTAAGTTTCTACTGCTCCGTTTCTTTTGAAACACCCTGTATGTGGAGGAGACTCCAGCCACTCTACACCATCAGGTCATCATTGTTGGAGAAAGATCAGCTAGCTCAATTGTTCATCATAATTGCTGATTGGCAATGATGCACAAAAGGACTGACACAATGTGAGCCCTTTGCAGAGCTTCCAAGTTAGATATGGTGGGATAAGACGTCCAGGACAAGAAGGTGATTTATTTGGCAGCCACAGTTTCTCCACATCGCTTAATGTGGAAGGGCTGAAGAATGCATGAAAGCCGGATATGAGAGCAATTGAAACTCTGACAAGAAGTAATTGATTTGATATATTGTCATTCCTCGCTATACGAACTAGATGCGTTCTCTGAAAGTAGTGTGTATAGCGAAAATGCATATAGTGAAAAATATTTTCCCATAGACATTGCATTATACAGGGTGAGTCCAAAGTAGCGCCAGATTTCTGTTTATATATATATATATATATATATATATATATATATATATATATATATATATATATATATTTCTGTCAGTTGATTGTTTGTTTGACATTTGTATTATAGTGTACAAGAAGGTATAAATAAATGAATGACATGTTTATCTTTATCAGCTTTCGAAAGTTTATCAGCTTTCGGCTTGATGAAAACTTTCCCGGAAAGTGGATCAGCCGCCGCGGTCCGATCGAGTGGCCGGCACGCTCCCCAGACCTTACACCTCCAGATTTCTTTCTTTGGGGGCTCATGAAAGACCTTGTTTATCGTGAAAAGCCTCGTACCATTCAGGAATTGAAGGCTCAAATCACTGCAAAGTTTGAGGAAATTGATATTGAACTCTGGAAGCGTGTGTGCCACTCTGTGCCTGCTCGGCTGCAATTGTGCATCGATCACGAGGGAGGGCACTTTGAAAATTGCAAGTAAAACAGCTTGGTACACTTCTGTAATAATTTTTCCCCGAAAAAATGGTCAGATAAACATGTCATTCATTTATTTATACCTTCTTGTACACTGTAATACAAATGTCAAACAAACAATCAACTGACAGAAATCATCATGTCGCCCCCACCGTTACGGCGTTGGTGTTCAATTATTGTGAACCCGCTTGTGGCTATACAGTCCGAGTGCCGATTTGCATCGGCGTCCACAAGTTGTACAAATCCATTTAGAGTCAGCAGGCACCGGTTGCCTCTCGCGTTCCTTACGCTTTCTGCGGACTTCTTTGGCGGCATCTATACGACCCTTTTCCGCGCAGTCACATCGTGTATGGATCAAGCTACGCCATTTCGGTCGATCATTGGACTGAGCTTGTAAATTGTCGAGCGGATTGTCACATTCTTTCAAACGTGCACGCAGTGTATCCTTGAAACGCAGTTTGGGCCGGCCCACTGATCTCTCTCCTTCGTGCAGTTCTCCCATAAAAATAAAACGTGGGATCCTGTCTGCGTCCATCCTCAACACATGGCCGACCCAATGGAGTTGGGCCTTTTGCAGGGTGCATGTGATGGATTGCATTTCAGCTCGCTCAAGTACTTCTGCATCCGGCACGAGATCGGACCAATGGATGCCTAGAATTTGTCGTAGGCATCGGGAGTGAAAGCCATTCAGTCTGCGAAGGTGGCATGCATAGCAATTCCAAGATTCGGCTCCATACAGGAGAGAGGGGATGACAACTGCTTTGTACACAGCCAATTTTGTGTACACTTTGAGCCCACGTTCTTTCCACAGAAATATATATATATATATATATATATATATATATATATATATATATTGTTACAGACGCGGCTTTAGATGTTATATTGACCGAGCGGTGGTGTATTTAACCGCGTCCGAACAGTTACTCCCCGATTAGAACCCGATTCCACCCAACGTTGACCAGATCGCCCCACAGATATTCAATCGGGAAATCTCTAAAGCGACCGAAAGAGAATGAAAAAGAAGAAGAAGAAGAATACGGAGGAAGAACAGATTTATTATACACACACAGCAATGGATGGAAGAAGCAGTAACACAGCGAATCGTTAACTTACACTATTCATTTTTACTTAGCCCCAAGACAACGAGCAGGACAGGACGTTCACACTTACACAGGGGATAATGCAGGCAGGTAGGGCTTGAGGTGGATTGCTTGAGAGAGAGGCAAAGTCGGGAGGCCGCAGCTCGCAATTCCTCGCGGTTTTGGCGGGAAACCCCTTCATCGCGTATCCGCTGCGGTAGACGCCACGCGCTGGTTCGGCACACCTGCTCCTCTTCTTATGGTGGAGCCGTCTCCCTCCTTTCAGCGCGTCTCTCCAAAGCTGGTTTCCTTGCCGAGTACCTCTCCTCCTTGGCTTGGAGCGTTTCGCATCTCACCGATCCTCTTGGTGCAGTCTCTTTGCTCATCTCCCAAGGCCTCTCAAGTCATCTCTCAAGGCCTCTGGTAAAGCAGTCCCTTACAGTCGCTTTTATCACCTCGGGCGAAATCAAGCCGCCGGCTCCGAGGGCACGCCTACCGGGTCGCTCACCGCGGTGTTGATTGGCTGTTAGGGCTGGTTCACTCCTTCCCTTTTATGACGAGGTGGAGACACGCCTTTCTTCCCCAACCCTACCTCGTGGCCAATGGTGGTTGAAGAAAACCGCCCAAAATGCGGAAGGCAATTGGAAGGGAGGTTTTTGGGGAAATTGGAAGGGCCTACGCTTATTTTGTTTGATACAATGCAAAGTCAATCTAGTGGGAAACACATATTTAGCCTACATGGAATAAGGAAATACACTATTTAAAAGATATATCGTGACCTGCGTGTAAGTTTCATGGAATTAACTAGGAGGCCGACTGCGACCATTATTTACATTAACAGGGTGTTACCGTACTTTTGTAACGTTCACATTGTAACGTTTCCACATTCGTTACACTGCACCCTCCTTTCTTCAGGCCCGTCCTCGGGCCTATTAAACTTTAACTTAGTGTGACACGTAGGTGTAATTCCCTCTACAATTAACCTGACCCTGAGTGTGACAATCTTAAAACACAAATAAGTATGTCCCCCTAATGCATTGCACCCTGTCTAACAGACTCAAGCCCACAGCTAACCGAATTACGGAATTATTCTCAAACTATACATTTACGGTGGGGAGCATTATTTACAATGACGTGATTTCTTATTTACAACGCAACCCAGGACCTGTGGTTTTTTTTTTCTTCTTTTTTTTAGGGAACAAGAGAAAGAAATTCCTGTTGGGAGGGAGGAGACAGCACGCATTGCATCGATGCACCAGTACCAATACCACCAAAGCACCCAAAAGCACCAAACACCACAAAGCACCAAAAGCACCACAAAGCACCAAAAGCACCACTCGGTGCGCAGTCACCATGGTTCATAATAAACACAACAAAACAACTGGTGGTGGTCTTCTCTTTCTCTGCTGGGCCGATGTTCTTCCCGACGTCTTCTGGCTTCATGCGGCCTATTTGGACATAATAAAAAGCACAACTTGTGTTCGTTTTTATTTAGGGCCTCAGGGGCCAACTAAGGGTGGTTCACCTGTTTGGCATAGGTGCCACCTTACCGAGGTCCGCAAGCAAGATTCCCTGGCCACTATGGCCGGTCTCCAACAGAGGTGCCCTGCCCCAGAACCTGGGGTCCATCAAGTGGTACTTGGCCGCAGAACAGCGGTCCATAAAGTGGTACATCAACGCAATGCATGCTGGTTCTGGGAATCTCGGGCGCACAATGGCCACCTCACGCACGCTCCCCTCGGCACCCAATGGCGCACAGGTCATGTGGGAGACAAAAGAAAGACAATTGAGCGAGGGGTAAGGTCACAAGGGTACACGTCAATAAGGCAATGCAAGGCGAAATGCGTACGGAGGGCGAAGTGAGAAAGCTCGTCCCTACCGTACGTCACCCCCCTGTCACCTACCCTACTCTTGCCCTTACCCCATATGTACAAAATCTACACATTACCAATTCGTCACTACTGTCACGTCTTCCCCATATTTCCCCTATACCAAATTCGTCACCACAATCCCTCTACCTCAAAATTTGCCATCACCAATTCATCATCAATCCTCATAAGGAGGGAGAGATGGAATTACGCACAATGTCACACCCACGTCATGATGCGTCTCACAATCCAAACATTTGCATCATAAAAAATAATCAAAACATGGCATGGTGTGGAGTACCTGTCACCTCAGGTGAGTGGATGCAGACGGTGCGAGGAGATCCTTCATCCTAACTATTTTCTAAATGACTTTAACACACTTTACTCTACCCCGGGGTCTTTCCCTGCCAATCCATTGGCCAACTTACACTATGGGTTCTAAAAACCAATTCCCATTGACCAAACTGTGGTGCTTCTCAATTTGGGGTCTCACTCCCCCGATTCATCTCCCGGTGCTCTCGCACAATTTCTGGGCTGCGACGTCTAGCTCTCCCAACAGGTCTACCCACCTGCACACCTCCACCACTGTAGTTGCCACCCGAGCTTACCTAGCTCCTCACCCTAACCTAACTAACTGGGGACAGCCCCTCTCCTGGCTCTGTCACCCCATGGTGCCCTCTGGCACTGGGCTACCCGGGTCCGTCCTCCGGATCCTCGGGCCCCATCCACAACAACTACTACCGGCTCCCAGAGCCCACCTGCGGCCTCACCTGGCCGACATCCTCACAGTGGTGGAGTGCCCAAACCAACTACACACACTAACAGGCTACACGCCCAGCCATTTCCACAACACTAATGCACCCATCCACATACCATTCTGCCACCCGCACCACAGATGCCAATATCCAACCACAATTTACCTGTACCCTCTACCTAACACTTACACTACCCGCCCCGGGTATCCGTGATGGGGGTCCACTCTTCCCCCATTCACACCTTCGCACCATCCACTCCACTCCACAATTTCCACCATTCTCACTCCACGACCATCCATTCCAATACTCCAGATATTCCACACTACCATTTATTCCACACAGCCACATACACCTGTTGTTGCACACCTGTGCCCTCACACCTGGTGCCACCTGCACCCTCCTTTCTTCCTGGACCATTTGGTCAACACAACACGCAATCACCACTACTCCCTCATACACTGCTCCACACACCTGTTCAGTTGCACACCTGTGCAATCACACCTGTGCAATCACACCCGTTCCATTCTCACCTGTTCAATCCTCACACACACGGCATCATCTCAGCTAACTACTCCCCTCTGAAACTTGCGCTTCCCAGTCGTCCCTTTAAACTATTGCGCTCCCACGTCATTATCATCCACACTAATCTACCTGCGTCCCCACTACAGGTATCAGTCACTAACTAATCTTAACGTTACCTAATGTCATCTTCACTAGATGCCTACAATTATCCAAGCCCTCCCTGGCTCGGTTGTCATAGCCACCCCATAAACTATTGCGCATTTGCCCCACGTCTGTGAGGGATGACAGCGTTGCCATCCCACCACAGCGGGGCATCTCACTACCATCCCCCCAGTCCTCTGACGCTACGAGCCCCCGTCGCAAGAGGTACTGGGTCCTGCCTCGGCATCTAGAGCCGAGGCGATCCATGAGGGCGCCTGCTCGCCGGCATAAGGTCTTATCCGGTCGGCATGGACGATCCGAGGGGGGGTCCGTGGCCCCATTTTGATCTTAATGACCACGTCACAGATTTGCGACAGGACGACTCCCGGGCCTTGCCAGGGGGAGGTGAGTTTTGGGCACCTTCCCTTCTGCCTCCGGGGATTAAAGAACCAAATCTTCATCCCCGGAGCGTATTGACTCCCCTGGCTCCGGTCGTCGTACCTGCGCTTCATCTTGGCCCCCGCCAGATGGAGCTGGCGGCGGGCGAAGGCATGGACCCGCTCCATGCCTTCCTCCAGGTGACGTGCGTAACCCTCCCTCGGCGGTGTGTCCGTGGTGTCTGGCACGGGACCGCATAGCAAGTCGGCGGGAGCCCGTAACTCCCGCCCATACATAAGCAACGCTGGACTGCATGCGGTGGCCCCGTGCTGGCTAGTTCGGTAGGCCATCAACAGGTACGGGAGATGTTCGTCCCAGTCATCCTGACGGGTGGTGGTGAACAATGCCAGTTGTTGGATCAATGTTCGATTGAACCTTTCCACCATCCCGTCAGATTGTGGCCGCAAGGGCGTGGTCCTGATTTTTCGAATTGACAGGAGTCTGCACACATCTTTTAGTAATTGGCTCTCAAAATTTCGACCCTGATCGGTGTGCAGCTCCTGTGGAATCCCGTGCCGACATACAAATCCTTCTACGAAGGCCTGTGCTACCACCCCTGCTTCTTGGTTGGGAAGGGCATAGGCCTCCGGCCACTTGGTGAAATAGTCCATTACAACGAGGATATACTTATTACCTTGGCGGGTGCGGGGCAGCGGTCCTAGAATATCCATAGCCACCCGCTCAAGGGGGGCCCCCACCTGATGTAATTGAAGGGGGGCCCTCATCCTCCGTGCTGGTCCCTTTTTGGCAGAACAGGCGTCGCATCTCCGACACCAGTCCTGTATGTCGCGCCCCATATTCACCCAATAGAACCTCCGGCGGACCCGAGATATTGTCTTTGTCCTGCCCAAATGGCCGCCGGAGCGGGTACCATGCACCTGTTGCAATATGACGTTCTTGAATTTGTCAGGGACTATCACCAGCCAGGAAGTTCTATCAGAGGGAACCTCCACCCATTTGCGATACAAGATGTTGCCTTTCAATTCCAGGGTCTGCCACTGAGCCCAATACGCCTTTGTTTGCGCCCCGAGGGGGGTGACCTCTTCCCCCTTTGGTCTTTGCCCCAATTTGACCCATTGGAACACCGGCCCCAGAACAGGATCCTCCTGCTGGGCCGTGCTCCAAGCCAACTCTCCAAATTCCTCGTCCGCGGTTAGTGGCAAAATTGGCCCTCTCACCCGGGTTGCCCGGACGACGAGAATCGGGGCGGAATCGCCCAATTGCTCCCTCTCCTCGTGTCTCGCACAAAATTTACAGTTTTCCCCCAGACAAGGACGCCGAGAGAGTGCGTCCGCATTACCATGGGCCTTCCCGGCCCTATGGGCCACATCAAAATCGTACTGCTGCAACTTTTCCAACCACCTTGCAATTTGGCCCTCCGGTTCCTTGAACCGAAGGAGCCATTGCAAGGAGGAATGGTCAGTTCTAACCAAAAATTTCCGCCCGTACAGGTACGGGTGGAAATGGTTCATGGCAGCCAGCATGGCCAATAACTCTTTGCGAGTGACGCAATAATTTCGCTCGGGCCTACTTAAGGCCCGACTATAGTAACCAATCACTCTCTCCACGCCCTCCTGTGTCTGAGACAAAACTGCGCCCAATCCTTCCTGGCTCGCATCCGTGTCCAGGGTAAATGCCCCGTTGCTAGTGGGGTAAGCTAGAAGGGGTGCGGATGTTAGACACCCCTTCAATTTTTGGAAGGCCTCGTGGCACTCCCGTGTCCAATTAAATCGCGTCCCCTTCTCCGTAAGCCGGTGGAGGGGACGGGCCAACTCCGCAAATTTCGCCACAAAGCGCCGGTAGTAGGAGCAGAGTCCCAAAAATCCCCGCACCTCCTTGATGGTACGTGGTGCGGGCCACTCCTCTACCGCTTTAATTTTGTCTGGGTCCGTTTTTACCCCCTCGCGGCCGATCACGTGACCTAGATAGGCCACCTCTCTTGCAAACAAAGTGCACTTACTCGGGTTCAGCTTCAACCCTGCCTGTCTGAGGCACCCGAACACCTGGTCCAAATTAGCTACTGCCTGGGGGAACGTTTTGGCATGTACTAGGACGTCATCCAGGTACACCAGGCATGATTGCCATGGCATGCCGCCTAGTACATGCTCCATCAATCTTTCAAAGGTGGCGGGGGCGTTACACAAACCAAACGGCATCACAGTAAACTGATACAGTCCCTTACCTGTGGAAAATGCCGTTTTCTCCTTCCCTGCCCTATCCATCTCCACCTGCCAATACCCACTCTTGAGGTCCAAAGTCGAGAACCAATTTGAGCCCGCAACGGCATCGAGGGTGTCATCAATTCTTGGCAGGGGATATGAGTCCTTGAGTGTCACGTTGTTTAGCTGGCGATAGTCCACGCAGAACCGCGTGGTCCCATCCTTCTTTTTGACCAGCACAACAGGTGACATCCAAGGACTTCCCGAGGGCTCGATCACACCTGCGTCGAGCATTTTTTCAACCTGCTCGTCAGCTTCCGCCCTCTTGCTCCAAGGGAGCCGTCGGGCGGCCTGACGAATAGGCCGGGCCTCACCGGTGTGGATCTGATGTTTCACCAGGCCCGTACGTCCAATATCCTCGGTGGACAAGGAGAAGAGGTCCAAATGGGACCCAACCAGTTTGTGTAAGGCCTCCCTCTGGGTACCTCCCAACTCTACACTACTACGATTTACCATCTCGCAAATGGGATCGGGCCAATTCCTAGAACTTATTGAAGGCTCCCCCTGGGGCCGGCTCGGCTGGACGTTCTCGCCCCTCACTGACGCGACTTCTCTAACTGGGGTGCAGCCAGCTACCTTCGTGCCCCTTACTATAGTGCGTGGTTCTGTGCTACTATTAATTACTCGGACGACCACCACCGGCCCGTCCGTTTTTACAAGGGTACGGCCCACGATTAAACCAGGTATGGATAGCGCTGCCACCGGTTCGACCAGGCCGCAGGATTCCTGCCATGTCGGGCGAGCTGACCATCGGGCCGGCACGATGGCCTCGGCCCCCGGAGGGATGGTCACGGCCTCAGGAGCCTCCAGCTCCACCCTCTCGGCCGTGCTCACCCCCTCCAATGGTAGCTCTTCCACTCCCCATCGCAGGATCCCCCGACTCAAGTCGATTTTACAACCGCTGGCAGTCAACAAATCCAACCCTATTAAGCACGGGTCGCACACCTCCGCCACCCAAACCTCTATCTCTTCCTTTACCGATCCCAAGACCCAACTTGAGGGTCACAAAACCACGCCCTATGATCGGGGCCGTTACCCCGGTAGCCAACTGCAAACTATGATTTTCCAGACGCTGGATTTTACCCCAGCCGTCTGCACTCGAATTAAGGACCACGGGGCTGATGATCGTGGCGCTGGCTCCCGTGTCCACCACGGCGTCTACCCCCACGCCGGCAATTTTGCACCGAATTGTCAAACTACCCGTCCCAATTCGGCCACAATGAATGACCTGTCGCGTCAACGAGGGCTTCTCCCCATCCCCTATTGCCGAACACCGCCCTGCATGCTCGGCACGTTCTAGTTTCCCGGGTCCTGGCGGGGGGGTGTCTGAGGTCGGCTAGGCCGATCTATACGGGGTGGAGTTGAGGGCATCGGTTGGCGGGAAACGTCCCGGCGCGGAGCTCGACACTCCCATGCACGGTGACCCATCCGAGCACAATTATAGCACCTCACCTGGTAAGGTGCTTGCCTCCGGTATTCCAAATTCCCCCCCCCTGTATGTCCGAATTGGGGTACTCTGTCGGGGACTACCGGGTGCCACCGCCGGGGCCGCCTGCCATGGTCCAGGTCCCGCCAGGCGCCGATCCACTAACCTCCGGACCATGCTCTCCAGGTCAGGGCCCCCGTCGGGAGCGGGCCCCCTTGGGGGGCCGCCCCCCATCACGGGCCCCATCTGACGCACCGCCACTGCGTGGCGCTCGCCTCCCCGGGCCAGGGGCCTCGCTGCTTCCCAACGGGCTGCAGCGTCGGCCGCCTGACTCATGGTTTGCGGGCGCCACATGGCGAGCTGTTGCCGGAGCTCCAGATCCGGAAGGGCCTGAATAAAGTGATCCAGCGCCAGGCTTTCCTGGGAACTCGCTGCCATGTCCGCGTGTGCAATCCCGACCGCGCGGCGAATATCGTGAGCAAGTTCCCCGATGGTCTCCTGGGGCTTGCGTTTTCGCTGCGCAAGTTGGGCTTTAACAAGCTCGCTTTGCTGCTCAATGCCGAACCGATTAATTAATGCCGCACGGAGAGCTGGCAGGGTGAGAGCACCCGGTGGTAAAGCCGTCAGCACCTCCGCCGCCGCACCGCGCAGTGCCCCCACCAGGTGTACTCCACCTTCGTCCGGATTCCAACCGTTGCCTTTACATACGTACTCAAACTGCGCCAGGTACGCCCTCAAATCACTCTTGCCGTCATACGGCGCGAGTGGGACCTTGTGGGCGCCCGAAGGTCGGACCCCGCGCGTCACTCCTTGCGGGATCAACGCGGGACCAACCCATTCGGGCTCCCACAGTACGTTATTCCCGGGGGGCTTCCGCGCGTCCCCCGTCCCTCCAAACACTACCCCTCCTGGTGTCGATGCCTGGGTCGCCCCTCCGCAACCCGCTACCCACGCCATACCCCCACACCCTTGCTCACCAGCACCCCCCTCACTCCCCATAGCCAAACCTCCTTGCACACCTCCCCTGTCCATCCACTCCGGACCAGTCATACATCTTACCATTGGTCCCTCACGAACACCCGGGTCTACACCACCCCCCAAGCCGACTGAATCTCCCCTCACATCATATACATTGCCACTCACCTCCGTACTTCGTCGTCGCACCTCCTCTGCAACCTGCAAACTTTTTATTTGGTTAGTGAGCACCTCATCATGATTTGAACACAGACCTTGTACATATTCCATGACTTCCTCCTTTATCTCCCTTTTAGTTTCCCTCCGTCTCTTCTTAATTTCACTCACCCCCTCTTCCACCTCCTCTAATTTTTCCTTTACCTCCTTCATCTCCCGGTGCGCCCCCTCTATCTCTTCCTCTAACGCCACCTTAACCGTTTCGATGTGCGTCCTCACCTCTCGGTCCTTCGTCTCCATCACTTCTGTCACCTCCTCCAACTTCTTCGTCAACCCCTCATGTACCATCTGACATTCCTTTTGTGTTGCTATTAATTCGTTTTTAATGTCCTTTTGTGTCGCTTTTAAACCCCCGATGATTGCAGTGTTCTTTTCCACTTGGTCCGCTAGTTCCCTTTGTCCGACTGTCAGCTGTTCTACTCCCTTCGTCAGATCTTCTATTCCCCCTTGTAACTTAACCGTATTATTTCTCACCTCTTTCTCCATACGCTTCTCCCCTCGCTTTACCTCCTCGCGTAGCCCCGAAACCTCCTCACTTACCCCTCGTCGTATTTCCTCCATCTCTTTTGTAGATGCCACCCTCATCTGTCCCAATTCATCCCTCTGAGCATCCAGTTTGGTTTCTACCCCGATTTTCACCTCCTCTATCTGCTCTCCCATTTGTTTGATTTCCCTGGCAGATTGTTCCCCTATTTCCCGCAATTTGTCCTCCATCCTATTTTCTAACCCCATTAACCCATTTTTCACCTCTTTTATCCCGTTGTCTAACCCCTCAAAATTATTGTCTAACTTCCCAAATTTCTTGTCCAACCCCTCACCGGTACCCCTCGCTTCGTCCCTCATTACCCCCATTTGGCCCTCCAATCGCTCACTATCAGCCCTCGCTCCGTCCCTCATTACCCCCATTTGGTTTCCCATTACCCCCAATTGGCCCTCCATCTCTCCCATACTGCTTTTCAAACCTCTAATTTGGTCTCCCAATTGCTCACTATTCTTTTCCATAAGGGCCTTAATTTGCATCATAAAAAGGTTCAAATCCACCAGCGGCGCTGCTGCGGTAGCGGCCGCGGCAAAATTTGGTGCCGCTACGCCCACGTGCGCGAGGACGCCATTTGATGCGCCTGATACCCCCTCAACCGCCTCCTCATTGCTCTCCTCCTCCCTTTCATCCACATACATTTCCCCTAGGTCCTGGGTCGATTCCACCCTGTCTATCTCTCCCACCGACATCCGATCGCCTTGATTGTCCATGGCGCGATCTCAAAATTTGGGTTTTGCTTTAAAACAACACAAATTTCCAGCAGCTCCAAATTTTGAGCGCGTTAAGCGCGCTGCGGGTCCGATTTCGGGTACGATTTCACTCCTCGACACCAATTGTTACTCTAATAGTACAATTGGTGTTCCAAAATTTGGGCCTAACAAATTTAGTCCCAGGTCCGAATCCAACTCCTCGACACCAATTGTTACTCTAATAGTACAATTGGTGTTCCAAAATTTGGGCCTAACAAATTTAGTCCCAGGTCCGAATCCAACTCCTGACAACCAAATGTTACAGACGCGGCTTTAGATGTTATATTGACCGAGCGGTGGTGTATTTAACCGCGTCCGAACAGTTACTCCCCGATTAGAACCCGATTCCACCCGACGTTGACCAGATCGCCCCACAGATATTCAATCAGGAAATCTCTAAAGCGACCGAAAGAGAATGAAAAAGAAGAAGAAGAAGAATACGGAGGAAGAACAGATTTATTATACACACACAGCAATGGATGGAAGAAGCAGTAACACAGCGAATCGTTAACTTACACTATTCATTTTTACTTAGCCCCAAGACAACGAGCAGGACAGGACGTTCACACTTACACAGGGGATAATGCAGGCAGGTAGGGCTTGAGGTGGATTGCTTGAGAGAGAGGCAAAGTCGGGAGGCCGCAGCTCGCAATTCCTCGCGGTTTTGGCGGGAAACCCCTTCGTCGCGTATCCGCTGCGGTAGATGCCACGCGCTGGTTCGGCACACCTGCTCCTCTTCTTATGGTGGAGCCGTCTCCCTCCTTTCAGCGCGTCTCTCCAAAGCTGGTTTCCTTGCCGAGTACCTCTCCTCCTTGGCTTGGAGCGTTTCGCATCTCACCGATCCTCTTGGTGCAGTCTCTTTGCTCATCTCCCAAGGCCTCTCAAGTCATCTCTCAAGGCCTCTGGTAAAGCAGTCCCTTACAGTCGCTTTTATCACCTCGGGCGAAATCAAGCCGCCGGCTCCGAGGGCACGCCTACCGGGTCGCTCACCGCGGTGTTGATTGGCTGTTAGGGCTGGTTCACTCCTTCCCTCTTATGACGAGGTGGAGACACGCCTTTCTTCCCCAACCCTACCTCGTGGCCAATGGTGGTTGAAGAAAACCGCCCAAAATGCGGAAGGCAATTGGAAGGGAGGTTTTTGGGGAAATTGGAAGGGCCTATGCTTATTTTGTTTGATACAATGCAAAGTCAATCGAGTGGGAAACACATATTTAGCCTACATGGAATAAGGAAATACACTATTTAAAAGATATATCGTGACCTGCGTGTAAGTTTCATGGAATTAACTAGGAGGCCGACTGCGACCATTATTTACATTAACAGGGTGTTACCGTACTTTTGTAACGTTCACATTGTAACGTTTCCACATTCGTTACAATATATATATATATATATATATATATATATATATATATATATATATATATATATATATATATATATATATATATATATTATATAAACAGAAATCGGGCGCTACTTTTGACTCACCCGTATATCAAAGATGCGCACCTGGAGGCACCTGATGTTTGGACACCTTACGCAACCAAACCCAACATAACTAGATGCAAAATACATAACTTGGTAAATCAATACAGCACATCACTAAATGTATAATTACGATATGCCTCCGCCCTCATTATAACATCATTATAATACTTGTACCAAGTTTTATTTAATCCCTTCAGCTGTTCTCAAGTATCAAATTTTTACCTGGCATGACCTCTGATCTTTGACCTTTGACACCAACATCTAATCAGTTCATCTTTGCATCATAATATATACTTGTACCTTTGCTTGTTCACAAGTTAGTGCAGTAACATAATTTTTATCAAATGGGACCTCTTACTTTCGACCACTTGACCCCATAATATACTCCAATTATCTTTGCATCATTATACGTCTCTTCAAAGCTGTCCATGTGCGCACGCTTTCGAAGTTAAGTAATTTTTCACAATTGTGTTTTTGTCGAAACTGTATCTTTCTTTCGGTGTGTGTACCTATTTGGTGTGTCTATTTGGTAGGATTCTCGGTGTTGGTTTTGCATACCTGTGTACAGAATCGTCACTTAGTTCGTGTCGCGTATTCTGAGGCCTAGTGTAGTACTAGTAGGCTACTGTGTCCGACCTTGGCTTGAGGCTTTGTTTTTGTCTCAGCGGTTCTTCGATTGCGCTGCAATTACTTTCGGTCTCTGTTTTTCCCGGTCTTTTCACCCCATACTTCCTTGTTTTAAAATCTCAACTCAAAAAAAAAAACCAAAAAAATATTTCCTTCTCTGTTCTTATCCGTTTGTTCGTTCTTATTTGTTCGTTCGTTCTTCGAACACGTTGTTCGTGATCACGTGATCACGTTGTTAAAAAATGTTTAAACTGTCCCCTGAAGAACTGTATTCTGTCGTATAGTATAACACCTTTTTCTTCTTCTTCTATAAAAGGATGCTTTCGACTTGCTCACCAAATCTATTCATTCCAAAAAAAAATTCCATCTCTTACAGTGCCTCTTTCATACATTCCCTAAACTCTCCAACACTCCACCCATCCTTCAGCGTCCTCAAACGTATTTTTGACTCGAAGGTCTCAAGAAACTCATTTTGCAATAAATGTTCGTTTCCCATTAATCGTACACTTTTCAAAATCCAAACTCACCCCTCCCCTCCAAATCTTCCCCATCACCTCTTCCCTCCAAATCTTCCCCATCACCCCTTCCCTCCAAAACTTCCCCATCACCCCCTTCCCTCCAAAACTTCCCCATCACCCCTCCCCTTCAAAACTTCCCCATCACCACTCCCCTCCAAATGTACCCCCTTGCCCCTCCCCTTCAAATCTTCCCCATCACCCATCTCTTTCAAATATTCCCCCTTGCCCCTCCCCTCCAAATCTTCCCCATCACCCATCCCTTTCAAATCTTCCCCATCACCCCTTCCCTCCAAAACTTCCCCATCACCCCTCCCCTCCAAAACTTCCCCATTACCCCTCCCCTCTAAATCGACCCCCTTGCCCCTCCCCTCAAAATCATCCCCATCACCCATCTCTTTCAAATCTTCCCCCTTGCCCCTCCCCTACAAATCTTCCCCATCACCCATCCCTTTCAAATCTCCCCCCTTCCCTCCTAAACTCCCCCCACACCCCTCCCCTCTGAGACTCTCCCTCGCTCCTCCCCTCCTAGACTCCCCTCTCACCCCTCCTCCTCAAAACATCCTCCCCGCTTCTTCCCCCTTCCAACTTTCACCTTCATCTCCCTCAACCTTCTGCCTCACTCTTCCCCCTCCTCAAATAACACCTCACTGCACCTCACCCAATCACCATCAAAACTTTTGTCCGCCCCATTCTTCCCTTTCTCCAAGCTATTCTGAAATCTCTGACACACCTTCAACAGCTCTCCCTACCTTTTCCTCCTCTTTCACATCTTACCCTACCGCTCCACCCCCCCCCCCCCCCCACCTGTTCTGTATCCGATGCTCCCCATTCCTCTTCTTTAACAGTATGGACCTCAAACATCCGGGCTTTCACTCAAACTTGACTGATCTCTCCATACAGGTTGCTTCTGACAAACCAGACGTGATCTGCTTAACAGAAACTTTCCTCCTTCATGATGTCTCTGATTCCTTCGTATCTCTCCCAGGTTACTCCCTCCTCCGGTATGATAGACCTGAGCCTCGTCCTGGAGGTGGGGTTGCTATCTTCATAAAAAAAACTCTCTTCCTCACTCGCCCTGCACTGCCCTCTCTCCACCTCACCCCCAGGAATACCTTTGGCTACGGCTTCCCCTTCACTCCCACCTTTTGTTCATATGTGTGTTGTACCGTCCACCAAACAGTGATGACTCCATCTACATCTCGCTGTCTGATAATATGGACCAACTTCTATCTACCCATCCCAACTCTCTCTTCCTCATATGTGGTGATTTCAATTGTCACCATGCCAGTTGGCTGGGTGTGTGTACCCCTCTCACCAGCCATGGCTCTTCAGCAAAGGACTTCTTTGACTCACTGGGACTGACACAATCTGTCAATTTCCCGATCCGGATCTCAGTCAACGGAGCATCTTCTCTTCTGGACTTGGTTATGACTAACTTCCCTGAAAATGTCTGCTGCTCTTCTTCTGCTCCAATCGGCTCATCTGATCATGTGCTTGTTAAAGTGGACATCTCTCTGACCATTCTCAGAGAGCCTCCTCAGCGTCGACGAGTCTGGCATTTCACTCAGGCCAACTGGCATGGTCTTCAAGCAGCCGTCAATCATCTGGACTGGTCTCCCATCTCTACCCCCTCTGACATCAACTCATCCTGGGAATTCTTCCAAAGTAAATTGCTCTCTCTCATGCACAGATATATCCCATCTCGTCTTCAGTTGTCATACCCTTTCTCCCGTCCATGGTACACGGAGTCTTGTGGTGAGGCTATTGCCCAGAAACAACTTGCTTTCGTCTCCTGGAAAGCAAATCCAACGGAAGGAAATCTCATTTCCTTTCACAAAGCCCGAAACAAGTGTGTGTCCACCCTCAGGAGAGCCAGGAAACAATATCTCTCTGTTCTCAGGACCGAACTCTCTTATCTGTCTCCCTCTTCCAAATCCTGGTGGCGTCTGGTCAAATCTGTTTCTGGTGTTTGTCCCCCCCTCCATCCCCGCCATCACCTCAAACGGCCACACGGCTGACTCCGCACGTGAAAAAGCTGAATGCCTCAACTCTGTGTTTGCCTCTAAATCTTGTGTCCCAAACCCATCCCTCTCTGTACCCACCGTACCCAGTCGTACCCAGTGGCTCCTGGACTCTGTGTCCTTTCCTGCTGACAAGATGGAAAAGTTTCTGTCAACCCTCGACTCTGATTCTGCAACTGGACCTGACGGCATCAGCCCACGGGTCCTAAAAGCCTGTTCTTCCGCTCTTTCACTCCCTCTTTCTGTTCTCTTCACCCTCTCTTTTGCTCAAGGTCATCTGCCATCTGCTTGGAAATCTGCCAACATCACCGCTTTGCACACAAAAAAGGTGCAAAAACAGATCCCAGCAACTACAGACCAATCAGCCTTCTCCCAATTATCAGCAAAGTCATGGAATCCATCATTGCTTCAGATATGAAATCTTTCCTCTTCTCCAATGTCTTGATCTGATCATCAATTTGGTTTCAGACCTGGTCACTCTACTCTGGACATGCTGCTTCTGCTTTCTCAACAATGGATGGAGGTCCTCAATGCCAAACAGGAAATTAGAGCTGTCACCCTTGACATATCACGTGCCTTCGATACGGTCTGGCACCCCGCTCTGCTCACCAAACTCTCCTCTTTTGGTATCCATGGAAATCTCCACGCATGGCTGGTGGACTTCCTCTCTAGTCGTAGTCAACGTGTGGCCATGAATGGGTTTCTCTCATCTCCTCTTCCTGTTCAGGCTGGAGTTCCGCAAGGCAGTGTTGTGGGCCCTGTGCTTTTTCTGGTCTTCATCAATGATCTCTCTGACTCTCTTGAAAATCCCCTATATCTCTTTGCTGATGACTCTACTCTCTCTCACTCCATTCTTCATCCCTCAGATCGGCAGTCTGCAGCCTCCTCACTCTCTGCAGACCTGGACAAAATCACAGACTGGGCAAACAAGTGGAACATGTCTTTCAATCCTGACAAATCTCACACTCTTACGATGTCTCTCCGAAAAGTCCGACTGGACAACCCTCCCATCCACTTTCTGAATAATCCTCTCAAAGAAGTTCTGTCACTCAAGCTTTTGGGTCTCACTATCTGCCATGATCTTTCCTGGGAAAACCACATTTCAAATCTGGCCTCCAAAGCCAGTCGCCGACTGGGCATCCTCTGTCGTGCGAAGTCCTTCCTTGGCACACCTGAGCTCCTCACCACATACAAGGCTTTCATCCGCAGCTCAATGGAATACTGCTCTCCCCTCTGGGCTGGTGCTCCTGCCTCACACCTGGCTCGGCTTCACGCTGTTGAATCCAAAGCTTTCAGAATCATTGGAATCTCCCGCGATGAAGCTATCTCTGAGGGCCTTTCACTCACTCACCGCAGGCAGGTAGGTGGTCTTTCTGTCTTCTACCGACTCCTCTCCGGCCTTGCTCCCCCAGCTCTCTCTGGGCTCTGTCCCACAAATATTCCTACAGGTCGCACAAGATCTGCCTGCAACCCTCTTATGGTTAAACTGCCAAAATCAAGACTCTCTGCTCACCTTCACTCCTTCATTCCTCTTTTCTCCCGCCTCTGGAACAAACTCCCTCACTCTCTTCAATCCCACTCCACCCTCCAGGTCTTTAAAACAACTGTTCACCACCATCTCTTATCTTCCCCCACCCAAAACCTTGATCTTTTCTACCCCCGCTAATTTCACCCCAATTCCACTTTTTTGAAATACCAACTTCTGTCCTGGAAGTCCTTGGTGTCCTTGTGTTTTATACTTCTCCCCCCCCCCCCCCCCTTTCCCACGCCTCCTCCCCCCAAGCCCTCTCCCTCCCACACATCTCCCTGCTCTCAAATGTTGTGTTTGTGTGCTTCCCCTTCTCTCCCCATCTTGTCTTCCACTCCCTCTTTTTATATATTTTGTTTGTCTGGTTGATTTGTTTGTGAAGTAAATGTTAGCTGTTTCACGAGCCTCGATTCAGTATTCAAAAAAAACAAAAACAAAAAACATACTTTTACCAAGTTTGATTGGATCCCTTCAGCCGTTCTTAAGTTATCACGGTAACGAAAACCTATCATGGATGGAGTTCTTGTAATCAAATGCGATATTTAGCTGATTTTATTATTGCAAAACCTCAGGAATTTTTCAAGATATCAGATTGAAACTTTAAAAGCTTATTTGTAGGTATGTTTCATTTACCTGTATAAAACATGTAAAACACCTATTAGTCAGCAATTAGAAAATGTATCAACCAAATTTGTTATGCACAACATTCGGTCATGCTAAACACTTGATGGATTCAATTTTCCAAATTACCAAATTTCTGTTTCCATCGAAAATATAGCTTATTTGTATTTCGCAAGTATCATGCTATGGACAACATCTTCCTTGTTTGTGTGCTCGTTTGTTTTTTTGGGTGTATGTTTGGTTTCTACACATTCCTAAACAACTGAAAGGAATACATCTAGTGGTTGTGCTTGGGGTGTGCATGCGAAGGATTTGGAAGATAAATTTTTTTTTATCATCCTCAAGATTCAGGGGTGGGAGTGGGGGGGAGGGGAGAGTTGGAGAGGGCAAATTCTCTGCAAGACTAGACGGATTAATGGGAAAAGGCCATGTATAAGCTTCGAGGTGCATTTTGGAGTAAAGCTTGGGAACCTCACTTTTTAACATAATTAGGGTATGCTGAATGCGATTAACCCGGTTGCCAAGCCGAAGTTTGAGTTTTTGATGTTCTAATTAGCATAAACAAAATGGCCACCAAATTGCCATTTCTGGACACATTTTTGGGACAAGCATTTATATATCATGTATATACATGCAGCTCTATGTGGTAATCTAATCTAATCCCAGAAAGTCCAATCCCAGAAGTTTCCTCGAGGTGATTTGTTGTGCATGCCAGAAGCAATGCAAGACTTGACGCTGCAAATGTCGCTATTCAGAGTTGAGGTGCACATCAATGTGGGCCTGTCAGCAACAGAGTGATGATCAGAACCATTGTATGAATTTGATGTAGTTTGGCAAAACAACATGTGTGACATTCCTGAATGTTTGTGCTTCATGGCCATGTACACTTAATTTTAGAATAAATGGTTGTATGAAACATTGTCTTATTAAAACTATTTCCCATTTTATAGTGTCCAATATCAGTTTGAATGTCTCTTTCAACATGTCGCCAACCATAATATAGACTAGACGGATTTATGAAAAAAGGCCATGTATATGGTTGGGGATGCTAGCACGCATGCACGGACAGACAGACGGATGAGACCAAATCCATAAGTTCCAGTTTTTGGACTAAGGTAAAAGTACAAAATACACGTAAGACATTTAAGTAGAGATGTCAGATAACCCTATTAATTATTATTTGGGAATGAAAGAGTTTGAATTAAAACTTCACATATTTAAAATGCAATTTACAGGTCAGGTGTACAGCAATCATGTTCCCTCTTGTCAACTACGCTCGCATACCCACCCTCGGATTTCTTAAGCAGTCACTTACACTTTATATAAGGTGCCCATCAAACATCCGAGAAAAGGAAATGACAGATATAGAGATGAGAGAAAGAGAAAAGAAGATGGAGACATATATGTATATTCGTATGCAGCCTGTAGCAGTGTAGCTGCTTGGCTGCATCATTATTCTGGGAGTGTGGCTGTGCCACTGATGCAATGCCCACATTACCAGCCAGCTGGTACTCATTTTGCTGACCTCAGAAGGACAACAGGATGAGTTGACCCGCCTAGTGTTAATTCAACGGCTGACAGGGGATTGAGCTTAAGGCCCTAGGGATCTTAAACCAGACACCTTAACCATTAAAACAACACCCAAAGAATCTTGTTTCTCACAGTCTGAGAGTCCTTTAGGTGCTTTTTTGCAAACTCCAAGCGGGCTTTCATGTGTCTTTCACTGAGGAGAGGCTTCCATCTGGCCACTCTGCCATAAAGCACAGACCGTGGAGTGTTGCAGTGATGGTTGTCCTTCTGGAAGTTTCTCCCATCTCCACACAGGATCTCTGGAGCTCAGCCAGAGTGACCATCGGGTTCTTGGTCACCTATCTTACCAAGGCCCTTCTCCTCCGATTGCTCAGTTTGGCCAGGCGGCCAGCTCTAGGAAGAGTCCTGGTTGTTCCAAACTTCTTCCATTTAAGAGTTATGGAGGCCACTGTGCTCTTGTTAACCTTCAATGCAGCAGAGATTATTTTGTCGGCTTCCCCAGATCTGTGCCTCGACACAATCCTGTCTCTGAGCTCTGCAGGCAGTTCCTTCGACCTCATGGCTTGGTTTTTGCTCTGATATGCATTGTCAGCTGTGAGACCTTATATAGACAGGTGTGTGCCTTTCCAAATCATGTCCAATCAATTGAATTTACCACAGGTGGACTCCAATCAAGGTGCAGAAACATCTCAAAGATGATCAAGAGAAATGGGAGGCACCTGTGCTAAATTTCAAGTGTCATAGCAAAGGGTCTGAATACTTATGTCAATGTGATATTTCAGTTTTTTCTTTTTAATAAATTTGCAAAACTTTCTAAAATCCTGTTTTCTCTTTGTCATTATGGGGTATTGAGTGTAGATTGATGAGGGAAAAAATGAATTTAAACGATTTCAGCAGAAGGCTGCAACATAACAAAATGTGAAAAAAGTGAAGGGGTCTGAATACTTTCTGAATGCACTGTACAAATCTTTATAAAAAGCCTAATTTTTATCTATTTCAACATGCATATCTATATAATGTTTGATGGTGAGCTCCGATCATCAAATATGTTGTCATATGTGAGAAACAACTCTTAATTATGACGTTACCATGATGGGTAAGTTCGGCAAAGAAGGAGTCATGTGACCTCTCAAATGCGCTATTCAAAAACCGAAAATAGTTCAAACAACCTATACATTGTTTTAAAGGTAATGTTACTGCTCATCTGACTTCACTCTCAAGTGTGAAGAAAATAGATTGTAGAAAAAAGGACCCACGTGACGCCAACTACAAACCGCCACTTGACAATGGGTGAACCTCCAATGATTACCTCATCCTCACAACAAGGTGAGTTGTTTTGCACTTTGTTTGGGATCAAACTGCTTTGAGCTCCCAAGTTTAATTACAACGAAACTTTCTACCGTCAGATTTTTAACCACGTTATACCTGAAAATTGGTTCCACACCGTGACGTTGATGAGGAGGTCATATGGCCAGTTATTGTCGTGTTGCACTCCCATTCACGAGCCTCGATTTTGTATACAAAAAAAAAAAAAAAAAAAAAAAAAAAAAAAAGTTAATTTATTTACGAACCCGAGGAGGTAATGTCTTTACTACACCTTCACTCCTTTACACACTTTACACTCCTTAGACCCTTTTATACCCTTTCCACCCCTTAGACCCTTTTGACCCTTTCCACCCCTGAGACCCATTTGACCCTTTACACCTCTTAGACCCTTTACACCCCTTTAGATCCCTTTAACCCTTTACACTCCTTTAGACCCCTTTGACCCTTTACACCCCTTAGACCCCTTTAACTCTTTACACCCCCTTAGAAACCATTGACCCTTTACACCCCCTTAGACCCTTTACACCCCTTAGAACATCTTTAGACCCCTTTTAACCCTTTACACCCCTTAGACCCGTTAGACCCTTACACCCCTTAGACCCCTTTGTCCATGTACACTCCTTAGACCCCTTTGACCATTTACACCCTTTAGACCCCTTCGACCATTTACACTTCTTTAACCCCCTAACACTCCTTAGACCATAGGTCGGCAACAGCCGGCCCGCGGGCCAGAACTGGCCCGCCAGCAATAATATCTGGCCCAGCAGATTATTTCGATGATCTGAAAAAAAAAATTGTTTTTTTTTATTATTATTAGTTTTTTTTACAATATTGGACAGTCCCACATATAGGCTATATATGTCCAAATAGAGATTCTACCCCCACCTGAAAAATGCTTATTATACGAATGACAGGCACAGACAATCACGAAACAGGCAGCGGGCTGCACTGTGACGCTGTATAGTCTAGTAGGAAGACTAGGTCCCCCTGCACCCCCCGGAGATATACTTCTAATCAGTGTTTCTAGATTGGAAAAAATGTGTAGAAAATGACTAGCTATGGCCCCAAGCTGAAACAATGTCCCACATACCATTTTTATGCAAATTACTGCTGCAAATTTTATGCAAAATTATGCAAATTTTATGCAAATTTTTGATGAGGAGTAGAGTTGAGGGGTCTTTGAGGGCTTCATCGAGGTGCTCTCGGTTGCAAGACTGGGTCATTCTGAGAAGCACAGCAGGGTCAGAGATCATGATGTTCTCCTCCTCAGTGAATCTCTCCATCAACAGCCTCTCCATTGCCTCACACACTGTTTTGAGGCAAAAGAGGGACTTTGCGTAGGCCTTTCCACTGAGAACACCTTTGAGAGATCCACTTGTTACTAGTTGTGCCTCAAAGAGAATCTCTGCATATCCAGAACCATGCATCTTGTGTCCAGTGAGCATCCCGATGTAGTTCATGGATGTGTGGAAGGGTCCAATCGTTACTACATGACTAGCAAATTCATTTGGCCAGCGCCAGATGATGGGAAGGGCTTTCATGCAGACACCCAGATCAAATGTATTCAGGACCCATCTCTGACCCACCTCAGCAGTTGCTGCCTCGGAACGCTTCAGTAGCTCACGAACAACTGCGTTGTCTGTGATCGGTTGGTGGATAGGCGTGCAGTAGTCGACTGTTGATTTGCTGGGTGGGGGAGAACCAGTTGCAGAGGTGAAACCCCCTAGCCCAGGCACAGGCTGCAGGCCATTGCCATGCCATGCAGGCACCAGGCACAGACCGATCACAGACAACGCAGTTGTTCGTGAGCTACTGAAGCGTTCCGAGGCAGCAACTGCTGAGGTGGGTCAGAGATGGGTCCTGAATACATTTGATCTGGGTGTCTGCATGAAAGCCCTTCCCATCATCTGGCGCTGGCCAAATGAATTTGCTAGTCATGTAGTAACGATTGGACCCTTCCACACATCCATGAACTACATCGGGATGCTCACTGGACACAAGATGCGTGGTTCTGGATATGCAGAGATTCTCTTTGAGGCACAACTAGTAACAAGTGGATCTCTCAAAGGTGTTCTCAGTGGAAAGGCCTACGCAAAGTCCCTCTTTTGCCTCAAAACAGTGTGTGAGGCAATGGAGAGGCTGTTGATGGAGAGATTCACTGAGGAGGAGAACATCATGATCTCTGACCCTGCTGTGCTTCTCAGAATGACCCAGTCTTGCAACCGAGAGCACCTCGATGAAGCCCTCAAAGACCCCTCAACTCTACTCCTCATCAAAAATTTGCATAAAATTTGCATAATTTTGCATAAAATTTGCAGCAGTAATTTGCATAAAAATGGTATGTGGGACATTGTTTCAGCTTGGGGCCATAGCTAGTCATTTTCTACACATTTTTTCCAATCTAGAAACACTGATTAGAAGTATATCTCCGGGGGGTGCAGGGGGACCTAGTCTTCCTACTAGACTAGTACCCCTCATAGTGGAGTCATTAAGTAGGATGTGGACAGCGCCTGGTGCTGAAATAGCCGACATGCGGTGTGTGGTATGAAAAAATAACACCCGTTCAGTTAATCACTCAAACGTCATTTTTAGGATATGAATTTTATACGAAAAAAATTTAGGATATAAAATTCAAACATTAGGGATACGAATTAGAATGAGCCATTCATTAACTAAATTCAAAATAAAACTTGGCTATTAAATACACAACCCAACGACAACTCACTTAATGTGAAAACTGGCATCTTCCATCGGTCACGATTTTTTGGATGTCTGGACGTCACTTTGATCTGCAGGCATTTCTCCAGGTTTTTATTCGTCAATCGATTCCTCTCGTGCGTCTTTATCGCATTCATTGATGAAAAGGACGACTCGCATGTATAGGTGGAAGGGAACATTGTGAGCACATAAAATGCGAGTCTCTTGATCATGCTGTACTCCTCTGAGCATGCCACCCAAAAGGCACTCACCGACTCCGCACTTCTGAGCACATCGCTGACCAGGGAGGTTGTTTGGAAATCAATTAACTCCATTTGTAATGCAGCCTCATCCAAAGAGGGTATAATTTTTTTCGCCAAGGAGGAGAAGTCACCACTTGGTCGGACTGTGAGAGGGTCACATACAAAGGCAATGATGTCCTTTGGGATAGAGTAGTCCTCAAACCTCGAAGTTAAGTTGACCTGTAGCTGCTTGATGGAAGTCCACCATTAACTCTGCCACTTGTCCCGGTGCCTGTGTTTTTAGTGTACTGAAATGTAGGAGCATGCCAGTTGATATGTCTGACTCTAACAATTCCAGCTTCCTCGTGAATGATTCGAGCTTTTCAACCATGTCGACTATGGTTTTGCCTCTCCCCTGTAGCTGTAGGTTAAGCTTGTTTAGGTGGCCAAATATATCCGCTAAAAAGGCAACATTGGAGATGAACTTTTCGTCTCCCAAAAGGGCAAGGTGGTCAGCTGCTGCCCTAATCTTGCTCAATCTAAGGAACGCCTTGACCTCATCCAGTAGCGCACAGAAGCGGTCCAACGCTTTACCTTCGCTCAACCAGCACACGTAATTATGTAGCAGCAGGTCATCGTGGGTGGCCTCTTCTAACTCAGCCACAAGTTGTTGGAAAAGGCGATGCTGGGTGCTTGATGTTCCCCTGACAAAATTAATGACACGCATCACTTTATCCATAACTTCCTTTAGCTCACCACTGAGTCTGGCGCAAAGGACACTCTGATGGATGAGGCAATGCAGCCCATGCATTTGGGGGGAAAGCTCTTTCAACCTGCTCACCAGACCTCTGTGCTTTCCCACCATAGCAGGAGCCCCATCTGTCTCGATTAGGTTAATCTTCTCAAATGACAATGAATGAAGCCTAAACAACTCCTCCAGTTTTGCAATATAATGTCCCCAGTGGTGTGCCCTTCTAATGGGATAAGAGACAGCAGCTCTTCCCTGAACACTTTTCCATCAAAATATCAAACATAGACGCACAACTGGGCTACATCTGTGTTGTAAGTGCTCTCGTCAATGGCTATGAAAAAGTAATTGGCCTGACTGAGACCCTCGATAATAACTTCCTGCACAGCATCCGACAGTGCCTCTATGCGGCGGGTAGCGGACCTCGCAGAGAGGGGCACCTGTTTCACTGAGGCAATGATACCATCCATCGACTTGTCGGTTGTCAGTTCCTCCAAAACTGTCACCATAACCTCCTTGAAAACCTCTGCATCAGTGAACGGCCTGTTGTGCCGTGCGAGCACCCAAGACGCCTTTAGGAATGCACTTGTCACTTTCTGTTGGGATGTGAGCCCTCGCACTCGTATCCTGCTGCTGTGCGCATAGCTTGCTGTCAGTGCATCAATTTTGCGCTTTCGTGCCTCTGACTGGAGCGGAAAAGCCACTTTGAAGGTGCTATGCTTCGTCTCGTGGTGCTGTTTAATGATATATTCCTTGCAAGCAGCGACAACTTCATTGCAGATAAGACACAACGGCTTAGCGTTGATGAAACTAGGTAGGATGAATGCATAGCTCTTTCCATTCTTCTTTGAATGTCCTGTTTTCACTGTCAACTTTCCTCTTTAGACTTTTGGATAATGACATTTTGTCAAGAAAAAATCAAGGAAGTCAATAAATCAATAAACAAACAGAAAATCACAGCAGTAAATGTAAATCCGTAATCCAAAACTCAGAGCCGGGGTACAGTCAAAGTTCTATCGCCAGCAAACAGAGTCCAAATCAGTAGGCAATAGAATAATCCAGAGACAGGCAGAGTTCGGAAATCCAGGTGGCAAGCAAACATAATCCAGGGACAAACAGGGTCAAACATGGGCACAGGTAATGTAGCAGAGCAAGCAGAAATGTAGTCGGAAAACAGGTACGGGTTATCAACAGGAGAATCAATACGGGAAAAAACGCTGGAACGGCTCAGTAGAAACACAGGCACGATCTGGCAAGGAACAGACAGAATGAGGGCGCATAAATAGCTGAGACCAAACAATTAACAAATGAGAGACAGACATGTGATTGGACATGGAATGCACGGGGAAGATTGAAAGGAATTGCACGGGGGAGATTGAAAGGAATGTGGGAGTAGCCAACCTGCAATGACAGGAGAAACAGAGTTAGGCAGAGCCAAGACGCACATGGTGACAGAAACATAAACAAACACACGTGGTCACACCACACTCACACACACACCTCACCAGACAGAACAACGAACACATATAAAAGCGATCAGACAGAAGTCCTGACACATTTTTCTTTTGCTCGCTACCAGGTTAAATGTTTAGCTAACTTCACACTCAAGTAGGCTGCAGACAACGTAATAGCGTACCCTCAGCGTGCAAACAATCAAAACAATAATAATGCTACGTTGTACGTGTGGGAGGAGCGGGGTCACTGAGGCCAATGAACACAGTAAAATCCGAGTGGTAATTTAACTCTGAGAATGAACAAATGGACCCGAGAGGGTAAATTAACACTCACATTTTACAGTGAATGATACTGAGAGTAAAAGTATGCCAAACAATTATTGGAATAAGCTGGCTCCGCTAAATGGTCAGTCCAGGTGATGATGTTTCAGTGCGTCCGTCAGTCAGTCCTCAAAATTAAAATGATACACATTTATTATTTACAATATGGAAATCCAATCTTTGCATCTCCCACACACGCATGTCTTATAAGGCGGTCTGTAACTGCGAGTTCCAGTTAATTTTTTTATCAACCAATTTCTTAAATTAGCCATTAATTATGTTCTGGCCCGCCACCTAGTGGCTTAGAAAAAATTGGCCCAAGGCCAAACTTACTTGCCGACCCCTGCCTTAGAACCTCTACACCCCTTTTGACCATTTACACCCTTTAACTCCCTTAGACCTTTTACACCCATTTCGACCCTTTTGAGACATGTACACCTTTTGACACTTTTCAGACCTATTGACTTTTTAAGACACTTTCGCCAATTTAAGACCATTTGGACACTTTTGACACCTTTTGCTCTTTCGTCGTGAGACACCTTTAGACCCCATTTGGCCCTTTAAGATCATTGATTCTTTAAACACTTTAGACCCCTTTATGACCCCAAAAAAACTTTAGACCCCTGAGATAATTCGAATAAATTTCCTCCCAAAATTGGTTTTGCTGACCTTTTATGTGGACTTTTCAAGTCACATCACAAGTTGCGATGATTAATATAAACTGATATGTCAACGTGAAAATGATGTTGAAACGTGAAACTGAAACTACTGATCTATGGATCATCGTATGAGAAACCAGAATTAAATGCTGTGGGAAATTGCTGATAGCAAAGCTATGGTGAATATGGAGAGAGAGGGGAAAAGTTGGAGCTGAAGAAACGATGTGGAAAGGGATTGATGTCTCGAGGTGGTCGGTTGGTATGGAAAGAACTTTGGTGATCTTCCATCAGGCTGTAGGCCCAAAACATGCCCAAACCCATTTCCCAGCTGAGCTTTTATAATATCACCCTTACTCCTGAGCAGTACTTCAGAGGTACAACAAGCATGGATTGGAAATCTTAGCTGACAGAATGGAACAAGGTTGTCGAGGTTACCAGCTGCATTGAGGCATTTGCTCACTGAAAATTTACACTGAATTCCCGTTTCTATCAATACACACTGCAAAGGAAATTGCTCATTTCAGGTGAGACATCTACGAACCCCCACCATTGACGGGTGCCTTTGCTAGGATATATATGTGTGTGTGTGTATATATATATATATATATATATATATATATATATATATATATATATATATATATATATATATATATCATTGTATATGTGTCATGCTGTGTTTCTTTTTCAGAAACTTGATTCAAATGTACATGTCCAGATATATATATATATATATATATATATATATATATATATATATATATATATGTATATATATATGTATATATATATGTATATATATATATATATATATATATATATATATATATATAATGAAGACAAAGAGAGAGAGAGAGAGATGTTCAATAAATGTTTTTTGCAGCGTGCAGTGTCTTTAAAATAACCACAACCCCCAGAAGTCGTCTTAAGTGTTGCTTGAACAGAGCTTACTACGAGCTGGTGGGTAATTCTTTGGTGCAGAGATTTAATGCTTCCCATTAACCGATTATAAAAAGGCTATTTGGCCCATCAAGACTGTGTTACCAAGCGTATTATGAATCTGTACATTCAACGATATCTTATATTTTAGGCATCACTTTATCCAAACCTTTATTCTTCCAAATATATATGCAGTGCTAATTTGTGAGAGATTAACGAGTAATATGGGCTATAAAATATGCAGAATTTAAAATTTCGTTTTTCATTATGTGGGCAAGATTATGTACGCATTACTCTATATTAGGCAAATGTACCTATTACTAATCTTGTAAATGGTCAATTGGTGAGACTGACGTTTTAATAAGAACAGTACATTGTGTCGTGAACAATTGCATTCTGATTATTAAAATCGTATGAGGATGCAGAAAACACTGATTATTATGTGGATAACAATGTAGTCTTTGCCAATCAATTAATTTTGTCTACAGACATCTTGACCCACCATTAATTAATATGTGGTCCTTCCGGCCTTTATTTATGCATGACGCATTCAAAATATGAATTTCTCATTTGCAGAACATTTAGAACTCTCACTGAAGCTCAATGCGAATTTTAAGGTCACGTGGAAACATTACTGTAGATTCACTTTGAAAACTATGTGCCACATACAAACTATAACAATTCCATATCAACGTTTTTCACTTGACATTGACCATCACCACTATAATCATAATATCTGCTCTTGAGAAATGCATTTAGTGAAGATAATATTTAAGGGTTTGCTTCTTTGTAACTCAATTAAGTTCTTCACTGGAGAGAAGGTCTCTAACAAGCTTGAAACTTGTCATCAAATGTCATGTTATTATTGATAATGATTTTGATAATTTTATGCGGCAACATTTTTTTTTTTAAACAAAGCCAGATTACCTTTTATAAAGACATATCAGGTCACAAACGTGGAGGGTGGGGATAATATCACACTCTCCCACATTCATTGTCACACTCTGATATCAAGTGTATGTTGCAAGCAACATTATACCTATATCTATGTGCACATCAATTCAAGTAAACATCCAAAAAACATTATAAAAACAGCACAAAACATCTGCAAATATACAGTCACGTGAAAAAGTAAGTACACCACATGTAAATTTTTGACTTTTTCAACATATTTCAACATACAGCTATTTTATCTTCATTTCAACAATATTGATAGACAAAGGTGATATAATATAACAAATATCATGAAACATTTACATTTTGGAGTCCATTGAATAATTTAAATAAACATAAATGCAAATTTCGCATGTGGAAAAAGTAAGTACACCCCTACATTTATCACGACTTCAAATACCTAAAATTTGAATCAGGTGCACCAGCTCAGGTGCAAATGATTAGAACATCGTTAGAGAGGATCTTGGAGGAAGCTGTCTTATTTAAACCTCAAACATTTAGTTTGGTTTGCTCTTTGTTGTTGAAGTGTGCGGTGTCACAATGCCTAGATCAAAAGAGCTCTCTGCGGCCTTCAGAAAGAAGGTTATAGATGCCTTCGAGTCTGGGAAGGGATTTAAAAAGATCTCCAAACAATTTGAAATCAATCATTCCACTGTCCGGAAGATCATCAACAAGTGGAGAAGATTCCAAACAACTGACAACTTGTTCAGGCCAGGCCGCCCCAGCAAGTTCAGCCCAAGAGCAGACCGCAATATGCTGAAAGAAGTCTCTAAGAACCCCCAGAATGTCATCACGGGACCTACAGGTAGGTCTTGCCACTGTTGATGTCAAAGTGCACGAGTCTACCATAGAAAGAGGCTGCACAAATTTGATCTACATGGGAGGTGTGCCAGGAGGAAACCTTTGCGGTCCAGAAAGAACATCAGGGCAAGACTAAAGTTTGCCAATGAACACCGAGGCAAAGACCAGCACTTCTGGAACAATGTGTCTGGACAGATGAGTCAAAGGTAGAGCTATTTGGCCACAGTACCAGAAGACATGTTTGGCGAAAACCAAAGACAGCATTTGACCACAAGAACCTGATACCAACTGTAAAGCATGGTTGTGGAAATATAATGGTTTGGGGCAGCTTTGTTGCATCAGGGCCTGGGCAGCTCACCATCATAGAATCCACCATGAATTCTTCATTGTACCAGAGGGTGCTTAAGGATAATGTGAGGCCATCTGTCGAAAAGTTGAAGCTCAACCGAAGGTGGACCTTAAATATGACAATGACCCTAAGCATACCGGTAAATCCACAAAGGAATGGCTGAAAAGAAAGAAATGGAGGGTTCTGGAATGGCCAAGTCAAAGCCCGGATATAAATTCCATCGAGATGTTGTGGGGGGATTTGAAACGAGTTGTGCATGCAAGAAACCCCTCAAACATCGCACAGCTGAAAGAATTCTGCATGGAGGAGTGGGCAAAAATTTCTCCCAGTCGATGTCAGAGACTGGTAGACAGTTATAAGAAACGCCTACTTGAGGTTGTTTCTGCCAAAGGGGGCAATACCACCTATTAGAGCCAAGGGTGTACTTACTTTTTCCACATGCGAAATTTGCATTTATGTTTATTTAAATTATACAATGGACGACAAAATGTAAATGTTTCATGATATTTGTTATATTATATCACCTTTATCTGTCAATATTGTTGAAATGAAGATCAAATAGCTGTATGTTGAAATATGTTGAAAAAGTCAAAACTTTACATGGGGTGTACTTATTTTTTCACGTGACTGTATACGGTATTCACATGAAAATATGTTTGGATCATTTACTGATTCTACTTCAACACTGTTTTGGGGTTTGCCCGATGATGTTTGCAAGAAGTTCTTCTTTTTCATATCCTTCTTTTTATCTATTTTTTCTTGTACTTCTTGCACCACACATTGATTTCATGGGGTTCAGGGTGCGGGAGGACCACAATTCTCTTTATTATCGTCGCCTGAGGAGAGGGGTTTTTTTTTGTTTTTTTCCATACGAGGCTCGTGAAAGAGCAAACATTAATCACACAAAAAGTCAAACCGACACAAACCAACAAATAAAACACCAAATAAGGGGAGCGGTAGACAAGATGGGGAGAGAGGGCAAAGGACACAAACACAACATTTGAGAGCAGGGACATCGGAGGAACTGTGGGAGGGAGAGGGCTAAGGGGGGGGGGGGGGAGGTGGGAGAGGTATAAAACATATGGACACTGCAAGGACTTCCAGGAAATAAGTTGGAATTTCAAAAAAGTGTATCTGGGGTGAATTAGCAGGGGTAGAAAAGATCAAGGTTTTGGATGGGGGAAGATAAGAGATGGTGGTGAACAGCTGTTTTAAGGACCTGGAGGGAGGAGTGGGATTGAAGGGAGTGTGGGAGTTTGTTCCAGAGGTGGGGAAAAAGGGGTGAAGAGTGAAGGTGAGCAGAGAGCCTAGATTTTGGCAGTTTAACCATAAGAGGGTGGCTGGCAGATCTTGTGCGACCTGTAGGAATATTTGGGGGACAGCACAGAGAGAGCTGGGGGAGCAAGGCCAGAGAGGAGTCGGTAGAAGACGGAAAGACCACCAACCTGCCTGCGGTGAGTGAGTGAGAGGCCCTTGGAGTTAGCTTCATCGCGGGAGATTCCAATGATTCTGAATGCTTTGGTTTCAACAGCGTGAAGTCGAGCTAGGTATGAGGCAGGAGCACCAGCCCAGAGGGGAGAACAGTATTCCATTGAGCTGCAGATGAAAGCCTTGTATGTGGTGAGGAGCTCAGGTGTGCCAAGGAAGGACTTCGCACGACGGAGGCTGCCCAGTCGGCGACTGGCTTTGGAGGCCAGCTTGGAAATGTGCTTTTCCCAAGAAAGATCATGGCAGATAGTGAGACCCAAAAGCTTGAGCGACAGAACTTCTTGGAGAGGATTGTTGAGAAAGTAGATAGATAGGAGGGTTTTCCAGTCGGTCTTTTCGGAGAGACATAGTAAGAGTGTGAGATCTTTCGGGATTGAAAGACATGTTCCACTTCTTTGACCAGTCTGTGATTTTGTCCAGGTCTGCAGAGAGTGAGGAGGCTGCAGACTGCCGATCTGAGGGATGATGAATGGAGCAGCAGAGAGTGGAGTCATCAGCAAAGAGATGGAGAGGAATTTCCAGAGAGTCTGAGAGATCATTGATGAAGACCAGAAAAAGCACAGGGCCCAGAACACTACCTTGGGGAACTCCAGCCAGAACAGGGAGGGGCGATGAGAGAAATCCATTCAGGGCCACACGTTAACTACAACCAGAGAGGAAGTCCACAAGCCAAGCATGGAGATTTCCATGGATACCATAGGAGGAGAGTTTGGTAAGCAGAGCTGGGCGCCAGACCGTATCAAAGGCACGTGATATGTCAAGGGAGACAGCTCTGATTTCCTGTTTGGCATTTAGGACCTCCATCCATTGTTGAGACAGCAGAAGCAACATGTCCAGAGTAGAATGACCTGGTCTGAATCCAAATTGATGATCAGAGATCAAGCCATTGGAGAAGAGGAAGGATTTGATATCCGAAGCAATGATGGATTCCATGACTTTGCTGATAATTGGGTGCAGGCTGATTGGTCTGTGGTTGCAAGGATCTGTTTTTGCATCTTTTTTGTGTAAAGCAGTAATGTTTGCTGATTTCCAAGATGCTGGCAGATGACCTTGAGCAAAAGAGAGGGTGAAAAGAACAGATAGAGAGTGAGATAGAGCAGCAGAGCAGGATTTAAGGACCCGTGGGCTGATGCCGTCTGGTCCAGTTGCAGAATCAGAGTCGAGGTTTGACAAAATTTCTCCACCTTGTCAGCAGAGAAGGACACAGAGTCCAGGAGCAGTTGGGTTTGACTGGGTAAGGTGGGAACAGAGAGAGATGGGATTGGGACACAAGATTTTGAGGCAAACACAGAGTTGAGGCATTAGGCTTTGTCACGTGCGGTGTCAACTGTGTAGCCATTTGAGGTGAGGGAGGGGATGGAGGGGGAACAAACACCAGAAACGGATTTGGCCAGACAATATCAGGATTTGGAGGAAGGAGACAGGTTTGAGAGTTCAATCTTGAGTGTGGAGAGATAGTGCTTCCTGGCACTCCTGAGGGTAGACACACACTTGTTCCGAGCTTGGTGGAAGGAACAGAGATTGCCTTCAGTTGGATTTGCCTTCCAAGAGGCAAAGGCAAGTTGTTTCAGGGCAACTGCCTCACCACAAGATTCAGTGTACCATGGACGGGCGGAAGGGTAAGACAAATGAAGACGAGATGGGATAAATCTGTGCATGAGAGAGAGAGCAGTTTGCTTTGGAAGAATTCCCAGGAAGAATTGATGTCAGAGGCAGTAGAGATGGGAGACAAGACCAGATGATTGATGGCTGCTTGCAGACCGTGCCAGTCAGCCTGAGTGAAATTCCAGACTCGTCGGCGTTGAGGAGGCTCTCTGAGAATGGCCAGAGAGATGTCCACTTTAACAAGCACATGATCAGAAGAACCGATTGGAGCAGAAGAAGAGCAGCAGACATTTGCAAGGAAGTTTGTCATGACCAAGTCGAGAAGAGAAGATACTCCACTGACTGAGATCAGGGTCGGGAAATTGACAGATTGTGTCAGTCCCAATGAGTCACAGAAGTCCTTTGCTGAGGTGCCATGGCTGGTGAGAGAGGAACCCACACCCAGCCAGCTGGCATGATGAAAGTTGAAGTCGCCACATATGAGGAAGAGAGAGTTGGGATGAGTTGATAGAAGTTGGTCCATGTTGTCGGACAGCGACATGTAAATGGAGTCATCACTGTTTGGAGGATGGTACAGAACACATATGAACAAAAGGTGGGAGCGGAGAGGAAGCCGTAGCCAGAGGTACTCCTGGGGGTGGGTTGGCGAGAGGACAGTGCAAGGACAGTGAGTAAGAGAGTTTTTGATAAAGATAGCAACCCCACCACCAGGACGAGGCTCAGGTCTATCATACCGGAGGATGGAGTAACCAGGAAGAGATATCAAGGAATCAGAGACATCTTGAAGGAGGAAAGTTTCTGTTAAGCAGATAAAGTCTGGATTGTCAAAAGCAACCTGAATGGAGAGATCAATCAGGTTTGAGCGAAGGCCCCGGATGTTTGAGGTCCATATCGTTAATGAGGTGAGAGGGGGAGCATCGGGTGCAGGAGAGGGGAGAGGAGGGGTAGGGTCAGATGAAGGATGAGAGGAGGAGGTAGGCAGAGCAGTTGATAGTGTGTCAGAGAATACTGAAGAGTTACAAGAAAAGGAAGGATGAGGAGGACGAAAGGTTTGATGGTGATGGGATGAGGCATAGTGAGGGGTTCTTTGAGGGGGGGGGGGGGGGCAGAGGAAAGTAGAAGGTTGGGGGAGGTGGAGGTATGAGATAGAAGGGATATGAAGTTGGGAGGAGGCAGCTTTGAGAAGGAGGTGGGAGGTGGGAGAATTGGAGAGGGATGGTATTGGGGGTGATTTGAAGGGGAGGGGTAGGGGGGGAGTTTTGAAGGGGAGGAGTTAGGGGGGAGTTTAGGATGGGAGGGGCAAGGGGGGAGTTTAGGAGGGGAGGGCAAGGGGGGAGTTTAGGAGGGGATGGGCAAGGGGGAAGATTTGGAGGGGAGGGGCAAGGGGGGAGTTTAGAAAGTGGATGATTCATGAAAGACGAACATTTATAACAAATTGGGTTTATTGTGATTTTCAAGTTAGCAATCCATTTAAGAATGATAGAGTAGGTGTGGAATGAATGTGAATTTAGAGCATGTAGTGATTTATAATTATAAGAGATTGAATTTTTTTTTGAAGTGGAATGAGTTGGAGAGGAAATTGAAAAAAGCCTTTTAAATAGGAAGAAAAACAGCGTGTTGTAATATACCACTGGATAAAACTGCAGGGGAAAGTTTAAACATATTTAAACAGAACCGTGAAGAACAATCTAATATTCACAAAAATACCAACGGGGAGAGGGAGCCTAGAGGGACAACCACGAGTCACGTGAACAGGGGAAAAGGTGTCAGCAAAAGGAACAGGGCAAAACAGATCTGGGGAATTGCGTAAAAATGGGGGTGAAACACATGGTCGCAGAACGAACGAACGAAAAGAAGGAAAATATTATTTTATTTTATTTTATTTTTTTAGTTAAGAATTTAAAAAAGGAAGTATGGGATGAAAAGACTGGGAAAAGACTGAGAGAACGAGAGTAGAAGGGTATTGCATGTGAGTCTGTTTGTTTGTCTGTTTGTATATCTGTCTGTTTGTCCGCACAGAATAAATATGATTTTCTCTGCAACCGTTGGTCCGATTGACAGGAAATTTTCACCATAGGTGCAACTCCACCTGTGTAATTTTCTAATGATAATTGTGACATCATAGGTGACGTGGTTCGGTCGCCATCTTGGAAAACCGAAAACCTTTGCACCTCTATATCTCCGAAAGCGCTGAATAGAAAAAATTGAGACATGGCTTATTGTAAAGAACTCTCCATGTGGAATAAAATATGTTAATGATGATGTCATAGGTCCCTCCATTATGACATCATAATTCGACAAGTACAAAACTTCATCCTATCAAATGAAATTTCTTGAGCTTCATGCAGGCATAAATTGGTGGAGAAAAAAATAATAATGATGACGTCTTTGGTCACGTGGTTCGGCCGCCATCTTGGAAAAACCAAAAACATTTGCACCTCTATATCTCCGAAAGCACTGCGTAGAAAAAATTGAGAGATGGCTCATTGCAAATAACTCTCCATGTGGAATAATATCTGTTAATGATGATGTCATAGGTGCCTCTATTATGATGTCATAATTTGACAAGTACAAAACTTCATCCGATCAAGATGAAATTTCTTGAGCATAATCTAGGAATAAATTAGTGGAGAAAAAAAAATAATGATGACGTCATCGGTCACACGTGGTTCGGCCGCCATATTTGTCTTAACACAAAAGCCTTAAAAACCACTGAAAATACATCCTGGTGAGGGTTTGCAATCTCTGATTGCTCTTTCTAGTATGTATCGTAGAGTGCAGCCCCTGGTTGAGTGGGTATTACAAGTCATACTAAAATAAACCAATTCTGGGGGAATTAATGCGTCAGTAATTTTAAGAGAGCTAACCTGTCTGTAAGGATGGGTTCTTCATTTGTATTGCCTAAACGAGTACTGCTTTGGGATGAGCAGTTAGGGAAGCTAAACTTCTATATGATAAAGCAGGACTCTCTATCTGTCTGTCTGTCCGTCCCCAAACTACTCCCTCAATTTTGGGGCTGGACCCGCCAAACTTTCTGTGAAATATTTTGGTGTCCAAGCGGGTATCTGGGAGGTTTCATAAATTTCTCAAAACAATTATGATTTTGAGTTTCTACCCATAGGAAACTGATCTTCTCTGCATGTAAACACATTAACAGGTTTGCCATTTGCAGTTTTGCTATGTAAAGCATGCAGAACCATTCACTTGTTCGGTAATGTCTCAATACAACTGTGATTTTGAGTTTCCAATCAAATGAAGCCTCTTTTTCTCCGTCCTAGGGGGAGTATTCCTCATTTATCTCATTCACGGGTTCGGCATTAGCAGTTTTGCCATTTACTGCATGTGGAGACATTCACTGCTTTGGTTAATGGTTTGGCATTCGCTGTTTCTGCATTGTCCGTTTGCATTTCAACACTCGAAGGTGCAACATGTACCACAAGGGTTCAAAATGCCGAGAGGAACACAAAAAAAGTTGTCTTATCGTGAGGAAGCTCTGACGCACAAAAGAAACAAAGACAGAGATGGGATGATGCCGACATGACGCTTATACTCCCACCCGTGCTTAGCACGGGCAGCTCGCTAGTTAATAATAACAACAATGGAAGTCCATCTTTGGACAAAGTTTCAAAGAGCGTTCACGACAGGTCAAGAACCATTCCTAGGCTAGTACAAATCTTGCACTAATGCCCACTCTGTCATAACATACTCACTTGAAAGTCCAAGAATTTTAATTTGTTCATGTTTTTAGGACAAATATCGGACAAATTCCCACCAACATATCAGCCAGAAATCCCCTTTACCCCTTTCCCCCTACCCCTTCTCTTGGCAAAAACTAGTAAGTCACTTAAAAATATATTTTGAGATATAGCAAGAAAACAACATCCACTGAGGGTTGGTGGCTGATAAATTAAATGCTATCTATTGCTACATTGATTAAAATACTTATCTGCCAATTAATCATAATAACAATATCTTAATATCTTACCTTGCTCAGCTAAAGCATTGGAAAAAAGGCTTTTAAGATCATTTAAATTTGAAGCAGAGTATATGGGCTTATCACTTTCACATCACAGACAAGTTGATGGTCAATGTCTCAACCACCTCGTTTCTGGAGTTGCACCCTCTCTGCTTTCCGTGCTTTGTCCCTCAAATATTCCTTCAGGATGCACAATATCTGCCAGCAACCCCTCTTCTCGTGAAACTACCTCAATTCAGAATCACTGATCACCTTCACTCATTTATTCCTCTTTTTCCCTACCTGTGGAACCAACTTCCACATTCTCTTTAATCTCATTTTGCTCATTCTTCTCAGTCTTCAAGACTGCAGTTCACCCCACCCACTCCACCCCAATCCCAATCCCTCCTCCTTCCAAGTTTCCAGTTTTTCCCTTATGGGATTTTCCTTTTGTATCCATCTTGTCCAACCCATGCACCCTGTCCTGCTCCCATTCCTCCACACACCCATTGCTTGTCCAAGTCTCCTGCTTCAACTCCGCTGTTAGTGTCTCCCAATCTCTCTAATGTTCCTTTGGTTCTGTAACGTCCTGATCCGGTTAATGTACTCGCTCCTCCACAAGCCTCGACTTTGTATCTGTCCTGCAGCAGTTTTCATGAGAAAAGGCTGACAAACTCTAGATACCTCCGCCACCAAAGGTGGATGGAGGTTATTTTTTCACCCTTGTCTGTCTGTTTGTTTGTCTGTCCGTTTATGAACAAGATATCTCAAAAGGTTGTGGACGGATTCGGACGAAATTTGGCAGATATGTAGCGTATGTGACAAGGACGAACTGATTAGATGTTGGTGAAGATCCGGATTCGGATCCGGCTACTAGAATTTTTCAAGTGATTCTTCACCATTGGGAGATCGGGACAAAAACGATACATATCAGGATATCTCAAAAAGTTGAGGATGGATTTGGACGAAACCTGGTGGACCGGTTGTGTGTCTGGCAAGGACGATTTGATTCGATTTTGGTGAAGATCTGAATGTGGATTCGGATATTATAATTATTTAATTTTCTAAGTGATTCTTCACAATTGGAAGATAGGGCCAAAATCGATACAAAGCAGGATATCTCAAAAACTTCTGGATGGATTTGGACGAAACTTGGTGGACAGGTTGTGTGTGTGACAAGGACGATTAGATTCAATTTTGGTGAAGATCTGGATCCAGGTTCTGGTCAGTATAATTTTAAAAGTGATTCTTCACAATTGGGAGATATGGCCAAAGACGATATATGGAAGGATGTCTCAAAAAATTGTGGACGGATGATTTCGATTAAATGTGATTCTGTATTGTGATTTTCTGGTCTACTCTGGGATACAAAACGTAAACTGTTCACCTGGCAGAGGTGTGCTCTCTACTGAGTGACGTTGTAGTTAAGAACTAGAACGGCACTGGGGCGAGAGCATACCTCCGCCAGGTGGGTAAACATGATTGGTAAACAGATTACGGTTTGTATTCCACTGATCGGGCGTATTGGATGCGACGAGAACCAAAATCGAATCGGATTGTTCTTGTCGCTTACCCATCTCATCCACCGAGTTTTGTCATAAGTCATCCACAACTTTTTGAAATATCATTTTTAGTCCGATCACTCAATGGTGAAGAATCACTTAACAAATGAAATAATTCTCGTATTCGGATCCGTATTTGAATCTTCACCAAAATCAAATGAATTCTACCTTGTCACACACCCAACCTGTCCACCAAGTTTCGTCCGAATCCATCCATAATCTTTTGAGATATCGTGCTATATATCGGTTTTGGCCCTGTATCCCAATGGTGAAGAATCACTTAAAAAATTAAATAATTCTCATATCCGAATCCATATTCAGATCTTCACCAAAATCGAATGAATTCTACCTTGTCACACACCCAACCTGTCCACCAAGTTTCGTCCAAATCCATCCACAGCGTTTTGAGATATTTTGTTCACAACCAGACAGACAAACAAACAGATGAAAAATCACTCGTCGAGCGACACTTGGCAAAACAGAACAAGGTAGAATGGCACTCGGTAGAGCATCCTTTTGACCTCAAAAATAATTAGTGATTTAATTCAGTGACCTGATATGCAAATCGTCTTCAAAGTTTAAGTTAATCGGATGAAAATTGACAATTTTAGAAATTTGGCCTATTATGACCTTTTGGCCTATGTTGACCTCAAAAATAGTTGATGGTTGGTTCCAGTAAGCTGATATGAAAATCCTTTTCAAATTTCAAGCCAATCGGATGAAAATTGAGGATTTTAGAAATTCAAAAAAAAGTGGTTGACCTTCGGCCTATATTGACCTTTTGGCCGATGCTGATCTCAAAAATAGTTGGTGGTTGAATTCAGTAAGCCTATATGTAAATCCTCTTCGAATTTCAAGTCAATCGGATGAAAATTGATGATTTTAGAAATTTGAAAAGGTGGTTGACGTTTGGCCTACGTTGACCTTTTGACCTCAAAAATATATAGGATTTTGTCGGACCACGAACTCTACCATTTGGTGAAGTTTCGTGAAGATCGTTTAAAAACTGTGACCTGTAGGCAAGTATAAGTGAGGACAGACAAACACACAAACACACTTATACACAAACAAACACACATAAACCGGAGTGATCAACATACTTGCAAAAAAAAAAAAAAAAATTTGTTCAGAATTTTTTTGTTTGTTTGTTTGCCAAGTAACAAGGAGGGATGAAAACATAACCTCCATCCACCTTCGGTGGCAGAGTTAACTTTGAATTTGTTGTAAAAATAATCTCCAGCAAAATAGCTTATCTCAAGAGTACGTGCGAGAGTGATAAAGACAACCATTACTGTGCACAACTCAGATTAGTACGTTTTACTTCCTCAATCCTGTCACTCTGATCATTTCCATTTTTTTTTTCTAACTAAGCCAAGCCAGAACTTTTTCTTGGCTACTGCAAAACCTCCGAACAACTTCAAAGGAATTTTCCCTCCTTCGCTGACGGTATTCATCATACAACTTTTTCTCCATCTCATGGGATCTTTTTGCATCAAACTTTGGTTTTTGGAAAGTCAACCTCAATAAATTCACCACGAAATCCGAGTTTATGAAACATCAACATTGATCCCTCGCGGAACCCAACTTTACAGGTTGTTGCAACAATTGTAATGGCAAACTTTTTCTTTTTATAACATTCCAGCGCGCTGTTCACTTTTAAATTCATAAAAGTAATCCGCATTGATTCAGCGGTAGGTTTACCATTCTTTCCCACATTATCGCGTAGGTAGGTCAACAAAGTCCACAAAAGTAGGAACTGGGAGATGTTTTTCATTTGTGAGCCATCATATGGATTGCACCTACTCTGATGAATGGGTGCCCTTCTCCGAGATGTTTAACTCACATCGTTTCTGGGTCCCAAACTGCATTGGCACAGCACATTAATGTGCTTTTTTCCTGACTCCAATTGGAGTCCAATTGTACACCGTTCCTTTCCTATCCCAACTCCAGCGCGCGGTGAAATGGAGCACTCAGTTTTTACTCCGGTTTCTTGTTTGTTTTCTTGTTTGTCGGGACGATATCTCAGCCATCCTCTGAGCTCGGAAGCTGAAATTTCGGCGCAATAGTGAGCACCTACTTTGGCAAAACGGTATTTTTTGTTTTTTGATTAATCAATTAATTACTTATATTATTATCGATTAATTAATCACTTATTTATTTCCTTTCTCATCTGGGCAATATCTCAGGAACCATTTGAGTTAGGAAGTTGATATTTGGACATGCCGATGGCGAAGTGATTTGGCTGTAACTGGGATTTTTGATTGATTGATTAATCAATTAATCGATTAATTATTTAATTATTTGATTAATGACTTGTTTAATTAATTTTATTAAAGTTACAGATTCGGATTAAATGGTGGTGGTTTAGGTATTCTATTAGCGATTTGATGAATGATTTCATTATTTTACAATTATTTTTTATTTTATTTCATTATTAATCACTTATTTATTTTCTTTCTCATCTCGGCAATATCTCAGGCACATGTTGAGCTTGGAAGCTGATATTTGGACACGACAGTGACCATGTGATTTGGCTGTAAAGGATATTTTTGATTTATTGATTAATCAATTCATCGATTTCCTATTTATTGATCAATCAATTAATTATTTTTTTTCTTTCGATTAATGACTTATTTAATTGATTTTAAAAAATTTACAGCCTCAGATAAAACACTGGTGCTCAAGGTATGCTATTAGCCAATTGATTAAGAAATTATTTTACGATTGTTATCGATTGATTTTAATTGCGCAATTAATCAATCAATTATTGCTCACCTCTCCCTCCCAATACCGTCTCTATGTGCTTTATGGCAATATCACCAGGCGCCAAAGGTGCCCCAGCAATGCTGCGCTGGAGGATATTTGTTTATTTGGCATGGATGCAGTGTACTTTGAATGTATCTGTACCTGTTTTTGATTTATTGATTAATCAATTCTTCGATTAATTATTAAATTATTCAATTAATGACTTCATTAATTTTTTTTTTTTAAGTTACAAATTCAGATGAAACAGTGGTGATTTAGGTATTCTATTAGCCATTTGATTAATTATTTAATTATTTTACCATTATTATTTATTTATCTCTTTAATCATTTATTTATTTTCATTCTCATCTGGGCAATATCTCAGGCACCTTTTGAGCTAGGAAGCTGATATTCGAACATGTCAGTGACCAAGTGATATGGCTATAAAGGATATTTTTGCTTTATTGATTAATCAATTAATCGACTTATTACTTCTTAATTAATCAATTAATTATTTTTTTCGATTAATGACTTATTTAATAAATTTTCAAAAAATTCCGGCTTCGGATGAAACTGGTGGTTGAGGTATGCTATTAGCCAATTGATAAATAAATTATTTTATGATTGCTATTTATTGATTTTAATTACACGATTAATCAATCAATTATTGTACACATCTTCCTCCCAATACAGTCTCTATGAGCTGTACGGTGGTATCTCCAGGTGCCGAAGGCGGCCCGGCAATGTCACGCTGGAGGGTGTTATTTATTTATTTGGCATGAGGGCGGTGTACTTTGAATGTATCTTTACTTGTTTTTTTTTTTGTTCTGACTGCAGATAATTTTCTGCACAAAATGGATTATTGGGTGATGAGCTTAACACAGCACATTTTTTGCAGGTGGATGAGGCATCACCCGCTTGTCTGCGTCATCATGTCATAGTATTCCCAAATCTGGGAATTATTCCCAAATCCGGTGTGTACCCTGGTTTAGAATAGGTACACCGTATCCCTGCGTGTCGTAAGAGGCGACTAATGGGTTGGCGTCAGGAAGGGCATGCGGCCATAAAAAACTGCCTCAAAAAGGGAACCATGATGATTGTCATGGGGCCCGCAAGGCTAACCCCCGCTCCAGCAGGGAAAATGGCCTTAAAAAGGGAATTTTTTTTTTTAAGCACTCATGGCTGTAATTATTTTTTTATTAAAAACTATAAATCGACCAACAACAAAACAAGTGTATTCCTTTATTAGCTTGGGTATAAATTTTTTTGTATCTCTCAACTGCATATATTTCTCTGGACTGGCAGGTATTTGACATTTGCCTCTGTGGATTCCTCTCAGCGTTCTGCAGCACTACAGTGCATTTCACAATCATCACTGTGTCCGTGGGTATTTTCCTCTATAATTTCATTTAAAGTAAAAGCACCCACTTTGAGTTCCATTGGTATTCAAGGTCCTTCTCGCCAAAATTATACATTTTCTCACTCACTTAGCATATGATGCTTTATACTCAGCTGGGGGGAGGGGGGAATTTTTATCCTTGTTATTATTATTATTGTTAACATTATTATTGATATTATTATTGTGTAATAACGTTATTTCATTGTTATGCTATTATCATTATTGCTGACGTACCATTTTGAATTGATAATTGTCTTCTGAAGGTGAAATGATTGAAGTCCTGCTTCCTCTTTACTTAGATCGGCCGCAGTTTGTTAACATTACTATTATTATTATTATATCATTATCATTGTTAAGCCCCTATCCCCCTCCCATGACAAATGGAAGATCTCGGGTTTATGAGACTGAGTCAGAAAACAATGTTTAAAGGAGAAGTAACAATTAATGGTTGAAATCAAATCAACTTCCATCGTGGCAAACGTCTGAATTAAGGTTTTTTTAAGGAATTAAGCTTTTCAATCATTAATTTTACAAATAAAATATAGAAATACAAAAAAATAAATAGCAGAGGAGAGCAAAAATAGCTTATTAAAACAAAGGAAACGGATAAATGACATCTTGATTCAAGTCGATACATTACATCAGAGTTTAAAATTCAACAGTCACTGGGATCCATTCATTATGCAGATAAGATACGCTATTCTTTAATGTTGTCGTTTTACATCTTAATTCAGTTAATTATTTTGAGTTCTGTAATTGGTAGCTATTATGAGATCTATCTGTGGGTAGCAAATGGTGAAGCCTGGAATTTGGCAGCAGTCTAGCAAAAGCATGCACGGCAGAGTTGATCAGGTCTGTTATTGAGTGACTCCAGTTCACAATTGTGTAAAGCATCTAAATAACTATGATAGTTCAGGCCAAAGATAACCCTACAATATCTTTTCTGAACAATTTAAATTGCGTTAAATTCCTGCTTTGCAATTCCACTCGACCACACTGGTGCCCCATAATCCAATACAGGGCGGACAAAATATGTGAAAATGGCTACAAGATCGATGCTTGCTAGGAAATGATTTTTCAACTTCCGAAGTTAGTTCGTTTAACAAAATATATGACACAAGTAGAAATACATTCAAGGTACACCGCCCACATGTCAAATAAATAACATAACATATTCTCCAGCCAGCGATATTGCAGGGGAGCCTTCAAAGGGGAGCCTGGCGATGCCGCCGTGCAGCACATGGAGATGGACTTGGAAGAAAGCGGTGTACAATAATTTATTCATTAATTGATTAATTGTGTAATTAACATAAATAGAAACTAATCGTAAAATAATGAATTGTTTAATCAATTGCTTAATAGCAGACCTAAACCACCACCCTCTCATCTGAATCTGTAACAATTTGAAAATCAATTAATTAGTCAATTAATTGAAAAATTAAATAATAAATCGATTTATTTGATTAATCAATAAATCAAACATATCCTTTACAGCCGAATCACTTGGTGATTATTTACAGCCGAATCACTTGGTGATTATTTACAGCCGAATCAAAAGGTGCCTGAGATATTTCCCAGATGAGAAAGAAAACAAATAAGTACTTAATAAATCGATAATAATTCAGTAATTAATGACTTAATTGAAAAATCAAAAAAATACTGCTTTGTCATGCATTTGCACACTATTCTGCCCAAATTTAAGCTTATTAGCTCAAACGATGGCTGAGATATCACCTGGACAAAGAAGAAAACAAAAATAAATAAAAATTAAATAATCCTCATATCCGAATGCATATTCAGATCTTCACCAAAATCGAATCGATTCGTCCTTGTCACATATGAAACGTGTCCACCAAGTTTCGTTCAAATCCGTCAATAACGTTTTGAGATATTGTACTATATGTTCGTTTTGGCCCTATCTCTCAATGGTGAAGCATCCTTTAAAAATTAAATAATTCTCGTATCCGAATTCATAGGCAGATCTTCACCACAATCTAATCTATTTCTCCTTGTCAGACACCCAACATCTCCACCAAGTTTTGTCCAAATCCGTACACAACATTTTGAGATATAATGCTATTTATTGTTTTTGGCCCCATCTCCCAATGGTGAAGAATCACTTTAAAAGTACTTCTAGCCGGATCCGAATCTTCACCAAAATCTTATTATTTCGTCCTCACATACACTACCTGTCCGCCACATTTCGTCCGAATCCGTCCACAACTTTTTGAGATATCTTGTTCACAGACAAACAAACATGAAATATGTCGTGCATAGCACGATACTTGCAAAATTTCTAAAATAAGTTGTTGGCCTCGGATTACCTCAAAAATAATTGGTAGTTGAATTCAGTGATCTGGTATGCAAATCCTCCTCAAATTTCAAGTCAATCAGATGAAAAATGAAGATTTTAGAAGTTGGTGCTGACTTTTTGCCTATGTTGATCTATTGACCTTTTGATCCCAAAAACAATAGGTTGCTTGGTTATGACCAACCCTACTATTTGGTGAAGTTTTGTGAAGATCGGGTAAAAATTGTGACCTGTAGGCGATTGACATACAGACAAACAAATAGACAACAGAATAACGCACAAAACGAACCAATATACTTGAAAAACCTTCGATTTTCGCAAGGAACAAATGCAGTGAAAACTGAGTACTCCCTTTCAGCGCGCGTCATCGCCAGGCCCCGTTCGGCACCCGGCGATGACATTATGCAGCACCTGGAGATGGAATAGGAAAGGAGCAGTGTACGCTTCAATTATCATCCCATTTCAGATATGCCAGGATAAAAATACCCAACAGTTTGATAATATTGTTGCGGAGATGAGGACTGTATATTTTTTGATTGTGTGCTGTACTATTATTATTATTGGTTATTCTGCGCCCCCTACCTCCGGAGCTGTGTAAAGGTGAAAGGGCATCCCATAATTAGTCCACAAGCATACACGTCAGCCAAGTAATAGAATACCCCTGTTGATAGTTATCTCTTATTCTGTGTTTTAGGGTAAGGCTGTGTCTCCCATTAATTGAAGTACTCCATTGCACCAGTGAAGGAGAATAGATCCCCTTTCCTTCCCATCCCCAAAATCTCCCTTTCCTTCCCATCCCCAAAATCTCCCTTTCCTTCCCATCCCCAAAATCTCCCTTTCCTTCCCATCCCCAAAATCTCCATTCCCTTTTACATCCCCTCTCGTGATTGCCAACCCTCGATTGCCAATTACATCCCCTCTCGTCATTGCTGAGCCCTCGATTCTCAATCACCTCCCCTCCAATAACCGCCATTGACCACGAGGCTCGAGTCGGGGAAGAAAGGCGTGTCTCCACCTCGTCATAGAGGGGAGGAGGGGTGTACCCGCCCGTCGTCATCGAGGGGGGAGCCCGAGGGTCGCGCGACCAACCAGGGCCGAGGTGAGCACCCCGATGGGCGTGTCCAAAACGCCGGCGGCGTAATCGCTGGAGGCGCTATAAAAGGCGCGAACGGAAGTGAGTGGAGAGTTGGTCTGAGTTGGTTGAGAGTCGGTCGTCAAGGGGAGAGTGGTGAAGAGTCAGTCAGTAGAGGTGGTGGTCAAGTGGTTGCGTTGGTTGCGGTGAGGAGTCGGTGGTAAAGAGTGAGGGACCAAGAAAGAGTTGAGGGTGTGGACCAACGAGTCAGACAAGTCCTGGGAACGCAGCGGAGGCCGCCGCAGCAAGAACACCCAACAGCCAAAGGGGGCCTGAACGGCGGTTTGGAGCAGGACCGTAAAGGAACGGCGGCTGCTAAACGCGCCGGTTGAGCTGCAGGACCCCCTTGGACCTTTCCTCTCCCTCCAGCCATCCACCTCCTGCCTTTCCACCCTTCTTGTATACGTGAGTTTGTTTTGTTTGTTCTGTCCCTGGGTATTTAATTAAGTCTGTAGGTAAGCTAAAATTTGCACTGTGTCACCTGCGTCTTATGTGTTGTAAATAAACCTGGATTGCTCCTTTTTGCTTGTGTAAATAATAAATCAAATTACTCTTCTGTCCGCCTATTCGTTTTATTCCTTTTCCTCTTGCATTTCGTCGTTTCAGTCTTTTCCCAGATTGGGCAGCTGTGGTGCGATACGGCCAAAGTTCTGGGTGAATCGGGTGAGTCAGGGATCCTGTAACGGTCACGGCAATACCACCGCTCGGTAAATAACATCTTAATCCGCGATCAGTAACAATATTATAATCTTGGATTGCCACATCATTCAGTGACAAGTTGAAAGGGGGAGGTTTCATTGGAGCAAAACAGATGTCAACAAATGCAGACTTGTTTGGGCTTAAGATGAATTCCATCCATTATGTGCACATATATTGTGAAGTTGCTCAACAATAGCTCGCATACGAGATTACATCCGAGTACACTACCATGCATTTCAATAACTGTCACATTGTCGACATATTTGAAGCAATGCATGCCAATGGCAACTTCACTGCAGCCGGCATCGTTAATCATGGCAAGAGATCCAACAGGCCCCAAATTAACTCCCTGGGGAATTCCGCCATGCACATGTATCCACTCAGAGCAGGTGCCAAGGTACTTAAACACACTGTTCGCCATTCGGAATGAAATGGCTCATCCAAGAAACAGAAGGATCAAATCCCATTTGTAGGAGTTTTGAAGTAACGAACATCAATATGGTCGAACACTTTGGATAAGTCCATAAGCATCATCAAAAATAAATTGATTCCGACGTTTCTGCATTCTAATGAAGTTTGTGCAGGATATCAATCAAGTATTGTGATGTTGATGCAACTTTGATGTTTCCAAACTGTTTGGGACCAAGGCAATACTTCATTGCCTCCGTCGTTCGATGTGCTATAAAGTGTTTTGCAATCTTTCATAAATGGTCAGTTCGAGCAACTGGACACAAGTTGTCAATTCTGGCAGGACGATTTCGGAAGATAGACAAATTATGCCCTTTTCCACTGTGCAGGGACCGTCTGTTGCATATACAGTTCCTATAGAGTATAGAAAGTCTACACCCCCCTTTCAAAATTTTCACCTTTTGTTGCCTTCTAGCCTGGAATTAAGATGCATTAAATCAGACTTTTCCACTTTTATTTACACATCGTAACCCACAACTTACAAGTGAAAAACAAATTATACAAATTTCAGAAAATTAATTGAAAATACAAAACAGGAATATATTGGTTGGATAGGTTCCCTGAAAGAATTGCAATGATAGTCAAAAGTGAACGTTTGAAATGGCTTGTATAGAGTTTGATATGGCTTGTAAAATTCAACATATGTGCAAGATACACAGATATGATCAAGAAGATTGCAGTTATGTAGGGATTTAAACTCAGCTGCACGTAAGCTCTTAACTCCATGTAAATGTATATTTACATATAGTTTGCACTTTTTCTTAATAAAGACTCTACAATGCAGTCTGCGCACATATATCTTCTTCTTCTTCTTCTTCTATTATAATAAACGTAAGTGTGTGTCAATCATTCAGTCAATGTGTGTGTCTCCTCCATAACCCCAAAACGATGAAACCGTGTGGGCCAAAACTTTGCATGCATACTAAGGCAGCAACAAGGAAGTGCATGACTGAAACTGAGTACTTGGGTCAAGTAAAACACCCCTTTTGAAGATAATGAATGGGTTTATTAAATTAAAACCAAAAACAACCCTTACCCTTGGTCAGCCCACATTCGCTTCACTGGGGTCTTAATCTGCCATTTTGTTTCAGACTATTCAAAAATGCCTTACCATGGAAATGGTTGTAACAGTTTCTGTAC